>NC_136274.1:33218759-33321259 GCF_964187855.1 Myxine glutinosa | reverse complement strand
CTGAATTTTCTAATACCTGCAACTCTATCTGGCTATCTATCTATCTATCTATCTATCTCTATCTTAATATCCTTCCATGTTCATATATATGTGATCAACAAGACACCAAAGGAGAACAAACTGATAAATTATTCTTGGTGATTTCAATGCTCGTGTTGGAACTGAACATGCAGCGTGGCCCAAGACCACCGGGTGCTGTGGGGTCGGGAAATACAACTCAAATAGCCTCCTTCTTCTATCCACATGTCATGAACATGGTCTCACTAATACCAACACCATTTTCCAGCTACATGTAAAGCACAAAACCACATGGATGCACCCGTGATCAAAGCATTGGCACCTTATTGATTACGTCATTGTAAGAAGCAGAGATGTGCAAGATGTTACGATCACGAGGATGATGTGAGGTGCAGAGTGCCAAACAGACCACAGAATGGTGCGTTCCATATTAAAGCTGACTATTACACCGCCATACTAGAAGCGGAACTGTCAACCAGTGAAGAAGCTGAACGTTACGATGC
The DNA here is from genome assembly GCF_964187855.1 of Myxine glutinosa. NCBI lineage: Eukaryota > Metazoa > Chordata > Myxini > Myxiniformes > Myxinidae > Myxine > Myxine glutinosa. The sequence goes on along the minus strand of NC_136274.1, from coordinate 33,320,738 downwards.
TGAAAGATCTCACAACAAAAAATGAGATGCAATATAAGCTGGAGGATGTGCTGATGGAAAATCAAAGTTTAATTGAAGACAGTCGGGAAGGAAAGTGGAACAAGTTGCGTGCCTTTTTTTTTGAAACGCCAAAGGAGGTACTTGAAGCAGTGAAGAGAAAACAGCCAGACTGGTTTGCAGACAACGTTGAAGAGCTGCAGCCTAGCATTGATAAGAAAAAAGTGACATTCCATAAAATGAGGAACCGAAGCACAAGGGCTGCAAATGCAGCGTTTGCTGAGGCCCGAAAACGACTGCAACAGAGGACAAGGCAGCTCAAAAATGATTGGCTCATTGAGAAAGCGTGACAAATTCAGAAATACGCTGACACCCATGACGTCAAAAATTTCCATCGAGCAGTTGAGGAATTGTATGGTCCATCTAGCCAAGGTCCTGCCCCTCTTTTGTCAGTTGATGGACAATTGCTTTTGACAGACTGGACATCTATGCTGAAACGTTGGAAGAACATTTCAAGGGGCTGCTGAACCGGCCATCTATCGCTGAGCAATGCAGCTTAAATGCCATGGAACAAAAGCCCGTCGTGCACCACATTGAGGAGCACCCAACCAAGGAAAATGTATTGAGTAAAATGACGGTCTACACACAGTATTTGTTCATCTAACAAAAGCTTTCAACATCTTGTCTTGAGAAGCCCTTTGGAAAATCCTGACAGAGCAGCGATTCCCAGACAAATGTGTTTATGTACTGAAGCAGCTTCACGATGGCATGCATGGGCGTGTGGGTGCAGATGGACAGTTCTCCAAACGCTTCCCTCTCACGACTGGCGTGAAGCAGGGCAGTGTGATTGCCCCGATTCTGTTCATTTTGTTCTTCACAGCTATGGCACAAACAACTAATCCGCGACCTCCTGTTCGCTGATGACTGTGGCCTATTTGCCCACAGCGAGGAGCAGCTTCAGTTACTCATGGATAGTTTTTCTACTGCAGTGAAAAACTTTGGACTCACTATTAGCATCAAAAACAAACTGAGGTTATGTATCCCCACCTAGTTTGGAGCGTGTTGAGCTGTGTATATTTGTGGACGGTCAACAACTGAAGAACACCGATGCTTACACCAATCTAGGAAGTGTTTTGTGTGTTGATGGTCAATTGGATCAGGAAATCTCGAGTCGTTTAGCAAAAGCTAGTACATCTTTTGGCCGTCTCTACCACCGAGTCTGGAGCAGTCACGATATTGGAATTTTTTTTTTTTTAGAGGCCATTTTTCCCCGCAAAGCGGGGGTTGGCCTTTTTCGGGCACCGTGGTTGTTGTTGTTTTTTGTTGGTCCCCTTTTTGAAGCAATGTTTTACGGCCGGATGCCCTTCCTGCCGCCAACCCTTTTTGTCACCTTTTACGACAAACAGGGAATTACCAGTGAACTGGTACTCAATTAGCCGACCTTGGAAGGATGAACAGGCTGAGTCAACCCCCCTGGCGTTAATTTCGCGATCGACCGGGATTCGAACCCAGGATCCTAAGCTGGCACCCTAGCCGCTAGCCCAACACCAGACTAACGATATTAGAATGATTGCTAAAATATCAGTCTATAGAGTTGTGGTTCTGAATACATTGCTGCTGTATGGTGCTGAGTGCTGGTCAACCTATAGTCACCACATTTGTCAGCTGGAAGTGGTTAAGTGTTTGGATGTTTGGCCCACATAATTGGCTTCATTTATTTGTTTGGCACAAATGCATTTATCAAATCTTGTCGCTGGAAATCCAACGACAGCAACAACAATCCAACCAAACCTCCACACACGGTGCCACTTCCATACATACAACACGCTTCTGAAACCACAAGCCGCATACTACGTGAGTACAACATCAACATCACCCACAAACCACAAGTGTCCTTACGAGCACAGGTGTCAAAGCCAAAAGACCAGCTGAACATATTTGACAGAATGTCATCGACAACAAACAATATGAAGATTGTGAAGCCAATTATGTGGGCCAAACGTCCAAACGCTTAACCACAAGGCCAACTGAAACTGAACACCAACGTGCTGCAAGACGACAAGACAAGTTGTCATTGGTTGCGACTGACACACACACACACACACACACACACACACACACACACACACACACACACACACACACACACACACACACACACACACACACCAACACACATTCTCATGGAATCAGACCACGATCCTTGGCACAGGATCTTTGAGAGGGAACCGCGAGATTAGCGAGGCCTGGCACTCTGATGAAAACTCCATCAACCGACACATCGACTTACATCCCACATACAAAGCACTACGCAATCAATTACAACGTCAAAACGGCAGAGTCATTTGAATGCAGGGAAGCCCTGTGATTGGCAAGGACTTGGACCAATCCATGACGTGAACCGTCCCAAACGGAACTTAATGGTTAACATAACACTTAACGCCTCTGAGGAAGAGAACTAGTTTGCTCTCGAAACGTCAGGTGATTAATAAAGAATTAAAATTATTTTTTACTGCTCAGTGTGCTATCATTTACAATATATATACATATATATTTATTTATTTATATATATATATACATATATATTTATTTATATATATATATATATATTTTATATATATATATATATATATATATATATATATATATATAAATATATATATATATATATATATATTATATATATATACATATACATATACAGTCACGTGAAAAAGTAGGTACACCCCATGGAAAGTTTTGACTTTTTAAACATATTTCAACATACAGCTATTTGATCTTCATTTCAACAATATTGAAAGATAAAGGTGATATAATATAACAAATATCATGAAACATTTACATTTTGTAGCCCATTGTATAATTTAAATAAACATAAATGCAAATTTCGCATGTGGAAAAAGTAAGTTAATTAGCTCAGGGATTATGGGTAAATTAATCCCCTGTGTGTCAATACCTCTGTAATCTATACCTTTGTTCCTTATGACACCGCATTAGACACTAGCCAAAATCGCCCATTAAACGACACTAATTAAAAAGAAAACTAACCGGAAACTCAGATTGAACAATACCGCTGGCACCGCAGCTGCTACATCACCACAAGGACAGGGAGACCGAGAGCCAGTTGCAAATGCGTTAATGTGTGCATTTGGAAACTTTCCAAGAATGGTGAAAGTGTGAAATTATGAAAGCAAAATATAGGTGCGAAACAACAACAACAACAACAACAACAACAACATGCATTTTAAGGCCATTTTCCCTGCTAGAGCGGGGGTTAGCCTTGCGGTCCCCATGACAATCTTCTCCATCTTGCTCTATTTTCTGCATCTCCCCTTGTTAACCCCCTTGCCTGCATTTCTTCTTCCACCATCTTCAGCCAAGTCTTTCTCGGTCTTCCCCGTCCTCTACTTCCTTCTACATTTATTTCCATCACTCTTCTCAACCAGTCACTTTCATCCTTCCTCAACACATGACCAAACCATCTCAACCTGTTCCTCTTCACAGCATCAATCACAGGCTCTATTCCCATCATTTTTCGCAATTCATCATTTGTCTTCCTCTCTCTCAACGATACTCCGCACATCCATCGAACCATTCGCATTTCCACCCTTTCCAACCTTCGTTGCTGCTCTACGTTCATTACCCATGTCTCGCTCCCTTAAATCATAACACTTCTCACACATGCAGCATACACCTTTCCCTTCAGCTTCAACGACACTCCCCTCCTCGTCAGCATGCCCCTCAGTTCCCCAAACTTCTTCCATGCACATCTCACTCTAGCAACCGTTGCCGAGTCTGATCCACCCTTCTCCATTCAGCATGCCTCCGAGGTAGCAAAATGTTTTCACACCTTCCAGCTTCACGCCGTCTCCAAGATCCAACTCAACCTTTCCTCCATGTGCAGCTCCCTCTGTGCACACCTTACATTTGAATGTAGCTACCACACTGGTTAATGACCCTCTCAGACCACTAGATTTTTGATGAACCCACTCAGCGCACATTGTACATTGAATGGAGTTCACTACGACACCCTTCCTGCACACAGCACAGGGCCACTTCCCAGTTCTTTCCACCTCACCACATGCTTTACCACTTGCCATCACCTTCGTCTTTCCGATATTCACCTTCAGACCTTTTGTCTCCATACATTCCTTCCACTTGTTCATCTTTTCCTTCAGTCCATCCATACTTTCCGCAATCAACCCCAGATTATCTGCATACAACAACTCCCACGGTAAACCCTCCTTTACGTTCTGGGCCAGCACCTCCATCACAGCTACAAATAGTAGTGGACTTAGTACCGACCCCTGATGCACTCCCACCTTCACCTCAAACTCACCACTGTTCCCGTCCTTTGTCCTTACAGCTGTGCGTGCTCTTTTGTACATTGCCATCACTACTCTGATCAACCATTCCTCCACTCCTAACTTCCTCATTGCCCATGTCAATACTTTGCGTGGAACCCCATCGAATGCTTTCTCCAGATCAACAAACCCAAGAAGCAACTTCTTCCTCTTCTCCATGCACTTCTCCTGCAACTGCCTCACAATAAAAAGCGCGTCTGTCGTTCCTCTTCCTGGCATAAATCCAAACTGCATTTCGTCGATCTTCACTTTCTCACCTTCATTCCATGCTCCAATAACTTTCTCGCTCGGTACGAGCCACACTCTGGAGGGTCACCTTTCCCCTTGTATAGAGGGACGAGGGTACTCAGTTCCCAATCCACTGGAATGCGGCCTTCTTTCACCGCCAGATTACAGATCTCTGTCATTCTCTTCACACCCCAACTTCCTGCTGCCTTCAACATATCTCCCACAACTCCCGTCGGCCCTCCCGCTTTTCTACTCTTCATTGCTTTTATCGCTTCCTCAACTTCCTTCTCAGTTATCTTCTCTGCCGGTCCTAAAACTGGGTTACTCTCTATGTTGCCATCCCATTCATTCTCTGTATTCAACAGCATTTCCATATATCTTTTCCATCTTCCTTTAATTCCATCTGGGTCCACAACGATTTGTCCCACTTCATCCTTCAAGCAACTCACCCCCATCACATCACACCTCTCTTTCGCTATCTGCTTTGCAATCCTGAATACTGCTCTCTGACCCTCTTCGAATCCAAGCGTTCTCCGAACATTTTCCTACATGCCTCCTGCGCCTTTGCCACCTCTTTCTTTGCAGCCTTCTTGGCTGCCTTATAACTTTCATGCTCTGCTGTTTCTGCTCCCGTACCCTTCGCCTTCTGCCACTCCTTGAACTTCTTCCTCTTCTCGTCAATCCTCTTTCCAACTTCATCATCCCACCACCATGTTTCCGAGTGCCTCGGTGGTCCTTTTGTCCATCCACATACCTCACCAACGGCTCCCAACAGACTAGCTTTCATTGACATCCAACCACTTTCAAGCTCAACCACATCATCCTCAACCCTACTCAGCCTCTCTTTTAATGCCTCCCTTACTGTCACCTCTTTCAACCTCCACACCTTCATTCTCGGTTGGAACTTCACCCGCCGAGCTCTCCTCGTACCTTTCACCCTTATGTCGCAGACAACCAAGTGGTGCTGTGAAACAGCCTCCTCCCCCGGGATCACCTTTGTGTCCCGGAGGTGCCCCCTATCTCGTCTACGCACCATCAGGTAGTCAACGGTTGTCGTCGACCCACCTGACGTGTATGTAACAAGCTTATTATCCTCTTTCTGGAACTGAGTATTACAAATCAACAAATCAGCTCCATCCGCAAGCTCCAAAATCCTTTCACCTTCTCCATTTCTCACACCATATCCGTAACCCCCATGAACTCCCTCAAAACCATCCATACTCCTTCCCACATGTCCATTTAGGTCTCCTCCTACCACAACAACTTCCTCATCTTTCACGTTTTCCATCAGCTTCTCTATCGCACACCAGAACTTGTCCTTCTCTTCATCGCTCCGACCAACCTGCGGAGCATATCCCGAGATGACGTTCACCAAGAGCTTTCCATTCATCATTTTCACCATCATCAACCTATCACTCACTCTTGTCACACTCACCTCACTGTCTACAAACTCCTCAGAAAACAGGACACCAACGCCATGCACGCCCTCCGGGCACCCTTGCCACACAAACAAAAAATGATGAATGAGAATCGAATGAATTTTTGTGAAGGTATTCTTAGGTAAGGAATCACAGTGTACTTTAAGGGAAATCTTTCTTTAAGGATCAGGGAATTTTATGCAACCAGGCCTTTATCTTCAAGTACAGTATTCCTCATTCTTGTTAAACATTTTTATCTCACCTGGAATGAAGTTCAGGGGAGCTTATGCGATGGTGCGTCGTCCATCAGTCCATCCATAAACACTTGAAACTTCTTCTCCGAAACCACTGAAGGGATTATGACCAAACTTAGTACAAATTATATTTGTTGTGTTGTGACTAAACTTTGTTCACGGCATTAAAATAAATCGGGCTCTAAGGGGGTTACTGGGGGTCAAAGTGGGTCCAGGTTTGACCCCCCCCAAAATAGGAATTTGCTTTTTCCTCTGAAACTACACACACTATTTTTATGAAACTTCACCACCCGTGAGGTACCAAAGTTTGTTCAAGGCATTAGAAATATTGGGGTCTGAGGAGGTATACGGGGTGGGGGTGGGGGGAGGCGAGGACCAAAATTGGTATTTTTTGTTTGTTTGTTTAAAGTCTTATGAATATGTTAGTATAATTCTACATGCTGCCCGGTCCTCCAACAACCATTGAAATTGGTTTAAAATACATTTAGTCAGTGCAGTATACTGTTTATTCTACCGGGTGAGCGCCAGGGGTATTAGGAGTGTATCGCCAGGGGTATTACCCTTATGTTTTGATCTTCCATTCCTGGGTTTGTCAATTACAGATGATGTTTCTCTGTACTTGTTCTTTGTGCTTCAGATACCGCACCTTGAAAATTGAGTGATATGAGCTATTTCACTCAATCTTTTTCCTTCTTTATGCAGAAACACAATTCGATGGTGATCTTCTACTAAAATGTTCGCCATTTTGTTTTAAGCCAATAGTTAAACTCGGTAGATCTGTATTCTGCAGTACGAAATTGCATATATCCTCGGCTTATAGTTTTATGGATGTGTCGAGAGAAACACCTGAGGTTAATGAAGAGGAACACCTGACAATGAGTCATCAATTACATATAATTGGTAAATGTGATGGATGAGCAACTACAACACTTCATATTAGTTGTTCATGTATAGTTTACTTTGAGATGTTGTTGTGATGCCAAGTTTTGAAGATTATGATCAATGTGAACCAATTATTGTTAAATGACAAGCCTGGCTTCTTCTCACCCAAACTAAGATGCGGTAATAATAATCAACATTGTTATAACTAGGGCATTGCCCGTACGTGGGTGCCCGTTCCGTGGCCAAAAAAAAAAAAAAACGCTACCCGTACGCTCTACCCCGCCCGTACGCCCGTAAACAAAAAAAGCAACGCTCTTCGCTTCCGCCCTTCGCTCTGACTGAATTGGGAGAAATAATGCGCATAAGAAATCGAATTACGTACCGTAATGGCGGTCAGCTCGTAACGCGCTCAGCTCCGCTCGTCTCACATCGGCCACGCCTACGCAACAGAGCGTTCTGTGATTGGCTGCCGGAAGATAAGTCGTCACTGTCCGGAAGTTCGCAAATCGCAGTTAGGATGAATCGTTTTAATTTAATCGCAGTTTGAATTCGTTTTAAAACATAGTTTAACGGCAACATAGTTTTCCAACGTGAAATAAATGAATACGCTGTCAAATGTGCCGTCCGAGGCAGAGTCTGATCGCCACGTTCGGCACACGTGATAGCTCGCTGCTCTCTGATTGGTTGCAGCGTTTTTTGGACATAGCTCGGTAAGTAATTGTCCGATTAATATGAAACCTTGAAAAGGCACATCCTCGGGTCCCCAGCAATATACCTGGCAAGTTTCAAGTATATCGGACCCGTGGTTGTCGAGAAACAGCGGTCACAGACACACAGACACACAGACACACAGACACACAGACACACAGACACACAGACACACAGACACACAGACACACAGAGATTGCTGGAATTATAGATAGATAGTAGAAAACACTCGTGGAAGCTTTGAGTAAATTAGTGATGCTCATTACATCCACATATTTAAACTCCAGAATCTGCCTTAGACTTTTGCACAGCAGTGTATAATATATATAATTTAATTTTGTTCATTGATGTGATGTCGTCATTTTCTCATTATTATCTAAAAATTGCAAGGTGTGCAGGTGACATCACAAATCCTAAACATATTGTCGTGTGGACGGCTCTATTAAGACGGAGCACCCACAGATGACCAATTGAGCTTACTTTGAGGTGTCATTCAATGGCGGATTTCACTATGCAAGCACGCAAAAGAGGGGGGGGGGGGGTAGGGGGGGAGAGAGAGGAAGAAGAAGAAGAAGCGGGGGCTTTTACCTGGCGTGATCCGAGCAGTCTTCAAACCTGCAGGAAATAAATCAAACCGAAGACGGAATTTATGTACAAAAATAAACAGGTTTATTTTACGGAACCGGATAACAAGAATGCGCTGGTAAATACTACAACCCCCTAATGAGCGCTCCTACACACAGACTTAGAACACAGACAAATGGAGATGTAATAAAAGAACCGCGTCGTGTCGGTGTGTGCTGCGGCTTATCTGTGTCTGCAGTGTGTCAGGGATCGTCAGGCTCCGAGCGCAGTCGTCTGACGCGGCTCCAGTTAGCGGGAACAAGGCCCCGACGCACCCCCGTTCACTCGGCCTCGATAAGGCCTCTCGCGCCAAGCGAGCGAGCGGGCGTGCAACGCTCCTCCTCAGCCGTGCAATGACCTGCCGGATTCGGCACGGAACTGCGATGCACCCAATGTTCGGATCCGAAAGGAGAGAGGGTCGAGGGTGAAGGAAGGCGTGAGGGCAAGAGGTCGGAGCAGAGGAATTGTGAGGGCAAGAGCGAACGAGGTCCATGCACCACTGTCTATTGCAACGAGCAGGGACGAGAGAGAGCAAATGTCGGTCTTTCTTCCATTTTTAGCAACCCCTCTTGGTGTCATCTCTCTCTCTCTGCCAATCCCTGCCTGCCAACATCACAGGCTCAATTCCCCAACAATGGCCGCGTCACTTCTCTCTCATGCCATTCATCGGTGGCCAATCAGTTCGTTGCTTCTTGCTCGCCCCTCCTTCCACCAATCCCAGGGAAGCTTCTTGCCCGGCCCTGGCCAATCACGAGTCCTTCTGGGCGTGGCTATTGCCTGGCTTGCTCGATGTGTGTTGCTATGCCAGCTGGTGATGTGGCTGGCTGTGGTTCCATCGGCAATGCCCCCAACTGGCTTCCGGTGAGTTTTATTGTTATTGTGATGGAGGGGAATTTAAGTAGTGTGTGTGGTGTCACTAATGGGCCCAACTAATGTCTACGGTGCGTTGCCATATGGGACAAAGGAATGATCACAGAGGGAACGACGTACAAGGGAATTAACATAATCCCTGAACTAAATAACAGGCCCCGCCCCCTCGTGGCGGGGACAAATATCCAACTTATCCGACATCCAGACTACACAGGTCCCTGACTTACTGTACATCGAAGTGGTTCTTGCTACCCACGATCATCGGAGCACCTACCTATGCAGATCTACCTAAATCTATTTTTATCACAACCCCAAAATTCATAACAATATTTTAAGTGATATTTTTTACCTGGGCTCATGTGAGGTGCAAGTGTGAAACACGGATTTTAATAAACTATAATAATTTAATAATAAATAAACTAGAGAGCTAATATAACACGATATCCCACGCAGTGTTAAAGTATATAATTCAATTGAAATATAATTATTTTAAAGGCTGTAGAAAATATTTCTTGGAAGTTTAGTGCCGTTGATGCAGTGTCTTATACACCACCTTATTTAACGTTACTTTAGTTATTCGTGCCTGTTGTATGTGTCCTTTGTAACGTTCATTAAAACAGCGAGTTTCCTGTTTGCAATGATTTTCAATTTTTTTGAACTGCTAGACCGGCCGACAGACTAGCAAAACAATCCTGCTCTTCTCTGCACATGATGGATCAGGACGGATTCGCAGCCAAAGTACTGTTCAACTGCAGGTTCGTTTTCCTATTCATGTTCCGATTCGTGTTCAATATACAACATTCAATTAAAATAAAGTTGTTCCTCAATCATAAATAGACTTTTGTGGATGTACGGGTAGACAGACAGACAGACGTTAACTGATTGCTTAACCCCGCCATTTGCTTCACGTGCGCGGGGTAATTACATTGGTGAACAGTCAAGTGGGAGTCCATGTGGCAGCATCCACATGTTTCTGTGTGGTGACACCAGCATACATGTGGCTTGCATGAGTACTACATGTGGAGAACCACAAGGCTACGGAAAGAAGAAGAACCACCTGTAGAGGCCATTTTCCCCGCAGAGCAGCGGTTGGCCTTTTTCAGGCACCGTGGTCCCCTTTTTGAAGCAATGTTTTATGGCCGGATGCCCTTCCTGCCGCCAACCCTGTTGGTCGCCTCTTGCGACACACAGGGAATTACCAGTGAACTGATACTCAATTTGCCGACCTCGGAAGGATGACAGGCTGAGTCAACCGCCCTAGCGTTAATTCAGCGATCGACCGGGATTCAAACCCAGGATCCTAGGATACCAAGCCGGCACCCTAACCGCTAAGCCAACACCAGGCTGACAAGGCTACGGAAAGGTAGGGGGAATTTTCCCTGCTGGGCGACCATTTGAGTGTGCAACAGGCAGCAGCAAAGTCCCTCAAAGAGGGGTTACAAAAGGATGGGACAAGCGGAAATTGCTCTCTTGGCTTCGGCTCTACTCTTCGCTCCAGGCCTCACTCCGGTCGGACCTCCCTTACCACCTGGGCCCTGCCCCACTGTACTTTAACGCTCCTTTACTAGCAGTTCCTTCCCCCACTGTTCGTGGTGTGCCCTGGGGTTGAGGTCAGCTGTGCCAAGACCAAACCAAGTTGTGAGCAAGCTGCTTTTGCACCAGGTTCTGCTGTCTCTTCTCCTCGCTATATGCCCTGTGACCTTGTAAGAGAGGGTACGGCCTAATAATTTCGTCATTGGAACCATGGGCATGGGTTATTGTCATTCATTTTTCACTGTTGGACATTATCGCTGCTAGTGACCCTGTATCCTCCCTTCTCCCCTGCCCCATTTATGGTTATTAAATTGGCGATAAGCCTGTATGTGGATCAATTGGGAATTGGTGCGAAGGTGCCACTACCTAAAGGCAAAGAAGCACATTGCAGGTGAGAGACTTGATTGGGCATTATGATGACTGCTATTGGCATTGCACATGGTGCATGTTTCGGAGAATCGGTGGTGCGCATTTCTGTCTATTCTGTCGCTGATGACTCGCCAATAAGTGATAAAACCGGCCCAGCGGCTGATGGAGGTGTGTAGCCTTGGAGTGTTCACATATGTGCGATTTGTGAATGTTTGCGACTGTAGAGGAACGTACATAGGGTTTGAAAGTCGGTCGGGCCAGTTGAGGCGGTCAGTGAAACAGGGGTTCACAGATGACTCTCTTGGATTGGAATTGTGGACTGCACTTTGCGTCGAGTTGTACAAGCTCATCTGGTGCCGTGGCCATAGGGCTGACCCATACTGCCTGCGGTGAAGTGTGTTCACAACCTGTATCCATTGAAAGACCTTGCCTGCCCGCTTCTCAACCCTGCCCCCCTCGTTGTGAGTGAATGTGGTTGTGTGCTCGTAGCATCGTCCTAGCTCTGTTACTATTGTATCTATTGTTACGATTGTAAGGTGTATTTATTTATTATTTTTTTCTTCATCTGTTTCAGTCTATCTTTCATCCCGGGGTTACCGTTCAGGTTGTGTTGTTGGTCTTTTAATAAACCTGTATTATTTATTGAGACATGTCACCTGGTTACCACCTTCTCGTGCACGCGAACTGTTCCAGCCCGATTGGTAAATCCCTGGCGAATAAATAAATTAATTATATAAACTCGTTTCAAGAGACCGATGGGATACAAATCTCGTCCGGGAAAGAAACCTTTTCTGCTCAAACGTGGTTTCATTTAATTTGGCTATTCGCGAAGCATATTGCTTTGGCGTGATGGGTAAGCATTAGCGATCCCGTCAACTGGACAATATTGACAACTATCGGATATGCCTCTTCATGGTGGTTACAACCCCAATGCAAGTCGGGGACAAAATCTTCCCTATTCTTCCTCGCTGACCGGATTTGTCAGGACAGCATGGGCACGGTCAGAGTGCCGACCGGACCACATGGACTGGCCCTTTCTTTCTTTCTCTTTCTCTTTCTCTTTCTCTCTCATTCTCTCTCTTTCTCTCTCTTTCTCTCTCTTTCTCTCTCTTTCTCTCCCTCTCTAACGCTTCTGTGGCCCTGACTTCGTGGAGGTGGAGTTCCACCATCTTTGATGTGGAGGATCTCTGGGTCGCTCCTGGGGGATCATTCGCCTGTCTCTCTGCCGCGGGCATGTTTATGAGAACTGTCCGGGGCAATACAACAACAACAACAACAACAACAACAACATGACAATATTACTCATCCACCTTCTTGCAGTACGAGTGCATGAAAAATATTATTGCTGACACTTTAACAATTCAGATGTCTCAGCATACGGACAAAGCTGCAAGTCCATTTCTCTGCATGTGACTTGTAAAACATTGACGTTATTGGTACAAGCATAGACTTGTTGCTTTCTCACCTGTGGTCAAATCATTTATCTCCCATGTAACCACCTCTTGGTTAAACGCCCAATATCCAGGAGTATACACCTAACCGTAACGCTTACACCTGCCGCCTCTTCTTTCCTTCTGCCCCAAGGTTATTGAGATCTCCTTGTTCCCAGAGCTAGTAATCCGCCCAGTTACCATCAGCTACAAGAATCACACGGAGTGTCACTGTTTGACCACGCCCTTCCACAATGCCCGTCCACCTCGTTCTTTGTCTAAGACATGGCACAATAGTGCACAGTAAGTCAAAAGTGTACAAGAGATAGAGGCAGTTGCTTATGATTATATGAGAGATGATAAAAATTGGAAAAAAACAAGGTTTGTACATGTCACATGTGTCCAGCATGTGTCCAGCATGTGTCAAGCAACTCCAGCTTTACTTGCAAGCTTCAGCATATCTATTATTGAGTAGATCTTCAAAGCATATTTTTCTAATACTGTTTACATTAATACCTAAAGTAACATAAGGAAGCAAGGTTGGTTTTAAACTCAACAAAGAATAATTTGACATGCAGTTATGAAATGTGTGCAACAGGCAGATAGAGATGAGCAGGTCTGAGGATGATGTTGAGGAGTTAGCCAATGTCCTCATTTAAAGTGGTAGAGCCGAGATGAGTCGGAGAGACGAATGTGACGGAAACCCTCTGCAGTTGAGAAATCCTTGTGACAGCTTTTGGTCTATAAATATTGAGAGATTACATTACACTCCCTAGTTCAGTAAGTAGGCTTCTTCCAAGAACTTCGTTTTTAAATACAGATATTAAAGCTCATGAAAGAGTTAAATAATCACAATCAAGGCTGCGTATTCAATTTTGTATAATTCTTAAGTATAAATGCCTGATTCAAATGGAATATGGTGGTGAAAATGTTTATAATTTAGTTACATGACGTTATCTTGAGTCACATACCTCATGCGCTCTGCAGGTGTGGCCCAACAAGTGCCACATGTGCCAAGGGGACGAGCTGGAATATCGAAGCATGCCGCTGTGTGGCTCAACAAGGTGCAGGTAATAGCAACGGGTCGTTGGCTTACCTGGAAACTCACACATTCACAATCCTACACACTTTGCACCGTTTTGTCTTTGTATTAATATCTACTCAAACTCAGGTCTGTGTTCTTTATGAATGGACAAGAATTGCTTTCGTTTGGCAAACATGGAGGAATATTTATTTGTGTATATATATATGTATATATATATATATATATATATATATATATATATATATATATATATATATATATATATACAGTATATATATATATTTATTTATATATATATATATATATATATATATATATATATATATATATATATATATATATATATATATATATACATATATACATATATATACAGACTGGGCATTTAATATGGAATATTTTTTTGTGGGGGTGAACTTACTTTTCAAGATGACTTAGAACCAAAAGTTCATTGGAATTATGTTGAAATTATTCTAGATTTTGTTAATGTGACCTTTAAAAGAAACAAAAACCACATTTGACATTTCGAAGCAAATAAATTGATCCTTGAAAGTGATGTAAACTGATATCGAACTCAATTCACAGACAGTACTGTGTTAAACTTCTGTGTGTTTTCCAGAAGTATCTCTTTATTTTGCACATTAGCCAAAAAAAAATTCAACAAAAACAAAAGCTAAATTATGACTGGGATTACGGACAGTAAAATTACAGTTCAGTACTTCGTGTAACCCCCACGAGCATTCAGGAGAGCACGAACTCGTCGAGGCATGCTGTTCACGAGATTTGCCAAGGTTTGGACAGGAATCGCTTGCCATGCAGTGACAATAGTCTGCTGCAATTCACGCACAGAGGTAGGCTACTGGTCCAAGTTGTCGATTTGACGCGTTAATTCTGCCCACAATTTCTCTATCGGATTCATATCTGGGGACATGGCAGGCCACTCCATATGCTCTACACCACGGTCAGCAAGAAAGTGTTGGATCATGTGAGCACGATGAGGCCGTGCATTGTCATCTTGGAAGATAAAGTTTCCTCGAAAGGCTGCACGAGCAAATGGAAGCAATGTTTCTTCCAGAATGACCCTGTACCTGAACTGGTTCAGGTTTCCATTCAGAACAACCAGGTCAGTTTTGCCCCCTGCATGAAAAGCAGCCCAAACGGTCACCCCACCACCTCCAGCTTGGACTCTTGCCACTATACAATCTTTGTTGTGGGCTTCATGCACTTGTCTGCGCACTCGGATGAGGCCATCTTGACGATAGACCAGAAATCTAGACTCGTCACTGAAGGTCACGTGATTCCAGTGTCCTGGCTGCCATTGACGGTGCTCTCTGGCCCACTGCAATCGGCGCTGGCTGTGTTGTCTGGTCAGGCGTGGCTTTCTCAGGGGATGCCTGGCACGATAGCCTGCTTGAACCAGTCGTTGGTTGACGAGCCTTCTGGATACAGGCACATTTGTCAGTTGCTGCCACTCAGCCCTAAGCCGATTAGCTGACTTGGTACGGCCATTGCAGACTAACCGGTGCAGCTGACGATCATCTCTCCTTGTGGTTTTGCGTGGACGTCCTGGCCTCAGTATTGGAGTACGGACACCCCTCTGAGCATTTCGTTTCAGGATCTTTGAGACCTGACCTTGAGCGATGCCATACTGCCGAGCAATAGCATGCTGTTTCATGCCAGAATTTCGTAAAGCCACCACTCCATGACAAACAGCATTGTCAAGTTGACGGACCATCTCCAGAGGAAGCGGCAATAACTTTTGTGGACGTGCAGCAGTTGTTTTCCACTAATACAGAATGCAACAACCCTTATATACCCGATTGTGAAGCCAATCGTCAAATGTACCTGTCCTTACATTTTGTCACGCCACCTGTGATATAATCCTGTTATTGACTTCTTGCTGCGAAAGACAATCAGTGACATGGTTCTTTCAACAGACATCACCGAAGGGTAAAATAAACTCACCAGATTGATATACTGAGTTCAGAAAGTAAACCCAAGTCAAGAAAAAAAAAATTCCATATTAAATGCCAAGTCTGTATATGCAATTAGCCTGGTGTTGGCTTAGCGGTTCGGGCTTGGGATCCTAGGATCCTGAGTTCGAATCCCGGTCGATCGCTGAATTAACACCAGGGGGATTGACTCAGCCTGTCATCCTTCCGAGGTCGGCAAATTGAGTACCAGCTTGCTGGGATGAATGTGCCGGTGTGTGCCCTGGTTTAGAATAGGTACACCGTATCCCTACGTGTCATAAGAGGCGACTAAAGGGTTGGCGTCAGGAAGGGCATCTGGCCATAAAACGTTGCCTCAAAAAAGGACATGATGATTGTCATGGGGCCCGCAAGGCCAACCCCCCACTCTAGCAGGGAAAATGGCCTTAAAAAGGGAATTTTTTTTAATATGGGCAATTCCGCATGGGAGAGGAAAAAAAAGCAAATTTAAAAGTTTATCAAATCTCTATGAAATTTCATGTCTTGTGTGAACAAATGTCTACTTAACAAGGAACAGAAAACCTATTTTTCAATAACTTTATTGATTTGCTTGAAAATTTGATTTGAAATTTGGAGACTTTTTGGGCATAAGCATACACTATAAACATTCCAGTGTGCCCCATTACTCTTTATTGTGTAATGTATAGGTGATTATCATTTCCATCTTGCATTGTGTTTACACAGACACTGCACATTATTAGGTGCAGCCAGGACAATAGTGTTGGTGGTGCCACTGATGATACGCAGTTTGGTGATGATGGTGATGATGCAAGTAGCCAAGATAAAGATGACAATAGCTGTGAGAATGGAATTGGTACCAATGATGATGATAAACAGAACAATGGTGATGGTGGAAACAATGGTAGCCAGGGCAGCAATGATGGAGCTAATGATGATGATGACCAGCATGGTGGTGGAAGAGATTTTAACAACAAGGACAAGATGGATAGCGATGGATGTGAAGTTAAAGATAGAAATTTGGACTGCAAATGGGTGTTGGTTCAATATTCCAAAGAGTAAAATGCCAAAAAGTTCATTGGCCAAGTGTTGAAAACTGTGGATGATGATGTTACAGTTAACTTCTTGAAACGTACTGCATTTGAAAAGTATGTTTGGCCTGAAGTACACGACATTGATCCTCTTCCTAGGTCTCATATCATAGCTATTCTCAATGAGTCACAAATGGACAGAAGAGGCTCCATAACCTTGAAATAAATGTGTGTAACTTGCAACAAGATGTTCAGTGGCATTGTTATATGCCATCGTGTACTCACCCTGAACAATTGATTTCCAACTAATTTGTCACTCTCCGATTGTAATCCAGCTTTAACCTATTATTTCAAATGATACTTACCAAAGGCAGGCATGAGAATTATCTGGATTAGACCTGAGTTCAGAATTCAGGTGTTCTTTACCAAGAATGTCAGTGTTTTCTTGCAGCTCAGCTCCATTTTTGGCGATCTTGCCCAACTTACTCTATTCCTTGTTTTTCTCCATTTCAGTGTTTTTTTCCGCATGAGTTAATCCTCATGCCTGCATAGGTTTATGATATATGTTACATAAGATGAAAAATAGTGTTGATGTGTGTGTATGTGTAATGTTTCAGGATCAAAATGTCAGTTGCATTGATTTGGGCTAAATATGGAAGATAATGCATTGTAAAGCAGTGTATTTAATCGTCATAAGCGTAATTCCGTTACCATGTACATTAGATACAGTTTTATATACAGTAAAGGATGTTCTAACCAACAAACTGTGTCAGGACTACATAATTTGAAGCCAATGACCATATAAACAAAGATTGAGTTGTATTTGGTCACCGCCCACTTTTGATTACATATAAATTTCATGTTGTTTTTACGAATGCATCATGTTGAGTAGGTAAATCACTCTATTTTAAATTTGACAAGCAGTTGACTGGTATTATAGTTGATATTAAAGGTGGTAACGTATGAAGTACTAACACAGCAATTTCAAGTTATCTGATCTTCAAGAATTGGCATTCTTCAGGTAAAATTTCAGAAGACGTAATTCCGTTACCGCTGCCTTTATTGGAAAAAGGTCAAGTATGAAGTATCAGTAAAAATATAACCCTAAAAATGCCTGCCAGGGCATAGTTGACACCATAGGTAATAAAGATCAGGACCAAACTTTGGCCAATGTGTTATAGATTCAATAGAAATTCTTTTGAAAGTTGAGGGAAAAATTATACCCAATTTTCTGATGTAATTCCGTTACCAACATTATTTTGATCTTGGAGCCTTCACATGCAAGACGTATCCAATTTTCCTTTTGATATGATAACAGGGGTATCACCTGACCTCATAAAAGTTTTGTTAATCAGTTAAACCTTAAGACTAATCCATTGCATGTCAAATTATGTCGAAAATTTCTCTGAGTTGTAATTCCGTTACCGTGGAATTGCCCATAATTGTTTTAAAATAAGTACACAAATCTTTAGTAGTGGAAGTGTTTAAAGATAAATGAATTAAAGGTATGCGCACCAACAATGGGGCCTGTCCTTGAATGTGTCTAATTTCTGGATTGGTATTTATCAATGATACACCCATTGTGAATGAGACAGGTATGATCATTGTGAAAAGGGGACATGTCCATACGAGCAAGATTGGCAGGTCTGTTGGAGATGGATCTGTAGTTGGGTGGCTCACCCCTCGGCCCTTATAAAGGATGCGTGACAATTTGCTTCTTTTTGTTGCCCTTAGCAAAATCACCTGGTGAAGAGGCTACACAAAAGAGCGATCACTTTGTGGTGTATGTGAGGGGAACCTGAGATTTAAGGGCAAGAAAGATTTCTGGAGGAATGATGGCTGATGACAGAGTTTTCTTTCGGTTGAAACTGTTGTTCGTTTCCTTCCTGTTTCCCGTTTCCTGTTTGATGAAGAGAACACAAACTCGCCTCTTGTCTTGGAGAGTAATTGTTGGTAACCCCTCAGAGTAATCTTTCAGGTTAGGAAGGTAAGTTGAAGTAACTTCAGGGAAAAAGGAATACGTCAGGACAAGGAGGAGGAACAAGAGCAATTTCTGGGCAAAGGGTTGTACGGTAGGGTTGTACGACAAGGAGCGGAATAAAGGAAAAGGGCTCTCAGTTATAACCTGGGTTCAGAGTGGGAGGATGGCCACCTTGATGCCATCACTGTGGGGAGAGAGAAGATGGGATTGGCCTTTTTGTGGGGGCTGTGATTCATGTGGTGAGTGATTTTTTTTTTTTTTTTTTTTTTTTTTTTTGTTGTATACAAGATCGAGGCTCAAGAGCTAACATTAATCACACAAAAAGACAAACCGACACACAAAACACAAAAAACAAGGGGAGCGGTAGACAAGATGGGGAGAGAGGGGGAAGGACACAAAAGAGAGGGGGAAGGACACAAACACAACATTTGAGAGCAGGGACATCGGGAGGACTTGGGGGGAGGTGGGAGAGGATTAAAACATATGAACACTGCAAGGACTCTGGGGTGAATTACCGGGGGTAGAAAAGATCAAGGTTTTCGATGGGGGAAGATAAGAGATGGTGATGAACAGCTGTTTTAAAGACCTGGAGGGAGGAGTGGGATTGAAGGGAGTGGGGGAGTTTGTTCCAGAGGCGGGAGAAAAGGGGAATGAAAGAGTGAAGGTGAGCAGAGAGCCTAGACTTTGGCAGTTTACCCAGAAGAGGGTTGCAGGCAGATCTTGTGCGACCTGAAGGAATATAGGGGGGACAGAGCACAGAGAGAGCTGGGGGAGCAAGGCCGGAGAGGAGTCGGTAGAAGACAGAAAGACCACCAACCTGCCTGCGGTGAGTGAGTGAAAGGCCCTCGGCGTTGACTACATCGCAGGAGATTCCAATGATTCTGAAAGCTTTGGCCTCAACAGCGTGAAGCCGAGCAAGGTGTGAGGCAGGAGCACCAGCCCAGAGGGGGGAACAGTATTCCATTGAGCTGCGGATGAAAGCCTTGTATGTGGTGAGGAGCTCAGGTGTGCCAAGGAAGGACTTCGCACGACGGAGGATGCCCAGTCGGCGACTGGCTTTGGAGGCCAGCTTGGAAATGTGGTTTTCCCAAGAAAGATCATGGCAGATAGTGAGACCCAAAAGCTTGAGCGACAGAACTTCTTGGAGAGGATTGTTGAGAAAGTAGATGGGAAGGTTGTCCAGTCGGTCCTTTCGGAGAGACATTGTAAGAGTGTGAGATTTGTCAGGATTGAAAGACATGTTCCACTTGTTTGACCAGTCTGTGATTTTGTCCAGGTCTGCAGAGAGTGAGGAGGCTGCAGACTGCCGATCTGAGGGATGAGGAATGGAGCGACAGAGAGTAGAGTCGTCAGCAAAGAGATAGAGAGGATTTTCAAGAGAGTCAGAGAGATCATTGATGAAGACCAGAAAAAGCACAGGGCCCAGAACACTACCTTGGGGAACTCCAGCCTGAACAGGAAGAGGAGATGAGAGAAACCCATTCAGGGCCACACGTTGACTACGACCAGAGAGGAAGTCCGCCAGCCATGCGTGGAGATTTCCATGGATACCAAAGGAGGAGAGTTTGGAGAGCAGAGCAGGGTGCCAGACCGTATCGAAGGCACGTGAAATGTCAAGGGAGACAGCTCTAATTTCCTGTTTGGCGTTGAGGACCTCCATCCATTGTTGAGAAAGCAGAAGCAGCATGTCCAGAGTAGAGTGACCAGGTCTGAAACCAAATTGATGATCAGAGATCAAGCCATTGGAGAAGAGGAAAGATTTAATATCTGAAGCAATGATGGATTCCATGACTTTGCTGATAATTGGGAGAAGGCTGATTGGTCTGTAGTTGCTGGGATCTGTTTTTGCACCTTTTTTGTGCAAAGCGGTGATGTTGGCTGATGTCCAAGCAGATGGCAGATGACCTTGAGCAAAAGAGAGGGTGAAGAGAACAGAAAGAGGGAGTGAAAGTGCAGAAGAACATGATTTTAGGACCCCTGGGCTGATGCCGTCAGGACCAGTTGCAGAATCAGAGTCGAGGGTTGCCAGAAACTTTTCCACCTTGTCAGGAGGAAAGGACACAGAGTCCAGGAGCAGCTGGGTACGACTGGGTACGGTGGGTACAGAGAGGGATGGGTTTGGGACACAAGATTTAGAGGCAAACACAGAGTTGAGGCATTCAGCTTTTTCACGTGCGGAGTCAGCCGTTAAGCCGTTTGAGGTGAGGGAGGGGATGGAGGGGGAACAAACACCAGAAACAGATTTGACCAGACGCCACCAGGATTTGGAAGAGGGAGACAGATAAGAGAGTTCGGTCTTGAGAATGGTGAGATATTGTTTCCTGGCTCTCCTGAGGGTGGACACACACTTGTTTCGGGCTTTGTGAAAGGAAATGAGATTTCCTTCCGTTGGATTTGCTTTCCAGGAGACGAAAGCAAGTTGTTTCAGGGCAACAGCCTCACCACAAGATTCCGTGTACCATGGACGGGAGGAAGGGTATGACAACTGAAGACAAGATGGTATAAATCTGTGCATGAGAGAGAGCAATTTACTTTGAAAGAATTCCCAGGATGAGTTGATGTCAGAGGCGGTAGAGATGGGAGACCAGTCCAGATGATTGATGGCTGCTTGAAGACCGTGCCAGTTGGCCTGAGTGAAATGCCAGACTCGTCGACGCTGAGGAGGCTCTCTGAGAATGGTCAGAGAGATGTCCACTTTGACAAGCACATGATCAGATGAGCCGATTGGAGCAGAAGAAGAGCAGCAGACATTTTCAGGGAAGTTTGTCATAACCTTTCATAACCTGTCATAACCATTATGTCATAACCATAATGATTTGGGGGCACATGTGTCCAGACAAGGAAGCGTTAACGGTTGTGAGCTGGCATTTCCAGATTAACCTTGTAGATTTCCTAATTCTGTCAGATGAAAAGAAACATTTCAACCTGGACAAAAAGTTGGGTTAATAAAAGCAAGAAGGGAAGTAGGAATATAAGATTTGCGTGACAATACATGTAGTGCAGACATGTGAGCATGCCAGATGTGAAACAGAAACTGTGAAGAGGGAGAAGAGGTCGTGGCGGGGAGGTTAAGTTAAAAATCATAAGCAAATACTTCCAAGTGGTATTAACGAAAAGAAGAAATGAAAGAAGTGATAATAAGCACAATGAGATTACAGATTGTAACGTTTCAAAGAAATTTTTTTCCGAACAGACAGAAGAAGAGCGCAAGAGGACACTCGGGATAAAGAGCGGAATAAAGGAAATGACCTGAGGACCTGAGGCCTCGACAATCACAAATTTGACCCGACAGTCGAGTAGAAAATTGCCAAAAAAAAAGCTGAAACACAAAGGTAAGACAGAACAGATCCAATGCGAAATCTTAGCTGCTGTTGAACCTTTCATGGTACAGGCAAAACCACATCCGTACCAAAATGGTGCACCATTGTGGTGCACCTTGAGGAGTTTGTTCAGTTCAAGCCATCGTCTCAGAGAACTCCAACGTGCTGCCGGGTTCCGAATACAAACCAAGTCAGCCGAATAGTAAGGAATGTCCTTTCTTAGTAGCTGAAAAGATTTTGAGTTCCCTTACAAGGAAAAGGAACTTTAACGTGGGGGAGGCCAGTAGGTCGGTCCATCAAGGCTTCACTACTGTTGCTCCGTTGTCCATAGTTGTCCATGCTCTATCCATTTTAAATGCTGAGCCCCAACTTAGGAAACAGCACTACCATTTTGAAAGTCTTTGGTATGACTCAGTCACTGGTCAAACCGCCGACTGACTAGACTTGGAGCAGATGATCCAACCATGACACCACCGTAGCACTGCGAAGATTCAGCCTTTTGTAGAAAGAGAGGAGGTGTAGCATTGAGTGTCTCTTCTGGAATTGTGACAATCAGACTTGACAGGAAAGGTGGATGAGGTGAAAAAATGTAACGAGAAGTGGGTTGATAGTCATTTACGCTCAGGAATAGACAGAAAAAGGAATGAATATATATGAAGGATTAAATAGGTACTCGAAAACGAATTGAATATGTACTCACTGAACTACCGCAATTCTCTAAAACTTGCAATTGGAACATATACATCATCAAATTAGAGTTTCATGTCGTTGGTGTTGCCTTTACCATTTTCTGTGTTTGGTCCTTGTAGAAACATTCCGGTACACCACGCGGTACAGAGCCTTCAGAAAGTATTCACACCCCTTGACTTTTTCCACATTTTGTAGTTACAGCCTGAATTTAAAATGGATTAAATTGAGATATTTTCTCACCGATCTACGCATAATACACCGTAATGTCAGAGGAATTTTAAAAAAAAGATTTTTTTACAAATTAAATAAAAATGCAATTCAGACATATCTAATTCACACAAGTATTCAACCCCCTGAGTCAATACTTCGCGCCTTTAGCAGCGATTACAGCTTCGAGTCTTCTTGGGTATGTCTGCATCAACTTTGCACATCTGGATTTGGGGAGTTTCTCCCATTCTTCCTTGCAGATTTGCTCAAGCTCTGTCAAGTTGGATGGGTAGCGTCGGTGAACAGCAATCTTCAAGTCTTTCCACAGATTCTCAATGGGATTCAAGTCTGGCCTTTGGCTGGGCCACTCGATGACTTTCATATTCTTGTTCTGAAGCCATCCCAGTGTTGCTTTGGCTGTATGCTGAGGGTCATTGTCCTGATGGAACGTAAACTTTTGCCGCAGTCTTAGGCCTTTTGCACTCTGAAGCAGGTTCTCCTCAAGGATTTGCCTGTATTTAGCTCCATTAATTGTTCCCTCTAGCCTCTATCCTTACAGGTCTCCCAGTCCCTGCCGCTGAAAAGCATCCCATAGCATGATGCTGCCACCACCATGCTTAACGGTAGGGATGGCTGGCGTTAGATGGGTGATGAGCTGTACTTGGTTTCCACTAGACGTAGCTCTTTGCTTTCAGGCGAAAGAGTTCAATTTTCATCTCATCAGACCACAGGATCTTTTGCCTCATGCTCTGAGTCTTTCACGTGCTTTTTACAAGGTCCAGACATGCTGTCATGTACCTTTTTCTCAAGAGTGGCATCCATCTGGCCACTTTCCCATAAAGCCTAGATTTGTGAGGTGCTGCAGAGACTGTTGTCCTTCCAGCAGGTTCTCGCATCTCAGCGAAGGAACCCTGTAGTTCTTTCAGAATATTGATTGATTGAGTGCTCTGCTTGGACGCAGGACTTCGACTAGGTGGTTTGCAATTGCCTTTCCAGCAATTAGTCAAGGCAGGAATTTGCCATTTGTTCAGGACTAGCATGACTCGGCGTGCTCCACGCGCCTCACCACACGTCGTTTCAGAGGGGTAGGCATCTTTGACGATTTCGGTGTCTTTTGGGTCTTCAGGGCCATTTGGGTCTTCAGGGTCTTTTGGATCCTCTGGGCCTTTAAGGGTATTTTGGGTCTTTGGGGTGTTTTGGGTCTTTGGTGTCTTCAGAGGCTTTTGGGTCTTAAGGGTCTTCGGTGTCTTTTGGGTCTTCGGGGTATTTTTGGTCTTTGGGGTCTTTTTGGTCTTCAGGGTCTTAGGGGTGTTTTGGGTCTTCGGGGTGTTTTGGGTCTTCAGGGGTACTCCGGGTGTTTTGGGTCTTCAGGGGTCGTTGGGTGTTTTGGGTCTTCAGGGTCTTTGGTGTCTTCAGAGGCTTTTGGGTCTTAAGGGTCTTTGGCATCTTTTGGGTCTTCGGGGTGTTTTGGGTCTTCGTGGTGTTTTGGGTCTTCGTGGTGTTTTGGGTCTTCGTGGTGTTTTGGGTCTTCGTGGTGTTTTGGGTCTTCGGGGTGTTTTGGGTCTTCGGGGTGTTTTGGGTCTTCGGGGTCTTCGGGGTGGTTTGGGTCTTCGGGGTGTTTTGGGTCTTCAGGGTGTTTTGGGTCTTCGGGTTGTTTTGGGTCTTTGGGGTCTTCCGGGTGT
This sequence comes from Myxine glutinosa, assembly GCF_964187855.1. NCBI lineage: Eukaryota > Metazoa > Chordata > Myxini > Myxiniformes > Myxinidae > Myxine > Myxine glutinosa. The sequence goes on along the minus strand of NC_136274.1, from coordinate 33,296,156 downwards.
TTTGGGTCCTCGGGGTCTTTTGGGTTTTTGGGTATTCGGGGTCTTTTTGAGCCTCAGGGCCTTGATGGTTATTTTGGGTCTTTGGGGTGTTTTGGGTCTTTGGGGTCTTCAGGGGTGGTCTGAAGGGTCTTTGGGGAATTAAAGGGTCGTGAAAGGTCTGAGGGGTCTCAGCAGTCTTAACGCAATTAAGAGGGTTAAATAAGAGGGTGGTAATTTATTTTGAAGAAGAAGAAGACGTTTTCGTCGCGGATAAACATACTGTTATGGTCCGCGGATTAGATGTTATTTACCGAGCGGAGGTACCGCGGCCGAACAGTTTTTCCCCGATTCACCCGATTCACCCAGACGTTGGCCGTATCGCGCCACCGCTATTCAATATGGAAAAGACTAAGACGACGAATGCAAAGAGGAAGAAGAAGACGTACAGAAGAGTAACGGGGTTTATTATTTACACACACATAAGCAAAAAGAGCAGTCACGATTATTTACAGGGGACATGAAAAAGCAGGTAACACAGTGCAAATTACTAGCTTATACAGACTTAGTTTACTACCCAGGACAGCACGAACAGAACAAACTCACGTACACGAATGGGGAACTTGCTGGCAGGAATGGCTGGAAAGGAGAGGAAGGTCCGGAGCTGGCAGCACGATCGGCGCGTTCGGCAGCCGCCGTCCCTTCGCGGCCCTGCTCAAAACCGCCGTCCTGGCCCCAAATGGCTGTCGAGTCTTGTTGCTGCTGTAGACGCTGCTGCTGGCGAGCAAGGTGATGAATAGCAGGCTTTTGCGCTTCCCTGGATGACCTCTGCTTTTGGACCTCACAACTCAGCTCTTGTCATAGCTCATCTCAGATCTCAGCTCATCTCTCGTAAAAGCTCCTCTTTGCAACAACTCCACGCAGCTCAGCTCAGCCTTGGACCTTTTTGCAACTCTCTCGTATTCCCTTCCTCTCACTTCTCCTTGGGGAACGTCCTGCTGCAGGTTATATAGGCCCCGCCCCTCAACCTTTGCGAACCTCCTTGATGTTTCTCTCCACAACCTCTCCAAGTCCAACCCCTTGTTCGTGGTTGGTTGAGTGGGGCTGACTCACTCCTCCCCTCTCTGACGAGGTGGGGACCCGCCTTTCTTCCCCAACCCTGCCTCGTGGTCAATGGCGGCTTTGGAGGGGATGTAATTGGCAATCGAGGCTTGGCAATTACGAAAGGGGAAATGGAGGTTTTTGGGAATGGGAATGAAGGGAATCTATCTCTTTCACTCGGTACAATGGAGTGTCAGTTTAATGGAAGACAAGGCCTTACCCTAAAACACATAATAAAGATATAAGCTACTGAACAAGGGTATTATAGTGTCCTTCAATGTGGTGTTTCATGGAATTAACTACCGGGACGCCCTTTTAACCTTTACACAACTCTGGAGGCAGGAGGGGCCATATTCAACAATGTTACACAGCAATTTCCAATACAATACGCACAATAAAAAAATACACTCCTCATATCCGCAACAATACATACGTAGCGACATAACCATATACGTTTGCTCGATTATAATAAGAAGATGCCAGTGATATCTCGACTACTCTTGGCGAAGGACACCACTGGATCTTTAACATCCACCAACTAATGATAGCAGACGGGACACCCAGCTAACGTCCATCTGAGGGACAGCACGCACTGATGAATCACCCTGTCTGTGAGGCATGGCATGAGAGTATCATGTCTATCTTTACTTAACTAGTGCAATCCGGCGTGCACAGTGGCGTGTCTGCTATGCCAGCCCAGTGTGCATGCGATTATCACTGTGGCTTCTGCACTTCATCAAACTTTCCCTGAATCCAAGATGACGATTAGATGTTTTTTTAGTGGAGAAGGTGGAGGGGAGGAGAAGGTGGAGTAGAGGGGAGGAGAAGGTGGAGGGGAGGAGAAGGTGGAGGGGAGGAGAAGGTGGAGTGGAGGGGAGGGGAGGAGAAGGTGGAGGGGAGGAGAAGGTGGAGGGGAGGAGAAGGTGGAGGGGAGGAGAAGGTGGAGTGGAGGGGCATGGAGCAGTATTTGCTCAAGAAAGATGTTTTACTGATCCTTTTATTTAGAAGATATATCCACAATATTGCCATGAACTTTACACCTCCCCTTCACCCTGACTCTGTGTAAGGGAAAGAGTTCGTTCTCAATGTCTGGGAGACCCATCAAACATAAATGTACATTTTTTTTTTTATTATTCGTTAATCTTTTGTAATCAGTCGATTCTCATGGACGAGTAATTGCTCAAAAAAATGATTCAATGATTCTTTTATTTGGAAGATATCTCCACAGCTTTGTCAAAAACTTTACACCTTTCCAGGTATTGGGTCTGTGAAACCCATAACACGAATAGTAAGACCCATAAACTTGCAAAGCTCGTGAAAATCGTAAAATCACGAGAATAAAGATAATAAATTAACCTTTGCCAAAGAAATCAAATCAGTAATCCAATTTCAAAGATGCTAAAACCACCAAGAGGTCGATGCGAACAGGGAAATCTCTCATGAGTAAAAGGCAAAAACACATTTAATACATGAAATACCATTAAGAATGATTCAGTTTCATTCCCTCCCTCCCTCCCTCCACTCCACAAGTTCAGAATTCATTCCCAGGACCTATTGTTGTGATGAGGTAAATCCTCGAGGACTGGACAGGTGTTGTGTTATGAATGAAGGTTTTCCCTGGACCACTGAATTATTTGTTAGTAAATGATACGGTATTTTGTTTTACAAGTTGCCCATAAATTTGTACACCATGAAAGGAGTCGAAAGTGTCGAAAGGGTCTTAAAGGTAAAAGGGATCTTATTGGTGATGGGGGTCTTAAGGGTCTTGGGATATTAGGGGTCTTAAGATCTTAGGGATAATGGGGTAGGGTCTGTTAAGGGCCTTGGGGGGGTCTTATGGCACTTCAAGGTGCGAGTATTTGCTCAAAATGGATGATAAGGGTCTTGGGTGTTTGAGGGCATTTCAAGGGTCTTCAGGGTCGATAGGGTCTCAAAGTATAGAGGGGTCCAAAGGATGTAAATGTCTCACAGAATCTAAAGGGTCTCAAAGAGTCTTTAAATGTCCAAGGGCTCTCAGCAGTTTAAAGTGTCGAAAGGAGAAAAGGTGCGTTCTAATAGTACGTAATTAATAGACGCATGTGTCGTCAGGTTATTTTTGTTTCCCCACCGATGTAGACCGACTCTCCTTATAAAAACGTTTCTTGTCAATTTGGAGAGTTATTAAAAATTGTTCATTTCAAAAGTGAAAACACCACCAAAGATAACAGCTGCTCAATCAGCAAACCCTAGGTCTGACGTTTCAATATACAGCTGCTCAATCAACCTGAGTTGTCCAGCCTGGATGATGACCAACTTTGGACCCGAGTTTGCCTATTGAGCAGCTGTACCAGGTGGTGGTGCCTTCAACTTGGGGTTTCGCAACTACAACTGGTTATTGTCATTAATTTGTATGTAACAGGAGAAGTTTGTGGACCTGGCATGAAGTGGAATGAGGAGTTGTGCAACTGTGTGTGTTGGAGGGTGTGCCCCCGAGGCCAACGGCTGCAAGCACAGAGCTGCGGATGTGAGTGTGCGCTCAGCACCAGAGACTGCTTCCTACGAGCACGAAGGTTTGATCTACGAAAGTGCAGGTACCGGATGATAATACACCATTCTCTCAACCTCATTTCCAGATCATGGCCTTTTCTTATTTCTGCTTAAAGTTCTATCTTCGCTTCTTCCTTTGTCCACCATGGTATTTACATTCTCATTGATGCCTTTATGGTCTCCTTCAGCCTGAACACTTTGCAACTCTTCTCTATTCTCTTGATAACAATGGCTAATTTGACATGACCGCAATACCTCTTCATGATGTGGTTCATCTTAAAATACAGGATTGCAATTTTCCATTAAGGGTTGAAGGTTCTCTTAAATATACAGATATTCAGTGTGTCTCTAACCTGTTGGATTATATAAACTAGTGAGGTACCCGTGCTAAGCACGGGTGGGAGGCCAGAAGCAAACAGACAATGCAGATATGGCGAATGCTAAAGCATGAAACCAATAGATTCCACATTCCTGTAGCACCTTCAATCGCACGTCAGACATGGACAGCAAGTTCGTGAAGGACTTCCATGAAAAACGTACCCGTTCGCAAACAAACGGGTATGTTTCTTCCATACCCAGTCAATGGCGAATCTGCATATGGCGATCCGCGAATTCACGTTTAGAAAGTCGAAACCGTCACGGCAATTTGTCATTCACTTGAACTCGATATCTCTTTTTTCATTCCAAACAGCATAACTTCAATCACAAATTAAATAGCATCAATATAAAAAATAAACTTTTAACAACATTCGTGACATAAACAAATATTTAAATCCTGATGTGAAGTTCCGTACGGTTGGGTGAATACAATTACAAATTCAAAATCGTACTTGTATTCACTCAATTCCAATCATCCATTGATACTTTAACAAAACGATTAACGTTTAACGATTTAACATTAGATTGAATGACGGTTGTATTGGGATATTATCAAACCTGCGCATTGCCGTCATCTGTCCACGTCCGCATTCGCGGCAGGTTCATAAGTCATCAAAATCTAAACAGTTTTGTAGAATTTCAATAAAAGCCACATCACTGTTCATATCAGTAAATATTATTCCATAGTGTTTGGAAAAACTGGAAAACTTGGAAAAACAATATAGCCTATTTTACTCCCAGGGGTCCCAGGAATACCCACCCAAAATATCGTTGCGATCGGTTGAGCCGTTTTTGCGGTACCTTCGAACGGACAGACAGACATTTGGTGAATTATAGTAAGATGAAGACTTCCTGCTTCATCTTGCTCCCTTGTACTGTCCATTCTTGCACTTACCTTATCTGTCTAGGAAGGGTTTGATTCCTGACCCGACTATAAACAGTCTGGTTGGTGCTTTAAAGACAGGCGATTTATCTGTAGTGCCCTGAACAAATGAAAAGTTCCTGCCAAAATCACCTTCAGTCAAACAGCAGACCTGGACAGCCAGTTCGCTAGTCTGGGGCCAAATCCATTCTCCAACTGACCCTACAAGAAGGTGGGAATAATTGGAGCCATTAAAGTAGTAGTAGCAGTAGTAAGTAGCAGATTCCTTAAAACTTCATCTTGCATCAGGTGATCTTGTGCCTCGAGCCAAAATAAAATGGCATCCGTAACTCTCCCTTCTCTCCGTTACCACATCCCCACTCCATCCTGCTTTGACCGTTAATCCACCCCCAACAGATGCGTGACAGCACCATGTCCAGGTGCACCCGAGACCTGCCCTGTAGGGCTGGGATTCAGCGAGGAGTTGTGCCGCTGCGTACCACAAGACTGGATTCAGGGTTTGCAGAGGAATGGAGGGTGAAGAAGAGGAACGTCCATGAGCATAAGAATGACAACATGAAGGAATTGTAGAAGGGGAAAATAAATACACAATAGAAAGCAAGAGAGGCAAGTCAAAAATTTATTATTTATTAGCAAACCCATTAAATGATAAACATCTAGCAGTTGCATTTTGGATTGCACACAAAATATTATTTTGCATTTATCAGCAATTGCAGTAAGAGTGAGATTTAGATATTAAATAAGGATTTTTTTTTTATAGTTCCATGCACTGTTTAAACACTTTCAACATGTGAATCATAAATACAATAAAACCATCCCATTCTGACTTGGCAGCCTCTTCATTTATTTGTACATAAGTGATTATAATCTACTGCACTGACAGGCAAAAATAGACAATTGGACATAAAGAAAAAGTTGATCAAAAATACATCACATTTTATTGTTTCAATCTCTCTGGACAAGATGGCTGCTGTAATTTCAGCGTACACGTAAAAGAGGTACACGACCAATCATTAAGTTTTGAGAACGCAAGTTCACTCCAACAATCAAGTCTATGATTCATCCCCCTGAAAACCCTCAAAGACCTTGGTCAGCTTCTGGATCTTAATGCAGAAAGCCAGGGATTGTTGATAAAAATTTAGGGTACGTAGCACCTGCCCAGGTAGATATGAATCCATGAAGGTAGTTTTGTGAACTTTGTGTCCATCAAATGCGATTACATCGCGAGAATAGTATGCAAGACTGCATTGAAACCCATGGACAACTGAACAATTTAGGTGACAATTCACAAGTGAAACGATGAACCTCCATCTGGAGTAAAACCCAGTGCTACCGTAGCAGTCCCACACTTGTTTCCATCCACAAACTCTTCTCCATTTGAGGCAGCCACGCCTGCTGCTACCACGACCGTTAACAATCCTTGTCCTCCATCTTCTGTCGTAATCAAAATCTCCCTGCTGTCTGCATCTTCCGTTTGTCGAAACATCAAGCTCGTTTCTCCACTCTCCTCTGCACTCAGAACTATTGCCCTTTCCATGTCTCTGGTATCGGAGTTGAGGTCTCCAGGCTGTACTTCAGGTTCGATCTGTGCCACAGCGATTCGGAAAAGTCCGTCCCGAATAACTACTTGACCAGGCTGGCAGTTGGCAACGACCGAAGAGATCTGAATGTTTACAACTTCTTTGCTGGTTATAAAGTCGAGAAGACGTCCAAACAGGAAGTAATGGCACGGGCTATAAAAATCCACAGCCGTGTGACGTGCTGCAAGATTTTCACTCACTGCCGTCGTGTAGGTGCTGAGCTCGGAACACGATTGCAGTGAGCGGAGGGGGTTTTGAGATGAGGGGCTGAGCAAATAGCGGGTCGTGGAGTGCGTGATCGGATGCTTATCCGGTTCTTGAACTTCGCCGGGCTCCTCCATCTCATCCTCTCCATAAATGTTCTCGGCTAGTTCAGGTATAGACATTGGCAATACCTGGTGAGAGAGAAAATAAGAACGGTTAACCTGTTTGGTGTTGCTTTGTGAACACATGGGTATTGGGTAGTGAAGCTGAGATCCCAGGTTGATATCCCATATCCTGTGTTAATTTGTCCATAGTCTCCAAACGTCCTTGGTAATTTATGTCAAGGTATAAAAATGTCTCCTTAATGTTCAGGCCAAACATGAAGGACATGCACAGAATACACAAAACATAGCAGAAAAAACCCTTTCAGTCTTTGATGCTCTGATTGTCCCATTTTCCTTCACTACATCTAACACAGAAGTGGGAGTGAATGAAGAATGTGGAATTATAAAGGAAGGTAAGAATAAAACAGATTTAAAATAATACGGCAGGAAACATTCAAATTCTTATATCACACTTTTCATTTGGATATGAAATCTCAAAGCACTGAAGAGGTAAGAAAAGTAGAAATCTAGAAAAAGCGAAAATAAAAGGAAATGTTGTGTAGACAAATGAGCATCAATAGAAGTAGAGCATCCATTCTGAGAGAAGATCAACAATGGGTGCTTAATAAACTAGATGATATTCATCGAATACTTCTCCCACGCAGTCAACTTGGGATGAGCCACCTCTTCTATTTTTTAAGGGTTTTTCTTCTTTGATCTAATATGGCTGCTGGACCACGTGACCAATGACATCATAAATTTACGTTATCCAATATAATTGTTGAGTAGATCAAACTCGATGAATTTCAAACTATTCGGACTAAGGGTTGTATTTGTCGAATTATGATGTCATAATTAAGGCACCAATGACGTCATTGTTAACAACACTTATTCCCCATGCAGAGTTCTTTTCAATGAGCCACGTTTCAATTTCTTCCATCGAGCGGTTTCAGAGATATAGAGGTGTAACGTTTTTCCGAGATGGCGTCCGTAACACGTGACCTATGGCGTCATAATTATCACAAAAACATTCTACATGAGGAGGCAACGTCATGCCATGTGACGTGCTTCCCTTCCTGCTCCGATGGTGCAAAACGTCGTGTCAATCGGACCAATAATGCAGTTGTGGCCAAAAATATTGGCACCCTTGCACTTTTTTCAAATAACACAATTTTCTCGAAAAATAAGTTGAAATTGACAAAAGTATTTGGTCTCTACAATTCTTTATTTCACTGTTAATATTACAACACCTTTGTTTTTGAATCAGAACTTAAATATATCCTTTTAAACCAGAAAAGAAAAAGAAATGGCATTGGCAAAATTATTGACACCCGAGACTTAATATTTGGTAGCACAGACTTTGGACAAAATAACTGCAGTCAAGCGCTTCCTACAGCCATGAATGAGCTTCCTTCACCTCTCTACCGGCAGTTTGGCCTGCCCTTCTTGTGCAAACTGCTCCAGTTCTCCCAGATTTGAAGGGTGGCTCCTCCCAGCTGCTGTTTTCAGATCTCCCCATAGGTGTTCAATGGGATTTCGATTTGGACTCATTGCTGGTCACTTCAGAACAGTCCAGCGTTGAGTCTAGAACCATTCCTGGGTGCTGTTTGAAGTGTGTTTTGGGTCATTGTGCTGCTGCAAGACCCATAACCTTCGCCGGAGACCCAGCTTGGGTTGAACTGAGTTGAACATTGTGCTCCAAAATGCCTTTGTAATCTCCTGATTTCATGATGCCATGCACACATTCAAGGCACCCAGTGCCAGATGCAGCACAGAAACCCCAAAACATCAATGAACCTCCTCTATGTTTGACTGTACGAAGGTGTTCTTTTCTTTGAAGGCTTAATTTTCTTTTCTGTAAACATAGAGATGATGTGCTTTACGAAAAAGCTCTAATTAGGTCTCACCTATCCACAGGACATTCTCTCAGAAGGATTTTTGCTTGTTCAGGTGTGTTTTGGAAAACTCCAGTCGGGCTTTCTTCCGTCTCTCTCTCAGCAGTGGGGTCCTCCTGGGTCTCGTACCATAAAAACCCCTTTTATTGAGTTGGCGACGGATGGTGAGAGTTGAAACTGTTGTACCTTGTGTCTGAAGGTCAGCTTGAATCTGTTTGGCAGTTGATCGAGGTGCTTTCTCCACCATTCAAACAATCCTTCGCTGCAATCTTTGATCAAGTTTCCTCTTGCAGCCACATCCAGGGAGGTTTGCTCCAGTGCCATGGGCCTTAAACTTCCTGATAACATTGCGTACGGTGGACACAGGAACATCAAGTTATCTGGAGATGAACTTGTAGCCTTGAGATAGTCCATGGTTGGCTACCTCCTCAGACAATTCTCTGGTTTTCTTTCTTTTATCCATGCTCATTGTGGGACACACAGTGACACAAAACAGCAGAATGACTCCTTTTCTCTTTTCAAACTGGTTTATTGAGTGATTTTTATATTTCAGGCTGCAACTCACCACAGGTGAGTTCAATTCCAAAGTAAAGGAGAATCACCTGCTTGAAATCTAATTATTTCTAACAACTTCTAGAAGGTGCCAATAATATTATCCGTGCCATTATAGGATTTCTGTGCGAAATAAGCTAAGATTTAGTAATTTGTTCGGCTTTTTTTTTTTTTTTTTCCACTGCAAACCAAACAAATACATATGTGGATACCAAAGTATTTTTTAATTTCAACAATTTTCTGGAGGAAATGGTGCATATTTTTAAAAAGTGCAAGGGTGCCAATATTTTTGGCCACAACTGTACGTATGTACGTACGAAACCGTATCACGTACATACGTACGCAACCGTATCATGTCATATCACGTGCCTTCGATACGGTCTGGCACCCCGCTCTGCTCACCAAACTCCTCCTATGGTATCCATGGAAATCTCCACGCATGGCTGGCGGACTTCCTCTCTAGTCGTAGTCAACGTGTGGCCCTGAATGGGTTTCTCTCATCTTCCCTTCCTGTTCTGCTGGAGTTCCCCAAGGCAGTATTCTGGGCCCTGTGCTTTTTCTGGTCTTCATCAATGATCTCTCTGACTCTTGAAAATCCTCTCTATCTCTTTGCTGATGACTGCACTCTGCCGCTCCATTCCTCATCCCACAGATCGGCAGTCTGCAGCCTCCTCACTCTCTGCAGACCTGGACAAAATCACAGACTGGTCAAATAAGTAGAACAAGTCTTTCAATCCTGACAAATCTCACACTCTTACTATGTCTCTCCGAAAAGACCGACTGGACAACCCTCCCATCCACTTTCTGAATAATCCTCTCCAAGAAGTTCTGTCACTCAAGCTTTTGGGTCTCACTATCTGCCATGATCTTTCCTGGGAAAATCACATTTCCAAGCTGACCTCCAAAGCCAGTCGCCGACTGGGCATCTTCTGTCATGCGAAGTCCTTCCTTGGCACACCTGAGCTCCTCACCACATACAAGGCTTTCATCCACAGCTCAATGGAATACTGCTCTCCCCTCTGGGCTGGTGCTCCTGCCTCACACCTAGCTCGTCTTCACGCTGTTGAAACCAAAGCTTTCAGAATCATTGGAATCTCCCGCGATGAAGCTAACTCCGAGGGCCTTTCACTCACTAAACGCAGGCAGGTTGGTGGTCTTTCTGTCTTCTGCCGACTCCTCTCCAGCCTTGCCCCCCCAGCTCTCTCTGGGCTCTGTCCCCCAAATATTCCTACAGGTTGCACAAGATCTGCATGCAACCCTCTTATGGTTGAACTGCCAAAATCAACTCTCTTTTTTTTTTTTTTTTGTGTATACAAGATCGAGGCTCGTGAAAGAGCCAACATTAATCACACAAAAAGTCAAACCGACACACAAAACACAAAATATGGGGAGTGGTAGACAAGATGGGGATAGAGGGGGAAGGACGGACACAAACACAACATTTGAGCACAGGACATCGAGAGAACTGTGGGAGGGAGAGGGCTTGGGGGGAGGTGGGAGAGGTATAAAAGATATGGACACTGCAAGGATTTCCAGGAAAGAAGTTGGAATTTTAAAAAGGTGTATCTGGGGTGAAAATTAGCGGGGGAAGAAAAGATCAAGGTTTTCGATCAAGGATCAAGGGGAAGATAAGAGATGGTGGTGAACAGCTGTTTTAAAGACCTGGAGGGAGGGGTGGGATTGAAGGGAGTGGGTGAGTTTGTTCCAAAGGCAGGAGAAAAGGGGAATGAAAAAGTGAAGGTGAGCAGAGAGCTTTGATTTTGGCAGTATAACCAGAAGAGGGTTGCTGGCAGATCTTGTGTGACCTGTAGGAATATTTGGGGGACAGAGCACAGAGAGAGCTGGGGGAGCAAGGCCGGAGTGGAGTCGGTAGAAGACAGCTCCTCTGCTCACCTTCACTCCTTCATTCCTCTTTTCTCCCGCTTCTGGAACAAACTCCCTCACTCTCTTCAATCCCACTCCCCCTCCAGGTCTTTAAAACAGCTGTTTACCACCATCTCTTATCTTCCCCCATCCAAAACCTTGATCTGTTCTACCCCCGCTAATTTCACCCCAGATACACTTTTTTGAAATACCGACTTCTTTCCTGGAAGTCCTTGCAGTGTGCTTGTTTTATACTTCTCCCACGCCGCCCCACCCCCCCCCCCCCTTCCCATGCCTCCTCCCCCAAGCCCTCTCCCTCCCACAGATCTCCCAATGTCCCTGCTCTCAAATGTTGTTTGTGTGCTTCCCCTTCTCTCCCCACCTTGTCTACCGCTCCCCTTATTATATACTGTCTTTTTTTTTGTGTGTGATAAATGTTAGCTCTTTCACGAGCCTCGATTCTGTATTTTAAAAAAAAGAAAAAAAAAAAAAGAGGCGCTTAACCCCGCTTTTCACTTCGCGAGCGCAGGGTAATAAAAAAAAGTCCAACTACCCTGTGTACATCCCAATAGACGTTGCAATGCTTTTGTATATCAACAGATGTGTATGAGGTGTTTATATTCCTCCAAGTTGTGGAGTTGAGTACCTGCCACACCCTCCATTGAACCGCCCATCAACATCTTGGAACAAACATTTATTTTCATGTACAAGAGCAAGGCTCATAGAAGAGAAAGGTGTGAGAGTAAAAAGGCAATTAACTGACGGTGGCTACAAAGAGCAAAGGATTGAACAAAAGAAAAGAGTAGAGGGAGGAAACACAGAACCTGCAAGTAGGGATGGGGTATGACATGAGATGGTGGCACACCATTTGCTTGGAGGTGTGGAGGGAGGTTGGGATTGAACTATTTCTGGAATATATTTCCACAAATGGGAGAAAAGAGGACCAAAAGAAACGTCTGCAGTAATGTTGGATTTTGGAAGCTTAATCGGGAGAAGATTACAGGGATAACTTGTGCCTCTCCTCAGTGAAAGACACATGAAAGCCCGCTTGGAGTTTGCAAAAAAGCACCTGAAGGACTTTCAGACTGTGAGAAACAAGATTCTGTGGTCTGATGAAACCAAGATTGAACTGTTTGGCTTCCGTCTGGCCACTCTGCCATAAAGCCCAGATCGGTGGAGTGTTGCAGTGATGGTTGTCCTTCTGGAAGTTTCTCCCATCTCCACACAGGATCTCTGGAGCTCAGCCAGAGTGACCATCGGGTTCTTGGTCACCTCTCTTACCAAGGCCCTTCTCCCCCGATTGCTCAGTTTGGCCGGGAGGCCAACTCTAGGAAGAGTCCTGGTTGTTCCAAACGTCTTCCATTTAAGAATTATGGAGGCCACTGTGCTCTTGGGAACTTTCAATGCAGCAGAAATTATTTTTGTAGGCCTCCCCAGATCTGTGCCTCGACACAATCCTGTCTCTGAGTTCTGTAGGCAGCTCCTTCGACCTCATGGCTTGGTTTTTGCTCTGATATGCATTGTCAGCTGTGAGACCTTATATAGACAGGTGTGTGCCTTTCCAAATCATGTCCAATCAATTGAATTTACCACAGGTGGACTCCAATCAAGGTGTAGAAACATCTCAAAGATGATCAAGAGAAATGGGAGGCACCTGAGATAAATTTCAAGTGTCATAGCAAAGGGTCTGAATACTTATGTCAATGTGATATTTCAGTTTTTTATTTTTAATAAATTTGCAAAACTTTCTAAAATCCTGTTTTCTCTTTGTCATGATGGGGTATTGAGTGTAGATTGATGAGGGAAAAATGAATTTAAACGCTTTCAGCATAAGGCTGCAACATAACAAAATGTGAAAAAAGTGAAGGGGTCTGAATACTTTCTGAATGCACTGTATATGGTGGGTATGAGAGGTCAATGAGGGAGCAGAACGGGATTAGTTGGGTACATGAGATTTCGAGGCAAAACTGAGGTGATACATTCTGCCTTATCTCAGATAGAGTCTGGAGCAATTTAATTGGAGTTTAGATACAGGTATGGAGGGAAAGCATACATCAGAGACTGACTTGATAAGGTGTCACCATGATTTCGTGGAAGGAGACTGGTTGGAGAGTTCTGCCTTGAGATTTGTAAGATGGTGTTTCCTGCTATTCTCAGAATGGACATGCTTGTTGCAGTGCCACCTCTTCACAGGAATCAGTGTACTATGGTCTCGACTCTAGACTGACTGGAGGATGGATAGGAAAGACACAGACTCGATGGGATAAACCGGTACATGGGATAAAACGTCACACTCGCCTCTAAGCTTCCAACGTGGGTTTGAATCCTGTCATGCCGGTGTTTCACAGGCAGGGTCATTCATCAGTGAATTTTAGGACTTTTATATTCACACCCCATTGTCTTTTTCACATTTTGTTGTGTTACAGCCTGAATTTAAAACGGATTCAATTGAGATTTTTTGTCACTGATCTACACATAATATCCCATAATGTCAAGGTGGAATTTATTTTTAGAATATTTCACAACATAATTAAAAATAAAATACAGTAATATCTAATTTAGATAAGTATTCAACCCCCTGAGTCAATACTTTGAAGAAGCACCTTTGGCAGCAATTACAGGTTCGAGTCTTCTTGGGTTAGCTTTGCACATCTGGATTTGGGAGTTTCCTCCCATTCTTCCTTGCAGATATGCTCAAGCTCTGTCAAGTTGGATGAGGAGCATCAGTGAACAGCAATCTTCAAGTATTTCCACAGATTCTCAATGGGATTCAAGTTTAGGAGTTTAGGCTTTGGCTTGGCCAATCAAGGACTTTCACGTTCTTGTTCTGAAGCCGTTCCATCGTTGTTTGGCTGTATGCTTGGGGTCATTTCACTGTTGGAAAGCAAATCTTTGCTGCAGTCTAAGGTCTTTTGCACTCTGAAGCAGGTTCTCCTCAAGGATTTGCCTGTACTTGGCTCCATTCATTGTTCCCTCTATCCTTACAAGTCTCCTCGTCCCTGCCGCTGAAATGCATCCCCATAACATGATGCTGCCACCATCATTATGCTTCACAGTAGGGATGTTGTTGGATTGGTGATGAGCTGTGCTTGGTTTCTGCCTAACATAGCAGAAACATCTCAAGGATGATCAAAGGATGTGAAGCATAATGGTGGCAGCATTCGCTCTTTCACGAGCCTCGATCTTGTATACAAAAAAAAAGGAAAAAAAAGAAAAGGAAATTGGATGCACCTGAGCTCAATTTGGAGTGTCATAGCAAAGGGGTTGAATGCCTATTGACTAAAGACATTTCAGCTTTTCATTTTAAATTATTTTGTAAAAATTTCCAAAAACAAAAAATACACTTTGACAAAATCTCAATTTTATCCATTTTAAATTCAGGCTGCAACACAACAAAATTTGAAAAACGTCAATCGGTGTGAATACTTTCTGGAGGCGAAAAAGTCAAGGGGCTTGAATACTTTCTGAATATATATACACATCATATAATATATAACATTCAATTGAAATCAGATTGTCCATAACGCTGTAATCTGTAGACTTTCTGCTGTCGTACAATACAAATGGTACCGTTGAAAAGGTAATAATCGATTTACTTGGAACAAAAATTTGTTTGTTTAATCACAAACTTGCCTGTTTTTAAAATCACGTGTTTCTGTGAGTGAGGAAGAAGAAGCGGGACCTTGAGCTTTAATGTGGCGGTTCCAACAGTAACATTCATTATTCTACGACAGCAGGAACCCTTTTACAAGGACACTGGAGGAGCACACAAAAGGAAATATAGTAATACTTCTCCAAGCAATAGAAAAATAAATAAAATTACAAGGAAGGAGCACACAAACAACAACAACCACAACAACAACAATTATCTGTTATAAAATATCCTTTTTCGAGTGTTTAAGTTCATTTTATATCCTCAATGATACTGATACATACACGAGCAATTTGTTTGTGAAATACAACATGCCATATTTTGATTAAACCTGTCAGGGACATCAGGAGAACTGTGGAAGGGCAAGGGCTGGTGCAGGGTACAAGGGATGAAAAATATGGACACTACAGGGGCTTTCAGGAAAGAAAATAGGGAATTTGAAGGTGGGTTTGGGGTGGATTAATGGGGATGGAAAATATCATGGTTTTGGATGGGGGAAGATATGAAATGGTGGTTAAATGAAATGAAATGGTATGGTGGTTAAAAGCTGTTTTAAAGACCTGGAGGGAAGAGTGGGATTGAAGAGATTGTGGGAGTTTGTTCCAGAGGTGGGAAAAATGAGGAATAAAAGAGTGAAGGGGAGCAGTAATTCTTGAATTTGGCAGTTTCACCAGAAGGAGGTTGCTAGCAGACCTTGAGCACCATGCAGAAATATTGGAGGGGGGTGGGGGGGGCAGAGCACAGACAGAGCAGTCGGTAGAAGACAGAAAGAAACAACCGACTTGCCTGCGAGAAGAGAGTGAAAGGCCCATTGACTCAGCCTCATCGCGGGAGATACTTATGATCCTAAAAGCCTTGGTTTCCACAGCATGAAGCCAAGCTAGGTGTGAGGCAGGTGCACCACCCCAGAGGGGAGAGCAGTATTCCATCAAGCTGCGGATGAAAGCTTTGTATGTGGTGAGGAGCTCAGAGGTGCCAAGGAAGGACTTCGCATGACGGAGGATGCCCTGACGGCGACTAGCTTTAGAGTCCAGCTGGGAAATTGGGTTTTCCCAGGAAAGATCATGGCAGATAGTGAGACCCAAAAGCCTGAGTGATTGAACTGCTTCAAGAAGATTGTTAAGTAGATGGGTTTGCCAGACGGTCCTTTCAGGTCTGCAGAGAGTGAAGAGGCTGCTGCCTGCCAACATGAAGGATGAGAGATGGTACAGCAGAGGGTGGCGTTATCAGCAAAAAGATAAAGTTGATATTCCAGAGAGTCAGAGAGATCATTGATAAAGATTAGAAAATGCACAAGATCCAGAAACAATGCCTTGAGGAAGAGAAGATGAGAGGATTCCACTTTGAGCTCGGCGTTGACTTCGACAGGAAAGGAAGTCCACGAGCCATGAGTGGAGATTGTCATATATACCATTAGAGGAGAGTTTGGTGAACAGAGCGGCGTGCCAGAGCATACCGAAGGCAAAATATAAGTCTGGGGGGATGAGGTTTGACAGCAACTTTACCACCTTGTCGGGAGAGAGGAACACAGAATCCAGAAGCAGCTAGGAGCAACGAGGTAAAGTGGTTACAGAGAGCGATGGGTTTGGGACACAAGATTTTGAAGCCAAACACAGAGTTGAGGCATTCAGCCTTATTACGGGCAGTGCCAGCTGTGTAGCCATTTCAGGTAAGGGAGGGAATGGAGGGGGAACATACACCAGAAACAAAGTTAACCAGATGCCACCAGTAGGAGGGAGACAAGGTTGAGAGTTCAGTCTTGATGTTGTAAGATTAGAAAGATGTTGTTTCCTGGCTCTCCTGAGGGTAGACACACACTTGTTCCGAGCTTTGTGGAAAGAACTAAGATTGCCTTCAGTTGGATTAGCCTTCCATGAGGCAAAGGCAAGTTGTTTCAGGGCAACTGCCTCACCACAGGCTTCAGTGTACAATGGGCAGGAGCAAGGGTATGACTACGAGATGGAATACGTCCGTGCATGAGAGAGAGAAGATTTCTTCGAAAAAATTCCCAGGATGAGTTGATGTCAGAGACAGTAGAAGTGAGAGACTAGTCTCGAATATTGATGGCTGCTTGAAGACCATGCCAGTCCACTTGAGTGAAATGCAAGACTCAGCGGCATGAAATGCCAGGTTGGTGGCCTCTGCATTCTACCGCCTCCTTTTGTCTTGCACCTTCTGCCCTCTCTTGGCTCTGTCCCTTCCAGGTTTCTACAGGGCTCACACAGTTTGCCTGTAGCCCTCTTCTTGTTAAAATCACAAAATCTGGGCTCACTGCTCACCTGCACTCATTTGTTCACCTTTTCTCTCACTTGTGGAACCAACTGACCCGATCTGTTTAGTCCCTCCAAGGCAGCTGTTCACCACTCACTCGGGTCAACTCAATCTACACCCATCATCTGTTCTACCCCAAAAGACCTCTTTCACAAGCACTCCACTTTTCCAAGTTATCGTGATCCCAAACCCCTCTACCTTGTCTCTTTTCTTTTGCTAGTTTGTCAGTTAATTGTATTTTCCTCTTCTGTTTGTATCCTTACTTCCCACTTCCTCCTCTGTTGTGTTTCAGTTTGTTCACCTCCAGGTGTCCTTGTCCCCCTCCCCTTGATCTCTCACCTCTACTCTGCTGTTGGTGTTTCCCCCTTTCCATTTTGTTTCATTCCATTCTGGTCAAGCTCTTCGATGTATACAAAAAATACATCTTACATGCATGGCATGGGTGCGGTTAGAAGGAAAGGATAGGAAGCCCAAGGAATAGGAACTAGCACATAAGGAACAAATGGAGGTGAACACAAAGTCGTTTTTTCTCAGCCTCTATTTATGGCAAGTATTTTCAGCATATGAATACCGATCTCACACCACAAGCTCACACATCGAACTAGGGTGCAGGGTTTCAATGTGCAAAGAATCGAGGAGGGAAGCTAAATTATGGGATGTTGTTTCATTGCATTCTGGGATTAAATAGAGGCTAAATGTTTGGGAATCATCAGCATGCCTCATCACAATTCGAGACATTTATTCCTCAGCAGTCATGTCTGGTCATGAATCTGCTTCCACCAACACACATGACATAACCCTTTCTGCTTTCTTCCCCTCTTCTCTTGCCTGTTGCCTTTTGCTTCCCATCTCAACCACTTCTCTCATTGTCCAATGTCAACAAAATACCCTTTGCATCTCCACTTGTTTCGTTTTTCCATGAGCTTTTGTGTCTTTATATAAAATACTAGCAGGAGTACCTGGTGTTGCCGTGTGAGGGGGGGAGGCTGGAGAGGGAGGGTTGAGGAAGGGAGTGGGGTGAGTGGAAGGGAGGGGTGGGAGAGGGAGGGGAAAGATATACCACATATACATATTTTTGAGGGGGGCGGGGTGGGGTGGGGGTGGGGGGATTGACAGGCTCCCCCATTTTGGGGGAGCAGGAAAGGGAAGGAGGAAAAATTTACCCATGCAAAGAGTGCTTTAACCTCATTGTTGCCCAGGTAAAAAAGGAAATCGTAATACACTCTGCCACCATCACCAGGTGGCGTTACACGGTACACATTTACATCAGGAATTTACGCTCCTCTCCCGGTCCCCCACACCCCCGCATGAGGCCATGGCCACATAGCCTATGTTACCCCCCAGACAAAGTTGTATTTGGATTTGTACCCCCAGTAAAGTTTCTAAGTATTTATAGCTGGAGTACCCAGCGTTGCTCAAGCGAAAAAGGAACATTAACATCTTTCAAATGAGTGCAAATATAATGGAAAAGCAATTACATCCAAATCAGAATCCACCACAAATGTCAAATCATCATTTTACCTTTTTGTTGAACATATGCTGCTGAATGTGCCATTGATCACGTTTCTGAGTCAAGTATGATGCCGTCAGGAAGAAGAAGAAGCCTTACCACCAACTTTGACCGCTTCCGGAATCGTTTTATTACTTGTGTTCAAATGTCTGGTGATTGTTTTGTATTTATTTATGAGAATGTGTACTTGTATATAACTGTCATTAATCAAAAAGGCTTAGGCACCACAGAGCGATTTTTTTTTTAATCCAAAAATAAGAACATTTTCTTTTTTCTTTTTCTTTTTTCAAAAAATAATTCCCCCCCCCCCCCCCCCCCCAAAACACTCCCATGCACTCACTGATGAACCTCTGAAAGTTTGACGAACATCCGTTCAGCCACCTCTGAGAAAAATGGCGACCCAGACACAGACAGACCAACGGCTCTCTTATATACTGTAGTAGATATATTTTATGTACCTTCAGTAGCTGAGCTTGCCCTTATAATGTGATTTCTTACCGGGGGAGTCCCAGTTGGATCACCAAGACAACCCTGTCGTTGGCCCCAGAGACGTGCAGCAAGCAGGGGAAAGTGGATTGATGTGACCTGGGCAGCAGCGCCAGCAATATCACTGATATATACAGGAGGCCAGTGCCGTGATGCCAACAGAAGGTCCACATGGTCTTTGGCTGTCTCACTTCCAAGCAAAAATTTGGAGGCAGTCACCACCTGGTGGAGAAAATGGAGATTATATGGCAAACATATACAGGGTGTCCTTGCTTAACGTCATTCCGGTTAACGTTGTTTCATTATGTAGAAAATTAGATACCAAGGCTTCAAGAACATCGTGATAATTTTCCCATAGCTCGCTATTACGTCGTTGAGATAAATGTATTTATTATGAGATACATTGGTCCATTTAACGTTGTTTCACTTAATGTCGTGGTTTTCAAGAATGTAACCACGACGGTACCTAAGGACCAAGTGTATAGACACAATTGTATTATACAGGGTGAGCCAGAAATATGGTCATTTTTGAAATTCATGTGAAGGAAATAAAAAATTGTATTTCAAAATAAATTCATTCGTGATATTGAAGTATATATTTCTTTTTTTTCTTCTTTTTTTTTTACAGATTTAGTTATACTTTTTGCAGGTAGAACACTTGAGTGACCATCACATGTGGAACTGGTCGGGTGAAGAACGCGCTTTCGCTATCAAAGCTTTTTACAAGAATAATGACAGTGCAACTGCTGCACAACGTCAATTCAAACTCCATTTCAATGTTCAATGTCATGGAAATGTGCCGTCTGTTCGTGCTATCAAGTTATGGGTTCAGGAGTTTGAGAGGACCGGTTCAACCTGAAAAGAGAAACCGCCGGGAGCACCCAAATCAGTAAGAACGGCATAAAACATTGAGCGTGTAAGGGAGTCAGTTTTGAGAAGTCCGCATCGCTCCAACCGAAAGCATGCATCAGCCTTAATAATTTCTCACACGTCACTACGCCGCATATTGCATAAGGATTTAAAATTTTATCCCTATAAAATTAAAACTGTCCAGGAATTAAGCCAAGATGATGAGATTGCCCGCAATAATTTTTGTGAGGGAATGCTTTCATTTATGGATGGAAATGAAAACCAAAACACTGCCAACAATTTGTTCATGTCTGATGAAGCACATTTTCATCTTTGTGGCTTTGTCAACAAGCAAAATACTCGTTTTTAGGCAGCCGAAAACCCAAGAGAAATGCACACTAAACCGTTACACCGTCCCAAAGTCACAATGTGGTGTGCACTTTCGTCGTTCGGCATCATAGGGCCTTATTTCTTTGAGAACGATAACGGAAATGCCGTCACTGTTACTGCAGCTCGATATACTGATATGGTTTCTAACTTCCTCTCCAGAGAATTAAACAGATTTGCAGAAGTGAGCCCAATCACGTGGTTTCAGCAAGAAGGTGCACATCCCACACCGCCAGTGTCCATCACTACTGCAAGGGCGCTCTTTCCGTCATTTCCAGAAACGGCGATATTCCATGGCCAGCGAGGTCACCCGATTTGACTGCATGTGATTATTTCTTGTGGTCATATCTAAAGGACCAAGTGTATGTTAACCGTCCACAAACTCTTCATGAACTTAAGGAAAACATCAGACGCGAAATCAGATATTGACGTGGCCATGTTGCAGAACATCATGAATAATTGGCGTCCAAGATTGGAGGAATGTGTCAGACAAAATGGTGCGCATCTCCGAGATGTTCTTTTCCACAAATAAATGTCATGTTATGTACTTCACTTTCTTGTAAGAATTTGTTTTGAAATACAACTTTTTATTAGCTTTACACGAGTGTATACAGTATACAGTTACGTGAAAAAGTAAGTACACACCATGTAAAGTTTTGACTTTTTCAACATATTTCAACATACAGCTATTTGATCTTCATTTCAACAATATTGATAGATAAAGGTGACATAATATAACAAATATCATGAAACATTTGCATTTTGTAGTCCATTGTCTAATTTAAATAAACATAAATGCAAATTTCGCATGTGGAAAAAGTAAGTACACCCTTGGCTCTAATTGGTGGTATTGCCCCCTTTGGCAGAAACAACCTCAAGTAGGCGTTTCTTATAACTATCTACCAGTCTCTGACATCGACTGGGAGAAATTTTTTCCCACTCCTCCATGCAGAATTCTTTCAGCTGTGCGATGTTTGAGGGGTTTCTTGCATGCACAGCTCATTTCAAATCCCCCCACAACATCTCGATGGGATTTAAATCCGGGCTTTGACTTGGCCATTCCAGAACACTCCATTTCTTTCTTTTCAGCCATTCCTTGGTGGATTTACTGGTATGTTTAAGGTCATTGTCATGTTGCAAGGTCCACCTTCGGTTGAGCTTCAACTTTCCGACAGATGGCCTCACATTATCCTCAAGCACCCTCTGGTACAATGAAGAATTCATAGTGGATTCTATGATGGTGAGCTGCCCAGGTCCTGATGCAGCAAAGCTGCCCCAAACCATAATATTTCCACCACCATGCTTTACAGTTGGTATCAGATTCTTGTGGTCAAATGCTGTCTTTGGTTTTCACCAAACATGTCTTCTGGTACTGTGGCCAAATAGCTCTACCTTTGACTCATCTGTCCAGAGCACATTGTTCCGGAAGTGCTGGTCTTTGCCTCGGTGTTCATTGGCAAACTTTAGTCTTGCCCTGATGCTCTTTCTGGACAGCAAAGGTTTCCACCTGGCACACCTCCCATGTTGATCAAATTTGTGCAGCCTCTTTCTAATGGTAGACTCGTGCACTTTTGCATCAACAGTGGCAAAAGCTACCTGTAGGTCCCGTGATGACATTCTGGGGTTCTTAGAGACTTCTTTCAGCATCTTACGGTCTGCTCTCGAGCTGAACTTGCTGGGGCGGCCTGGCCTGAACAAGTTCGCAGTTGTTTGGAATCTTCTCCACTTGTAGATGATCTTCCAGACAGTCAAATGATTGATTTCAAATTGTTTGGAGATCTTTTTAAATCCCTTCCCAGACTTGTAGGCATCTATACCCTTCTTTCTGAAGGCCTCAGAGAGCTCTTTTGAACTCGGCATGGTGACACCACACACTTCAACAACAAAGAGCAAACCAAACTAAATGTCTGAGGTTTAAATAAGACAGGTTCCTCCAAGATCCTAATGATGTTCTAATCATTTGCACCTGAGCTGGTGCACCTGATTCTAATTTTAGGTATTTGAAGTAGTGATAAATGTAGGGGTGTACTTACTTTTTCCACATGCGAAATTTGCATTTATGTTTATTTAAATTATACAATGGACTACAAAATGCAAATGTTTCATGATATTTGTTATATTATATCACCTTTATCTCTCAATATTGTTGAAATGAAGATCAAATAGCTGTATGTTGAAATATGTTGAAAAAGTCAAAACTTCACATGGGGTGTACTTACTTTTTCATGTGACTGTATGGAAATCATGTCAATGAAATAATAAAACTGGGGAGGGCTGAGAGGAGTAGGGAAGGAGGAAAGAAAACCAAAAAAGAAGAAGAGTATCTGAGCTACATATGCAACCTGATTAACATTCACCATTAGTGCACACAATTAGCTCTTGGGACGCTGATTCTAAATCTGGTTTTAGTTTTCCTCTAGCATGTAGAGGTTTTCGTGATGGTGCAGGTCCTTACCTGGTGCGGACATGTTTTGTACATCCTGCCTCCAGTGCAGCCAGGCCCGGGTGACTCCTGAGCCCAACTGTTCTTTTGTAGGATACGTAATGCATTCCCAAGTTGTTCCTGTTGCACGACAGAAGAAAATAAATAAAGGTGACCCTAAAACTTTGAGATTACACTGGCCAACAAGTCATTTTCATCAGATATAATTTTCGGTGGGCTCGATAGATAGCTCTTGGGACGCTGACTCTAAATCTGGTTTTGGTTTTCCTCTAGCACATATGTTTTCGTGATATTTGAACGGTTATTGCCTCATGAGGCAATAACCTTTCAAATTTGGTCCGTCTCATCACGAAAACCAGATGTGCTAAAGGATTTGAAATCAGCATGCAAAACTGGTCTAGAAAAGTGTGTTTACAATTTCGATGAGAGAAAAGGTTTTATTGTGTCAACCAGTGTTATGGTTCGGTAAAAGTTTTCATATACAGTACTGTG
Organism: Myxine glutinosa; assembly: GCF_964187855.1. Classification (NCBI taxonomy): domain Eukaryota; kingdom Metazoa; phylum Chordata; class Myxini; order Myxiniformes; family Myxinidae; genus Myxine; species Myxine glutinosa. The sequence continues at coordinate 33,273,004 of NC_136274.1, read as the reverse complement.
GAAAAGTTTGGGTTATTGGTTCACGAATTATCAAACAGAGTGACCACTATATTCGTCATGGGTGTGTGTCTGTCTGTCTGTCTGTCCGCAGCATAACTATCCGATGATATCATCCGATCTTGATGAAACTTGGGTGGGAGGTTGATATCATGATCTAGTTGTGTCCTGCCGAGAGTGGGCGTATTGCGCCCATTGTGGGCGGAGCGTCGCCCGAAAAAGATGTCTTTTTAGGGGGTAATCGAGTTCAAGCTACATCTTCTCCGAGGGGTTTGGTGGAATCTGACAGGGGTTTCGGTATTTGGTTAGGCCAATGTCATGTGTCTAGCCCCACGGAGCTCGATTTTTCATTTTCGCCCCAAGGTCAAGGTCACAAGGTCACGAAATTTAGAAAAGTCGATTTTTGATGGTTTTATTACATTGTTCGCTTCCTGATAGGGTGAAATGTCGAACATGATCTTATATTATCACATACATCATGAAATACAAGTTTTCCAACAAATTTCAGAATATTTGACCTTTGAAGGTCACAAAGGTCAAGTTTCAAAGTGGTTGGAATCGAACCGAATTTTTGGTATTGTGTAGCTAACTAACCTCATAACTGATTATACATTATTTTCTATCTCATTTCAAGGTCAGTAACCTTCGTTTTGCCATTTCCAGGCCAGCACCACACACAATTACGTACAGCTGCCTCTTAAAGGCCTGCGCACACAGCACATTGGGGCCCTTTGTAAATAGGTATGTACACCGCATGTCGGGGGCCGACACCTGCCACGTGGGCCCCCGACCCCCCAGTCCGGGCCTGTTTCGGTTATAGTCTGTCCTTTGTCATTGAATACCGCTCGCTCGTGAACCATCGTCGTCTCCTGACTTGTATATTTTTACTTTTGTGGTGCTTTCCCCCATTAAACATTTGTGAAAATTTAGAATTGTGCAATATAGGTAGACAGCAATTCAAATTTCTGTGAAAGTCAATTTAATATCACATTTACCTTTAAATAAGTAAAATAAATTCGGAAATTGAAAAAGTTTTATTTTTGCAATACGTATTATATCATGTGCTAGTAATATCCACTTACCACAAAGAAAATGTGCATGAAACAGTTTTTGGGTTTTTGTACAGTAAATAATAAATTATTGAAGTAATCTATACCAGTTACATAAATGTGAATTACAAGAAACCACAATAAAATTAGCAAATTAGTGAATAAATGAAATTATTTGTCATCAGCTTGTTCATTTGCTTGAAAGTCTATGGGTGGGAATAGAATGGCACCAAGGAAGCGTGATCTTATATTATAAGCCCTTGACATATCACGGGCCTTTGATACGGTCTGGCACCCAGCTCTGCTCACCAAACTCTCCTCCTATGGTATCCATGGAAATCTCCACGCATGGCTTGCGGACTTCCTCTCTGGTCGTAGTCAACGTGTGGCCCTGAATGGATTTCTCTCATCTCCCCTTCCTGTTCAGGCTGGAGTTCCCCAAGGAAGTGTGCTGGGCCCTGTGCTTTTTCTGGTCTTTATCAATGATCTCTCCGACTCTCTGGAAAATCCTCTCTATCTCTTTGCTGATGACTCCACTCTCTGCCGCTCCATTCCTCTTCCCTCAGATCGGCAGTCTGCAGCCTCCTCACTCTCTGAAGACCTGGACAAAATCACAGACTGGTCAAACAAGTGGAACATGTCTTTCAATCCTGACAAATCTCACTCTCTTACTATGTCTCTCCGAAAAGATCGACTGGACAACCCTCCCATCTACTTTCTCAACAATCCTCTCCAAGAAGTTCTGTCACTCAAGCTTTTGGGTCTCACTATCTGCCATGATCTTTCTTGGGAAAACCACATTTCCAAGCTGGCCTCCAATGCCAGTCGCCGACTGGGCATCCTCCGTCGTGCGAAGTCCTTCCTCGGCACACCTGAGCTCCTCACCACATACAAGGCTTTCATCCGCAGCTCAATGGAATACTGTTCTCCCCTATGGGCTGGTGCTCCTGCCTCACACCTGGCTCGGCTTCACGCTGTTGAATCCAAAGCTTTCAAAATCATTGGAATCTCCCGCGATGAAGCTATCTCTGAGGGCCTTTCACTCACTCACCGCAGGCAGGTAGGTGGCCTTTCTGTCTTCTACCGACTCCTCTCCGGCCTTGCTCCCCCAGCTCTCTCTGTGCTCTGTCCCCCAAATATTCCTACAGGTCGCACAAGATCTGCCAGCAACCCTCTGATGGTTAAACTGCCGAAATCTCGGCTCTCTGCTCACCTTCACTCTTTCATTCCTCTTTTCTCCCGCCTGTGGAACAAACTCCCACACTCCCTTCAATCCCTCTCCTCCCTCCAGGTCTTTAAAACAGCTGTTCACCACCATCTCTTATCTTCCCCCATCCATAACCTTGATCTTTTCTACCCCCACTAATTCACCCCAGATCCACCTTGTTTGAAATTCCAACTTCTTTCCTGGAAATCCTGGCAGTGTCCATATGTTTATACCTCTCCCTACCCCCCCCCCCTTCACATGCCTCCCCCCCTTCACATGCCTCCCCCCAAAGCCCTCTCCCTCCGACAGATCTCTCGATGTCTCCATGTCTCTCGGTCCCTGCTCTCAAATGTTGTGTTTGTGTCCTTCCCCCTCTCTCCCCATCTTGTCTACCGTTCCCGATGTTATTTGTTTTATGTGTCTGTTTGTCTTTCTGTGTGATTAATGTTCGCTCTTTCACGAGCCTCGATCTTGTATACAAAAAAAAGAAAAAGAAAAAAAAAAGCAACTTTCACCAGAACAGTGTGTGAAGATCCAATCTCTGCGAGGACACACTATGAAGAAAATAGCAGAAACGCTGCAGGTCTCTTACAGTGGTGTGAGGTACACATTGCAACGTCTGAAAGAAACTGCCTCAGTACAAGACAAGGCCAGGATGATACAGAAGGGCATCCCCAAGGCAAGACAAGCACTTGTGGTTGCACGGCTCGTGTGATAGAAGAAAATCAAGTCAGCAGATAACGGCAAATGAAATGAGATGAGAGTCAGCCTGGGCATTAACATATCATCCATCACTGTGCACACAAGGCTGATTGCAGCAGGTCTCCATGGCAGAGTTTCAGAAAAGAAAAAAAAACACTGTTGATATCACATAATAAAGTGAAACACTGAAATTTGCAAGGTAACACCAAGACTGGGTGCTTGAATAACTAGATGGTATTCATAGAATACGTACCCTGCGCAGTCAACTTGGTGTGAGCCAACTCTTCTATTTTTGAACGTTTCTTTTTTTTTTGATCGAATATGGCTGCCAGACCACGTGAGCGATGACATCATAAATTTATATTCTCTAAACAATTGTTGCATAGATCATGCTCAATAAATTTCAAACTGATCAGACAAAGCGTTGTCCCTGTCAAATTATGACGTCATCGTTAACAACACCTATTCCCCATATGGAGTTATTTACAATGAGCCACGTTTCAATTTTCTAAATGCTGGCACACACTTTACTTTACTGAAATGCAGACACAAATGTTATATTTTCGTCAAAAATCATCGGAATTTCGCCAAATCTGCTTTGGTCGTGTGTTAATATACCTCAGCGATTGACAAATCTGAAATCAGAATTTTATTTGAGGTCAAAATGACCCCGTGGGGTCGCTCCGTACTTTGCCTGCTCGTCATGTGCAGTGTGATAATTAATTCCATGCCCACTCCAGAAGACTCATCTTCTTCACGCAATAACAACTTCTAGCTTCCAGACCGTACATCCAATCATCTTGAAATTTTGCACACTTATTGCACTTCATTACCTCTACTATAAATATAAAGTTTCACATCCATCAATGAAGCGGTTCAAGAGTTATAATTTTTTAAAATATTTTCGTTTAATTATTTACATCTGCCAAACCACGTCAGCTATCGCAAATTCCAAAAGGACATTTTAGTAGACTGATATGCTGAACACATCTGTGAAGTTTCCCCTCGATAGGCTCAAAAATGAGGGAAGAGCTAGGTTTTAAAAGTTTATGCTTAAAAACGTCATAACTCCAAAACCATGTGACGCATGACGTCATGCTCGCTGACTTTTTTGTTCGTCATGGGTATGCGATTCCGCCTGCAAAGTTTGGCTTCGATCTGTTGAGTCGTTTTGGAGACAATTGGATTTTAGTGGTTTTTCAGGCTCTACACTCAAAACAATTTGGCGGCTGAACCACGTGACCGACGACGTCATTATAATTTTATTTCTGCAACAATTTATACCGAGAATATGCTCAAGAAATTTCCTCCTGATCGGATAAAGATTTTTACTTGTCGAATTACGACGTCATAACGGCGGCACCTATGACGTCATCATTCACATATGTTATTCCACATAGAGTTCTTTGCAATGAGACCTGTCTCAATTATTTTTGTGCAGCGCTTTTTGAGATGTAGAGGTGCAAAGTTTTTTGGTTTTTCCAAGATGGTGCCCGTACCACGTGACCTATGACGTCATAATATTCACTAAAATATTCTACAGGAGGAGGCCCTCCTATGGCGAAAATTTCATGTCAATCGGACCAACGGTTGCCGAGAAAATGAATTTTTAAAATGCTGACACGGCACACACTTTACGTTACTGAAATGCAGACACGCACGTACGTACCTGAATGATTAACCCTTTCGCTTCGCGAGCGCAGGGTAATGAATCGATGTTTGAACTTATTCGATGTGAGAGACTCCAGTTCGTATGCCGAAGTCCTGGAAAACGTTATGACACAATTTTTGCAGCCTACTGTTGAACACGAGGGAGCATCGGCAAACACTCGGTTGTCCTGGGTCGACTTTGCCTGCCTTTTGGCGTCGAGGATGCTCAGACAAGCACCATTAATTTGACATATTTTGCTGACTGCTTTCAGCGGCCAGGGGTCAAATTGGAATATCGAGTTCCTTTTGAGTATTACCACGCAGACAGGATTCAACACATTGAGGGACCAATCAGCGGCTCTGTGCTTCACTATACATCCTTGTGGATGACCTTTGAATACGAATAGCTGCACTTAATACTTTGGGTGAATTGGAATTATTGTGTCCGCATTGTTATAGCACAGCAAACAGCGTACAACAATTTGCACAATTAAATTTCCACAATGGGATTTTCCACGATGGCCTCTCACAGACTTCTTCTTCTTTCGTATGCAGCACAGGACTGCAGGTAGCATCATTGGCTGAGGGCACGGCTGTGCCGCTGATGCAGTGCTCCCATTACCATACCAGCACACTGGTACTCATTTCGCCAATCTCAGAAGGATGACAAGCTGAGTCATCTCCACATGGTGTTAATTCAACGGCCAGCCGGGATTCAAACTCAGGACCCTAGGATCCCGAGCCAGCCCTCCCCCCCCCCCCCCCCACCCTATCCATTAAGCCAAACACTGTAGCGGCTGCCGCTGAGTTTTCACAATCGCCTTGCACCTATCAAGGACGCGGAGCGATCACCATGCCGGGCTCGTCCAGGACGCCCGGGCAGGCCCGCGCTCAACTTGCCAGGCCTCAGTCGGGACGCCCGGGCATGCCCGGGCATGCCCGGGCAGGCTCGCCCTCAACTTGCCAGGCCGCAGCCAGGACGCTGTGCCACGCCCCCTGGCGCCGGGCCTGGGCAAACCCCCTGGCGGAATAGATATATATTGCTGACGGATAAACGGAGATTCAGAGTGCCTGAGTGTTTGATTTCATTAAAGCAACTCGGATGAATTCTAGCTTTTTGTCGCGTCCATTCTTCCGATCGACGTGGGAGCCCCGGCTCCTTCATTGGTGACCTATCGACATGGACACGGCAGTCGCCCTTAAACTGCCTACCTTCTGGGAGGCTCACGCGGCGGTTTGGTTCGCACAGGCGGAGTCCCTGTTCGCCCTGCGAGGCATCACGGCCGACGACACCCGCTTCCACCATGTGGTAGCTGCGCTCGGGTCGGTTACCGCGGCCCGCGCCCTGAGCCTCCTCGAAAGCCCGCCAGCCGCTGACAAATACGGCGCGATTAAGAAGCTTCTCCTCGATGCTTTCGCCCTCCCATCGGCGGAACGCGCACGGCGCCTGCTCGATTTGCCTGAGCTCGGCGACACGCGCCCTTCCGAGCGCATGGACTACATGCTTTCACTGCTCGGCGAGCACTCTCCGGCATTCCTGTTCCGGGAGCTGTTCTTCCGTCAGCTGCCTAACCCGGTACGCCTCGCCCTGGCAAGCACGACGATCACAGATCCCCGGGCCCTTGCCAGAGAAGCCGACAAGATCTCCGCCGCAGGACAGCGCATCGCAGCGGCGACATGGGACCCACCGCCGTCCGACGCAACACCCAGGGCGCCCGAGCACCCGGCACGGTCGACGGCCGAACTGCCGACGCCATTGGCGGCCGCTCTACCGAGCCGACCACCTCCGGCACGACGACCGAGGCCTCCACCTGACCAAGCGTGGTGTTACTATCATGCCAGGTTCGGACAGAAGGCCCGGACATGCCGACCCCCGTGCACCTTCGGCAGGCCGGGAAACGGCCGGGCCGGCGTTCATTACCAGCCATGAGCGCCGGCCACACGGGCAACTTACTGTTCATCACGGATACAGCGTCCGGACGGCGCTTCCTGTGCGACACCGGCGCCCAACTGAGCGTCATACCCGCCTCTGACCAGGACAGGCAATCCGCGGTTTGCGGCCCCTCCTTAGTTGCGGCCAACGGATCGACTATCCGCACCTTCGGCCCGCGCAACGTCACCCTCTGCTTCGGCGGCCAACGCTTTGCTTGGACGTTTGTAACCGCCAACGTGCCCGTGGCTCTGCTAGGCGCCGACTTCCTCTGCGCACACGGACTGCTGGTGGACGTCCAACGGCGTCGTTTAATCAACGCTGAAACCTTCAGATCCCTGGTATGCACATTGAGCAGCTCCGCGCCGACCGAGCTGGCATGCACCGTCCCGGCGGCGAACGAGTTTGCTCGCCTGCTCACGGAGTTCCCGGCCCTCACGCGGCCGACGTTTTCGGCCGTCGCAGTACGGCATGGGATCGAGCACCACATACCAACCACGGGCCCGCCGGTCTACGCCAGGGCCCGCCGCCTCGACCCAGCCAAGCTCGCCGTAGCGAAGGCCGAATTCGACGCGTTGGAGCACCTCGGCATCGTGCGGCGCTCCGATAGCGCGTGGGCCTCGCCACTGCACATCGTGCCAAAGCCGGGGGGTGGATGGCGCCCGTGTGGCGACTACCGCCGTCTCAATGACGCTACCACCCCCGACAGGTACCCGATCCCGCATATCCAAGACTTCTCCGCCCGTCTGGCGGGACGGGTCATTTTTTCGAAAATTGACCTCATACGGGGATATCACCAGGTACCTGTCAGGGCGGCCGACGTCCCTAAAACGGCAGTCATCACGCCGTTCGGCTTATTCGAATTCTTGCGGATGCCGTTTGGTCTCAAGAACGCGGCTCAGGCGTTCCAGCGCTTGATGGACGGCGTGCTGCGTGACCTGCCGTTCCTTTTCGTTTACCTGGACGACATCCTCGTCGCCAGCACGTCCCGGGCCGAGCACCTCCTCCACCTCCGAACACTGTTCGAGCGCCTCAGCGAGCACGGCCTCATCGTCAACCCGGCCAAATGCCACTTCGGCACGACGGCCGTTGATTTTTTGGGCCATCACATCACCAAGAACGGGGCCGTGCCGCTGCCAACCAAGGTCGAGGCCATCACCACGTTCCCGCGTCCCCGCACCATAAAGGCCCTGCAGGAATTCCTGGGAATGGTGAATTTTTATTACCGCTTCGTGCCCCGCGCTGCTCAGCTCATGCGGCCCCTCTACGAAGCCCTCCGGGGCAAGCCGGCCAAGCACGACATCGCCTGGTCCGCAGCAATGGATGCGGCCTTCCAAGGCTCAAAGCGGGCCCTCGCCGACGCAACACTGCTCGCTCACCCGGTGCTCAACGCTCCCATCGCCCTCACCACGGATGCCTCCGACTACGCGGTGGGCGCCGTACATGAGCAATGGGTGAACGGGGTTTGGCAGCCACTCGCTTTTTTCAGCCGGCAGCTCCGGCCGAACGAGCTCAAATACAGCACGTTTGACCGGGAGCTCCTCGGTCTACACTTGGCCGTCCGCCATTTCCGCCACCTCCTGGAGGGCCGACCTTTCACGGCGTTCGTCGACCACAAGCCGTTGGTTTACGCCATGGCCAAGGTCACGGCGCCATGGTCGGCCCGCCAACAGCGCCACCTCTCCGCCGTGTCGGAGTTTACCACGGACATCCGGCACGTCGCCGGCAAAAACAACGCCGTGGCCGACTGTCTTTCCCGGGCCAGCGCGAACGCGGTCCACCTGGGCGTGGATTTTGCGCTTATGGCGGCGGACCAAACCACCGACACCACGGTGCAAGCCCTCCGGGCGGCGGACACGGGCCTCCGCCTGGCCGACATCCCCTGCGCGGACACTGTCCTGCTCTGCGACGTCTCCCAAGGCCAGCCTCGCCCCATCGTGCCCGTCGCCTGGCAACGCCGCATCTTCGCCTCCCTCCACGGCCTTTCCCACCCGGGCCGGAAAGCTTCCCAGAAGCTGGTGTCGGCGCGTTTCGTCTGGCACGGCCTTCGTCGGGACGTCCGCGATTGGACCAGCGCCTGCACGGCCTGCCAACGGGCCAAGGTCCACCGACACACCCAGGCCCCGCTGGCACCTTTCACCGTGCCCGAACGACGTTTCGACCACGTCAACGTGGATCTGGTGGGCCCCCTCCCCCCGTCACGGGGGTTCACACACCTGCTCACCATGGTGGACAGGACCACCAGGTGGCCGGAGGCCGTTCCCCTCGTCTCCACCACCACCGCCGACGTGGCGCAGGCTTTCATCGCCACCTGGGTCGCCCGCTTCGGCGCACCGGCGGACATCTCGTCAGACCGCGGTCCACAGTTCACCTCCGAGCTGTGGGGCGCGGTCGCCCGCAACCTGGGGGTCAAGCTCCACCGTACTACGGCCTACCACCCCCAAGCAAACGGGTTGTGCGAGCGATTCCACCGCTCCATGAAGGCCGCGCTCATGGCCGGCCTTCAAGACGTCGGGTGGGCCGACCGGCTGCCGTGGGTCCTTTTGGGCCTTTGCACGGCCCCCAAGGAGGACCTCCAGGCATCCACCGCCGAGCTTGTCTATGGCCAGGTGCTACGCGTCCCGGGCGAATTTGTGCCCGACGCTACCAGTCCCTGGTCCGCAGCTCACCAGCGCTCGGACCTCCAGGAGGCCGCCCGACGGTTTGCCCCCGTGCCAACATCCCACCACGGTGACCCCCAGTCCTACGTCCCCCCAGCACTCCGCACAGCGGAGTATGTTTTTGTGCGTCACGACGCACATCGGTGGCCACTCCAGCCGCCGTACGACGGGCCCTTCCGGGTGCTGCGACGGGACGACAAGTCGTTCGTCATCGACATCGGCGGCAGGTCGGACCGGATTGCTGTGGACCGCCTCAAGCCGGCGCACGTGGACGTCGACCACCCACCACGGGTGGCCCTTCCGCCGCGGCGAGGCCGCCCCCCGTCCACGGTGCCCCCCACTCGACCGCCCACCACCTCACCGGACCCCCTCCCACGACCCGCCAGGGGTCGCTTCGGCCGGGTCATCAGGACCCCCCTCAAATTGACCCTGCCGGTGCAAGTCGATTCTGGGGGGACGTGTGTAGCGGCTGCCGCTGAGTTTTCACAATCGCCTTGCACCTATCAAGGACGCGGAGCGATCACCATGCCGGGCTCGTCCAGGACGCCCGGGCAGGCCCGCGCTCAACTTGCCGGGCCTCAGTCGGGACGCCCGGGCATGCCCGGGCATGCCCGGGCAGGCTCGCCCTCAACTTGCCAGGCCGCAGCCAGGACGCTGTGCCACGCCCCCTGGCGCCGGGCCTGGGCAAACCCCCTGGCGGAATAGATATATATTGCTGACGGATAAACGGAGATTCAGAGTGCCTGAGTGTTTGATTTCATCAAAGCAACTCGGATGAATTCTAGCTTTTTGTCGCGTCCATTCTTCCGATCGACGTGGGAGCCCCGGCTCCTTCAACACCAGGCTTTCTCACGGACTAATTGAAGTATTTCAAAACCTGCCTGTGATTTGAGGATCGGAGCTGTTGGACTAAATAAGCTGCGAAATCTGGAGTGAAATTTGTAAATTTTAAGAAATTAGCGATTCTTATAACTAAGTGTATAAGCATATTTATTCAAGGAAGGTGTCATGCCTCCTGCTCTGTCATCTTAATTCATACCTCTGAAGGAACTGCGCTCCAACGCGAGTCGAAAGAATTGACGCGACCAAAGACGGAATTCGTCCGAGTTGCTTTATTGAAACAAAACAGCTCAGGTATTCTGACAAGCCCGTTTTTCGGGCAACAATATATATACACATTTATGTCGGGAAGTTTGCCCGGCAAAAGCTATACCGGGCATGCCCGGGTATCAAGGGCGAGCCTTGGAAAGGCAAGTCTGGACCTGCCCGGGCGTGTTTGGCTGCGGCCTGGCAAGTCGAGGCTGGGCGTGCCCGGGCGCTCTGGGCGAACACTTGAAAGGCGATAGCGGGCATGCCCGGACGCTCTGGGCGAGCCCTGAAAAGGCGATAGCGGGCATGCCCGGACGCTCTGGGCGAGCCCTGGAAAGGCGATAGCGGGCATGCCCGGACGCTCTGGGCGAGCCCTGGAAAGGCGATAGCGGGCATGCCCGGACGCTCTGGGCGAGCCCTGGAAAGGCGAGAGCGGGCATGCCCGGGAAAGACGAGACCGGGCGTGCCCGGGAGGTTCGGGCGTGCCCGGGAACAGTGAGTCCGGGCATGCCCGGGAGAGGCGCGTCTGGCCGTGTTCTGGCCGGTGCAAGGCGATTATGTACATCCAGCGGTAACCGCTACACACGCCCCTCCAGAATCGACCTGCACCGGCAGGGTCAATTTAAGGGGGGTCCGGATGACCCGGCCGAAGCGACCCCTGGAGGGTCGTGGGGAGGGGTCTGACGTGGTGGTGGGTGGTCGAGCGGGGGGAACTGTGGACGGGGGGCGGCCTCGCCGCGGAGGAAGGGCCAACCGTGGTGGTCGGTCGACGTCCATGTGCGCCGGTTTGAGGCGGTCCACAGAAATCCAGTCCGGCCGGCCGCCGAAGTCGACGATGAAAGACTTGTCGCCCCGTCGCAGGACCCGGAAGGGCCCGTCGTACGGCGGCCGGATTGGCCCCCGGTGCGCGTCATGACGCACAAAGACGTACTCCGCTGTGCGAAGCGCCGGGGGGACGTAGGACTGGGGGCCACCGTGGCGGGACGTCGGCACGGGGGCAAATCGTCGGGCGGCCTCCTGGAGGTCCGAGCGCTGGCGAGCGGCGGACCAGGGACTGGTAGCGTCAGGCACGAATTCGCCCGGGACGCGGAGTGGCTGGCCGTAGACGAGCTCGGCGGCGGACGCCTGGAGGTCTTCCTTGGGGGCCGTGCGAAGGCCCAAAAGGACCCACGGCAGCCGGTCGGCCCAACCGTCGTCCTGAAGGCCGGCCATGAGTGCGGCCTTCATGGAGCGGTGAAACCGCTCGCACAACCCATTGGCTTGGGGGTGGTAGGCCGTGGTGCGGTGCAGCGTGACCCCCAACGAACGGGCGACCGCGCCCCAAAGCTCAGACGTGAACTGTGGGCCGCGGTCGGACGAGATGTCCGCTGGTGCGCCGAAGCGCGCGACCCAGGTGGCGATGAACGCCTGCGCCACGTCGGCGGTGGTGGTGGAGGTGAGGGGCACGGCCTCCGGCCACCTGGTGGTCCTGTCCACCATGGTGAGCAGGTGGGTGAACCCCCGCGAGGGGGGCAGGGGACCCACCAGGTCCACGTGGACGTGGTCGAAACGCCGTTCAGGCACGGCGAAAGGTGCCAGCGGGGCCTGGGTGTGGCGGTGGACCTTGGCTCGCTGGCAGGCCGTGCAGGCGTTGGCCCAGTCGCGGATGTTTCGTCGAAGGCCGTGCCAGACGAAACGCGCCGACACCAGCTTCTGAGAAGCTTTCCGGCCCGGGTGAGAAAGGCCGTGGATGGAGGCGAAGATGCGGCGCTGCCAGGAAACGGGCACGATGGGGCGAGGCTGGCCCTGGGAGACGTCGCAGAGCAGGACGGTGCCCGCGAAGGGGATGTCGGCCAGGCGGAGGCCCGTGTCCGCCACGCGGAGTGCCTGCACCGAGGCGTCGGTGGTCTGGTCGGCCGCCATGAGCGTGAAGTCCACGCCGAGGTGGACCGCGTTCGCGCTGGCCCGCGAAAGGCAGTCGGCCACGGCGTTGTCTTTGCCGGCGACGTGCTGGATGTCCGTGGTGAACTCCGACACGGCGGAGAGGTGGCGCTGCTGGCGGGCCGACCACGGCTCCGTGACCTTAGCCATTGCGTAGACCAACGGCTTGTGGTCGACGAAAGCCGTGAACGGGCGGCCCTCCAGGAGGTGTCGGAAATGGCGAACGGCCAGGAATAGCCCGAGCAGCTCGCGGTCGAACGTGCTGTAGTTTAACTCGTTCGGCCGGAGTTGCCGGCTGAAAAAAGCGAGTGGCTGCCAAACCCCGTCCACCCATTGCTCATGGACGGCGCCCACCGCGTAGTTGGAGGCGTCCGTAGTGAGGGCGATGGGCGCGTTGAGCACCGGGTGAGCCAGCAGCGTTGCGTCGGCGAGGGCCCGTTTGGCACTGGCGAAGGCCGCGTCCATGGCCGCGGACCAAACAATGTCATGCTTGGCCGGCTTGCCCCGGAGGGCCTCGTAAAGGGGCCGCATGAGCTGAGCAGCGCGGGGCACTAATCGGTGATAAAAATTCACCATGCCGAGGAACTCTTGGAGGGCCTTGATGGAACGGGGACGCGGGAACGTGGTGATGGCCTCGACCTTGGTAGGCAGCGGCACGGCCCCGGTCTTGGTGATGCGGTGGCCCAAAAAGTCAACGGTCGTCGCGCCGAAGTGGCATTTGACCGGGTTGACAATTAAGCCGTGCTCGCTGAGGCGACCGAACAGTGTTCGGAGGTGGAGGAGGTGCTCGGCGCGGGACGTGCTGGCGACGAGGATGTCGTCCAGATAGACGAAAAGAAACGGCAGGTCGCGCAGCACGCCATCCATCAAGCGCTGGAACGCCTGGGCCGCGTTCTTGAGGCCAAACGGCATCCGCAAAAATTCGAACAGGCCGAACGGCGTGATGACGGCCGTCTTCGGGACGTCGGCCGCCCGGACAGGTACCTGGTGGTAGCCCCGTATCAGGTCAATTTTCGAAAAGATGACCCGTCCCGCCAAACGGGCGGAAAAGTCCTGAATATGCGGGATCGGGTACCTGTCGGGAGTGGTAGCGTCATTGAGACGGCGGTAGTCGCCACACGGGCGCCATCCACCCCCCCGGCTTTGGCACGATGTGCAGTGGCGAGGCCCACGCGCTATCGGAGCGCCGCACGATGCCGAGGTGCTCCAATGCGTCGAATTCGGCCTTTGCCACGGCGAGCTTGGCTGGGTCGAGGCGGCGGGCCCTGGCGTAGACCGGCGGGCCCGTAGTGGGTATGTGGTGCTCGATCCCGTGCCGCACCGCGACGGCCGAAAATGTCGGCCGCGTGAGGGCCGGGAATTCCACGAGCAGGCGAGCGAACTCGTTCATTGCCGGGAGGGCGCACGCCAGTTCGGTCGGCGCGGAGCTGCTCATTGTGCAAGCCAGGGAGCTGAAGGTCTCGGCGTGGACAAGGCGACGTCGTTTGACGTCGACCAGCAGCCCGTGCGCGCAGAGGAAGTCGGCGCCCAGCAAAGCCACGGGGACGCTGGCGGTAACAAAAGTCCATTGAAAGAGCTGGCTGCCGAAGCAGAGGGTGACGACGCCTGGGCCGAAAGTGCATATGGCCGAGCCATTAGCAGCGACCAAAGAGGGGCCGCAAACTGCGTCCAGCCTGTCCTGCTCGGAGGCGGGTATGACGCTCAGTTGGGCGCCGGTGTCGCACAGGAAACGCCGTCCAGACGCTTTGTCCCGAATAAACAGCAAGTTGCCCGAGTGGCCGGCGCTCATGGCTGGGAATGAACGCCGGCCCGGCCGTTTCCCGACCTGCCGAAAGTGCACGGGGGCCGGCACGTCCGAGCCTTGTGTCCGAACCTGGCGTGGTAATAACACCACGCCCGGTCAGGTGGAGGCCCCGGCCGTCGTGTCGGAAGCGGGCGGTGCGGCGTGGCGGCCGCCAGTTGCACCGGCAGTTCGACCTCCAACCGCGCAGGGCGCTCGGGCGTCGTGGGCGTCGCGTCGGACGGCGGCGGGCTCCAGGTAACCGCGCCGATGTGCTGGCCCGCCGAGGAGATCTTATCGGCTTCCCTGGCGAGGGCGCGGGAATCCGTGATCAACGTGCCAGCCAGGGCGAGGCGTACCGGGTTAGGCAGCTGACGGAGGAACAGCTCCCGGAACAGGAATGCCGGAGAGTGCTCGCCGAGCAACGAGAGCATATAGTCCATGCGCTCGGACGGGCGCGTGTCGCCGAGCTCGGGCAGGTCAAGCAGGCGCCGTGCGCGTGCTGCCGGTGAGAGGGCGAAAGCGCCGAGGAGGAGCGTCTTCAGCGCGTCGTATTTGTCAGCAGCCGGCGGGTGCTGGAGGAGGCTCAAGGCGCGGGCCGCGGTGGCGGGACCGAGCGCCGCCACAACATGGTGGAAGCGGGTGTCGTCCGCGGTGATGCCTCGCAGGGCGAACTGGGAGTCCGCCTGGGCGAACCAAACAGCCGCGTGAGCCTCCCAGAAGGTAGGCAGTTTAAGTGTCACTGCCGTATCCATGTCGGTAGGTCACCAATGAAGGAACTGCGCTCCAACGCGAGTCGAAAGAATTGACGCGACCAAAGACGGAATTCGTCCGAGTTGCTTTATTGAAACAAAACAGCTCAGGTATTCTGACAAGCCCGTTTATCGGGCAACAATATATATACACATTTTTGTCGGGAAGTTTGCCCGGCAAAAGCTATACCGGGCATGCCTGGGTATCAAGGGCGAGCCTTGGAAAGGCGAGTCTGGACCTGCCCGGGCGTGTTTGGCTGCGGCCTGGCAAGTCGAGGCTGGGCATGCCCGGGCGCTCTGGGCGAGCCCTGAAAAGGCGATAGCGGGCATGCCCGGATGCTCTGGGCGAGCCCTGGAAAGGCGATAGCGGGCATGCCCGGACGCTCTGGGCGAGCCCTGGAAAGGCGATAGCGGGCATGCCCGGGCGCTCTGGGCGAGCCCTGGAAAGGCGAGAGCGGGCATGCCCGGGAAAGACGAGACCGGGCGTGCCCGGGAGGTTCGGGCGTGCCCGGGAACAGTGAGTCCGGGCATGCCCGGGAGAGGCGCGTCTGGCCGTGTTCTGGCCGGTGCAAGGCGATTATGTACATCCAGCGGTAACCGCTACACCTCCATACTCTACTGGGACCTACGATACTTGTAGGAAACCTGAAGATTTGAACCTTCTGTTTTATAAATTCCTTCTCTACGACAGACTCAGAATGCGTCTATTTCATAGTATTGATTAGATGGGGATTGGCGTGTTCTCTTTCACTTTCTCTTTCTCTCTCTCTCTCTCCAGCCTTTCTCTCTGTCTTCACCCCTCCTGTTTCTTCCCTCCCTTATCACACTAAATGAATCCTCTCCTCTCCCTCCTCCCCCCTGTCTCTCTCTCCTACCTCTTTCTCTCTGCCCCCCTCTATGAAAGGGGGGCTGAGAGTCTAGAGGGAAGGGGTGGGGTGGGAGGATGGAGGGTATGGGGTGGGGTGGGAGGATGGAGGGTAAGGGGTGGGGTGGGAGGATGGAGGGTAAGGGGTGGGGTGGGAGGATGGAGGGTAAGGGGTGGGTGGGAGGAGTGAAGAGAAGGGATGGGGTGGAAGTCTGGAGGGAGGATGAGGTGGGAGGAGAGAGGAGAAGGGGTTGGAGTCTGGAGGGGCTGGAAGGAGGGAGAGAAAGGGGTGGTGTAAGAGGAGGCAGTGGATGGAGTGGGATTAGGGAAGGGTAGGGGTGGGAGGAGGGAACCTGCATTGCTGGGCTACGCTGGGTACCTTTGCTAGTGTACATATATATATATATATATATATATATATATATATATATATATATATATATATATATACAGTGAAACCTTGAATTATGAGTTTAATTCGTTCTGTGACCGAGCTCGTAACTCAATTTGCTCGTTTCTCAAATTAAATTTCCCCATTAAAATGAATTGAAATGCTATTAATCCGTTCCAGCCCGCCAAAAACCACACCAATTTTTTTTGAAATATACAGTATATATAAAAATATCTCACGCTTTATATTTCACGTGTATGCAACATACAAGTTGGCAGGATGGCCTGGACTGGAGGTACGCACACTTGACTCTAAACTGTCCAGCCTGGGTTTGAATCCCGACCCAGCTATAACCTGTCATGTCGGTGTTTCACAGGCAGGGTGATTCATCAATGTGTGTACCGCTAAACTGGGCGCCCCGTTTGTGTCCCATTAGTTGTTGGATGTTGAGGATCTCACCGTGTCTTCCACAAAGAGAAGGCGAGCTATTGCCGGCACTCTGAACAAGTTGTGGCCTGGCATGCTCTTCTCCTCTGCCGTTATATACGTCCTCCTCGGCATCTTTTTCCAGAAGAGCCCTGTCTCGTCACAGTTGAAGATTTGCTGGGGGATGTATCGTTCGGCTTCTATCAGTTCGGCAAATGTTGTAATAAAATCTTCAGCTGCCTTCACATCCGAGCTTGCTGCCTCACCATGCCTGACGACGGAGTGAATGCCGGTCCTCTTCTTAAAATTATCAAACCATCCCCGACTGGCTTTGAATGACTCTTCCGATGCCTCGTCCGTTGATGTTCCCGCCGTCTGCTGCACCAAATCCCAGTAAATGTCTCGGGCCTTCTCACACATGATGCTCTCGGTCACGGTATCTCCTGCGAGCTGCTTCTCCGTCAACCACACAAACAACAACTTCTCCATCTCTTCATGGACAGAGGTCCGGAGCTTTGAAATAATCTTAACGCCCTTGGCTGGCGTTACAGCCTTTATCGACTCCTTCTGCTTCAAAATCGTACATATCGTAGAAGTACTACGATCGTACTGCCTCGCCAAGTCGACAACACGCACACCTTGCTCATGTTTTTCGACGATTGCGTGTTTTATATCCAAGCACATCATCCTCTTCTTCTTCTCAGCACTGCCCTTGGCACTCAATTTCTTAGGACCCATGGTTAAAACTAAGAAATTTTCCAAAATAACAAAAATGCAAAAACAAAGTAGCAGCGATATACGGCAGAGATGCTTGCACGGCAAGATAACCACGTGACCTGAACGCTCGTTGGGCCACCTAGTGGCGGGTGGCGTAAGCTCGTAACTCAGATCTCGGCTCGCATCACAAAGCAAAAAACCGCCCGGGCGACGGCTCGTATCTCGGAAAACTCGTAAGTTGGTGCACTCGTAAGTCAAGGTTTCACTGTATGTATATATATATATATATATATATATATATATATATATATATATATATATATATATATATTGTTATGTCAGTAGGGTAGCGCAATATCTAGAGTCAGGTAGATCTGAATAGGTAACATGCTTCGACTGTCGCGATAGGGAATCTACCTTGTAATAAGTTCTGTGTAGTCCAGTTTGTCGGGTTAAGATGTATACCTGTGAACATACCAGGATGTTCGAGTGTTAGATAGGGTAGGGATTAAGATAAACCCCTGTGTGTCACACCTGGTAATCAAACCTTTGTCCCTTATGGCAATGCACTCATTTAGACACTTAGACAGGCCCTTAGCGCAACATTAAATTCCCTTCCCTGACGAGGACTTCGGAAAAGAACAGGCAAGAGGCCAGTTCAGGGCACCGCCGCATGGGCCGCAGCCAGCTACACCTCCGGCAGGCCTCGAGTAGCATGCGCTATGACCACGCTACAGGCCTGTGATTCGGTGGAAGGCACTGATTGGGTGGCGCGCCAAGGCTGACGTCACCGCCGCAAGGTTATATAGGGGCGCGCCGAACGACATTTTCCCTCTTGCATTTCAGCAGTTCGGTCTTGCACAGCCGGTTCTTCTTGCTTGCACAGCTTCCTCTGGCAGCTCGAACTCTCTTGCACACATCGTTCCCTGGCTGTCTTGTGCTCTCTGCGTTTTTCCTCTTGCTCTTGAGAGGTCCTGGTGGTCTTGGCTCGCCATCTGTCTGGAGCTTGGAGAGGTGCACAGACCTCGTGGTGTGCGACCGATTGGAGCTTGGAGCGAAGGACCTCGTGATGTGCGACCGA
The DNA here is from genome assembly GCF_964187855.1 of Myxine glutinosa. Taxonomy (NCBI): domain Eukaryota; kingdom Metazoa; phylum Chordata; class Myxini; order Myxiniformes; family Myxinidae; genus Myxine; species Myxine glutinosa. The sequence goes on along the minus strand of NC_136274.1, from coordinate 33,254,788 downwards.
TTGGAGCTTGGAGCGAGGCCTGGTGGCGCGCGAGCGGGGCCGAACAGAGCCGTGATCGGACAGCAGACAATACAAGACGACAGACGAGATAAGGCTGCACCCACACCCCACATTTACAAGTACACGACGTTTCTTTTTATTAATTATTCTTCCCTTGTTCGTTTCTGAAGTCGGTGTGTGGGATCCCAATTTAGGAATTAGATTTATCGTCGCGTTTCCCTGTCCCGATTCTTATTACAATAAACCCTTGTATTATTTTTCATTCCCCACAAATCTGGTTTTGTTCGAGTTCGTTCGCCTTCCACAGATACGCGCTTTTGCCGCAGCTTTCCACTTCCCTTCTTCTTCCCGCGCTACATAAGTAAAATCCGTGTTTGGTCGTCCCCTCCAGTAAAGCCGTTCCGGTCCATCTGCGAGCCCTGGTATTAACCGAAGGGTCCGCGCAACAATATATATACACATAATATCGCGTCGCCCAGTAATTAAGATCACCAGGGACAGATAACCGAACCAGCCTTAACTCCGAGGCGGCCTCCCGATGATGATGACTTATTTTTGGCATGCGTGGGAATGAAGGGATGCGAAAGATTAACTGAATGGAACACACGGGTTTATTCCGAAACCACGAACAAATAAACACGACAATAAAATGTGCACAATGGATGGAGTAATGAAAATAAATCGCGGACGGAAATAAGGGTTGATAAAAACTAATTCCTACTTCGAGGTACCTCACGTACTGATTCTAACACGCACACAGGGAAGATATAATAAAAATAAAATGTTCCTTGAGCCGGCCCTTAGCTTATCCCAATGGGTCTTTTCAGAGAGAGGTGGCAATGGCCAAGTCGAGGACTCCCGCGCCGGAGCGCACAAGATGGACGTGGCCGCAAGAGAAAACATAATCGAAGATTGCAGCAAAGGATTGTTCGAATGGTGGAGAAAGCACCTCGATCAACTGCCAAACAGAAGCAAAGCTGACTTTCAGACACAAGGTGCGACAGTTTCAACTCACACCATCTGTCGCCAACTCAATGAAAGGGGTTTCTATGGTAGGAGACCCAGGAGGATGCCACTGCTGAGAAAGCCCGACTGAAGTTTTTCCAAAACTACCTGAGCAAGCCAAAATCCTTCTGGGAGAATGTCCTGTGGACAGATGAGACCAAATTAGAGCTTTTTCGTAAAGCACATCATCTCTATGTTTACAGAAAACAAAATGAAGCCTTCAAAGAAAAGAACACCTTCCCTAGAGTCAAACATGGAGGAGGTTCAGTGATGTTTTGTGGTTACGGTGCTGCCTCTGGCACTGGGTGTCTTGAATGTGTGCATGGCATCATGAAATCAGGAGATTACCAAGGCATTTTGAAGCGCAATGTTCAACCCAGTGTCAGAAAAAGCTGGGTCTCCGTCAAAGGCCATGTGTCTTGCAACAGGACAATGACCCAAAAACACACTTCAAAAAGCACCCAAAAATGGTTCAAGATAAAACGATGGACTGTTCTGAAGTCGCCAGCAATGAGTCCATTTGTTCAAAGCACCCAAAATCCCATTGTTCACCTGTGGGGAGATCTGAAAACAGCAGCTGGGAGAAGGCACCCTTCAAATCTGGGAGAACTGGAGCAGTTTGCACAAGAAGAGCGGGCCGAACTGCCAGTAGAGAGGTGTCGGAAGCTCATTCATGGCTACAGGAAGTGCTTGACTGCAGTTATTTTGTCCAAAGTCTGTGCTACCTGTTACGTGCTCCTCCCCAAACCCTGGTCACGTTGTACCTCCGAGCCCCGAGAGGAGTCATGGCAGAAAGATGTGTTATTCTGTGTGTCAAAGATCAATGGTGAAACCACACCAATTGTTACCAACAAACAAGTATTGTATTAAGGTCACACAGGAATAACAGTACAATAACAATATTAATCAACTGTACAACAAATATATCATTCCTATGATGGTACCATCAGTTTCATACAATATAACTCACTGTGCTCCAAGTGAGAGAAAATAACATTCCCAATGTCTCTGTCCCAGCTTCAAACCAAAGTCGATCCACGCTCCAGTGATCGTCAGAACGATGTTGTATCGAGACCAGAATCCCACTCGGTTGACAGTCACACTGCCAAAGATCGGCAAAAGTGTCCTCAAGAGGCGGCTGGGAAATCACACCTTCGGGTATGGACGTTCAACGGCTCCCAATCGGCGAACCGCAAATTCACACTCAAAATCCACGTTACACACACACACACACCAGGTTAACGTCTGGATGCGGTGAAATGGTTGAAGTGAGGAGAAAAACCTGGAGCGTTGCGAAAATCCAGCGCGAGGCAAAATGGCCAACGGTCCGTTCTCGAGACGTAACGGCACTCCAATGATTCTCTTCGGAATCAACCGCAAAACCTGTCACGCAGGTTTAACTGTCACAGCGATAACAACTGTCGCAGGAATCCCTTTCCCAGGAAACCCCAAAGTTTGCTCGTGACCCCCGTTCGCCAGCATTTGCTCCAGACCTCCAAACAGCTCGGCTCCTTCTCCGACCCCACTCGCTCCGCCTCTTTTTCCTCTTCTTCTTCCTCTTCTTTTTCGTCTGGTTCCCGATCCGGTTTCCAGTTTCTTTTAAAACACAAACTTTTTTTACCTTTTGAAAACAGTAATCTCTATTTCACTTAAACGATAACAATAATAGTACATGGAACCAAAAATGTTTACAGTGGATGAAAACCACAACAACGGAAGTGACTAATCCGTAACATACCAAATATTAAGTCTCGGGTGTCAATAATTTTGCGAATGCCATTTCTTTATATTTTCTGATTTAAAAGGATATATTTAAGTTCTGAATCAAAAACAAAGGTTCTGTAATATTAACAGTGAAATGAAGAATTGTGGAGACCAAATACTTTTGTCAATTTCAACTTCTTTTTAGAGAAAATTGTGAGTTATTTGAAAAAAGTGAAAGGGTGTCAATATTTTTGGCCACGACTGTGTATGCATGTGTATATGTGGTCTTTGTGGGATTAATAATGGTCTACTATCTTACAAAAATAACAAAACACCGGTCAGATAACGTGCTGAGGAATGCAAGTACGTTATTTTATGTGTTCTGTTCTTTTTGTAAGATATTAGGCCATTATTAATTCCATTGCAGACCATTATTAATCCCACAAAGGCCCCAATAATTGAGTGGTAATCCAGAGAACAGCAACATTCACAAGCCTATAGTACTTGTATTTCTACCCCCATTAATCCACCCCAAATCCACCTTCAAATCCCCTGTTTGCTTTCCTGAAATTCCCTGTAGTATTCATCTTGTTTATCCCATGTACATCTTGTTTATCCCATGTACATCTTCTTTATCCCATGTACATCTTGTTTATCCCATGTACATCTTGTTTATCCTATGTACCCACCACAGCCCTCTCTCTTCCACAGACCTCCTGATGTCCCTGTTCCCTACTGTTGTTGTCCTTCCTCTGTCATCCCTCTTGTCTCCTGCTCCTTCTGTGATATCTTCTACGTGGTAGCTCATATTTAAACGAGCCTCGACTCTTTAAACAAAAAAACCCACCACAATGAAAGAATCACTTCAAAGCAAAAATTTGGAGGCAGTCACAGTTCAGTGAAGTAAAAGTCTTCATGAGTTTACAGAGGGTAAAGTTACCATGGAATGAAACAAATGCCTTCACTGAGGGTTTATATCATATTTTGGTATGCTTTTACAATTCATAATGACATCATCTTTCAACTAACAGCTTGCTCACGTCCTCCACTCATGCAGTCAGTGTGTAGCTATCAATGGAATCCTCATCTCCCTGATGTCAACTGGACTATTAAACAGTACTGATGTCACCTGATGGACAGGTCAGCAGGAACTACTGTACTGTTCTCACTGGATGGACCAGTAATTTTTTTTTTAAGTTGGTAAAACCTATTGTAATACATACATGGCTGAGCTCAGCACTTGCTGGCAGATCGCAGAAAGAGCAGAGCTTTGCCAGGCACTCCCAGCTGTAGCTTCTCAGGTCTTCTACCTTCAGTTTTCCAGACTGCAGCGACCGCAAGAGAGTTGCACAATCACCTTCATCTTCTCCTATGTAACAGATGCAGCAATAATAAATTGAGTTGTAGTTTTTTTTAAAATGAAAAGAAGAGAAGCTGCTGGGAAGTTATCAAGCAGCAAAGCAATGAGTTTTAGCAAGTGCACATTAAAATGCCATAAGAGTATATACCAGGTGACGAGTGTATCCCCAGCTTCTCATTGTGCCTCTCAGCTCTGACTGACATTGGTGCCCGAGCGAGAGGTGGCAAGAACGGGGCCACAATAGGTGCATCAAAGTGTGTAACAGCAATGGATGTTGGAAAAAATGCCTGCTCAATGGCAACGGACTCCATCGTATGCCAGAAATCTTCAGGGTTTACTTCACTTGAGCCAAACTCAATTGAAGAATTGTTGTCTGGCCAAGTGAACTATTGGGGGAGGGAAGAGGAAAAGAGAGACCGACAAAGACAGAGAGAGCAAAGAATTAACAACCACAAGTTGAAGGAGGGTGGTGTTCAAGTTAAAAGAGAGAAAGTAAGGGTGACGTGTGACGGAGATGTGAGTGGTGAAGGATTTGGAGGAAGGGGAGGGGGGAGGGAAGGGTAAGTGATTTATCTTTTACCATGTAGTTATTGTAACGTGGAACTTTGTGTCTGGTGTCAACTCAGAGGTCAATGGAGTTTAAGACATACGCAAGTTTAACGGCTGATGATTACTGGAAAGCCTCTGAAATCTCACCTCTACTGACTGCAAGGACAGGCAGCAACTTGGGTTCCTCTTTCCAATCTCAACTTTAGGAGCAATTCCACATACACCACACACCATGTCATTGTAATCACGAACAGTCAAGCACTCAAAGGCCCAGTATCCATTTGTCATAGTTTCTGCCAAATGTTCTCGTTTCTGTGCTGTAAGGTTAGCACCTGGTGTGGAAGATGGAGGTGGGTGCAAAGGAAAGGTAGTGATTAAATATTAAGGCATTGAGAGGATAATTTTAAAAGAAATCTTTCAACTTTTTCAGGCATCCTATAGAATCCAAATTAAGGCAAGGTCCATCTATTACTCAAAAACTCAGTATCAATCTCTCACATATGATGGGGAGTGTGTGTGTTTCATTGTTATCTTCATAATTCGGGTTTCAGAAGGTGGAACTGAGTCCTCCGAGGACTCGAAGTATTCATCCACGCTTATGTGAAGGATCGTGATTCATGGGCTAAGTTGTGAGGTTGTGTTCTCAGAGTTTTGTTCAGATGGTTCTTTTCAGGATTGTTTCTGAGCCCCGTAAAGCCTCCAACTTTAGTTTGTTTGTGCTAATGTTCCCAGGGATGGTTTATGCTTTATGGGATCTTTTTGATGTTCTCCTTTATCATTCCCATTGCTCTAATTATGACGGGTACAATTGTGGCGTTCTTGAGCTTCTGGTATCTTTTCACTTCATTCTTGAGGTCTTGATATTTGGTCATTTTCTTGATTTCCATGTTATTTAGACCAAAACCATTGGGTATTGAAACCTCAATTAGCAATGCCATATTTTCCTTTTTGTATCTGAGTACTATGATCGCTGTGCTTGGTTTTCTATGTTCACACTGGATGGGATCATCAGGTTGTACGTGAGCATTATGTCCTCGTTTTCAATGATTGTTTTTGCTTAATGTTTCCATGAGTTTTTTTGTAACTGGGATATTGAAATTTCTGCAGATATGCCAGTTCATTACTCTACATACTTTGTTGTGTCTTTGGGTGTACAGCTGCCCTGACATTAGTTTTTTACATCCCAATGGGAGTTGGTGTTGGGCTAGCATCCCAAAACCCTGGTGTTGGGCTAGCGGCTAGGGTGCCGGCTTAGGATTCTAGGATCCTGGGTTCGAATCCCGGTCGATCACTGAATTAACGCCAGGGGGGTTGACTCAGCCTGTCATCCTTCCGAGGTCGGCTAATTGAGTACCAGTTCACTGGTAATTCCCTGTTTGTCGTTAAAGGCGGCAAAAAGGGTTGGCGTCAGGAAGGGCATCCGGCCGTAAAACATTGCTTCAAAAAGGGGACCGAAAAACAACAACCACGGTTCCCGAAAAAGGCCAACCCCCGCTTTGCGGGGAAAAATGGCCTCTAAAGGTGGTTATTTTATATATTATAATGGGAGTTGACTCATGCTTTCTGTTTCCACCTTGCAGAACCTACACTTGTCCGGTTAACTCAGTCCTGCCATCTTATTGTCCTTGGTGTTGGGCATTTATAATAATTTGTTCTCCATCCCAGTTGAGCTGACATCTTCTTAGCCATTCCAATAATCCTTCTTTGTCTATTCCCAATCTGTCCAACTCTTTTTAATATTGCCCTGCTTTTTGTGTTTCTCTCAGTTGTCACTATATATCTGTTGATATTTCATTTTGTATTTTTCTTTTGTCTTTTTTGCAATCGTTGGGATTGCATTTGTTGCTGTTTCGGTTTGGTGCGCGACACCTTCTATTCGCATCTGATTTTGGAAGTTTGTTGCAAGGTGAGTGAGAGATACCTTTTCTAGTTTGTTGTGTTTATACTTGTATACAAATTGTAATCAGTAGTCTGTTGAGCATTTCACATACTCTGCTAATCCTACAGTTGCCACTCTGCTTAATTGAGTTCATCAGGCCACCACCTCCTTCTTTCCTTGGCAACTATATTCTGGGGATGCACTGATTCCTGGAGAATATTTTGTGGATAGTGAGGAGTTTCCTTGTTTCAATATCTAGTTTTTTGATATTGGCTTGTCGCCAGTTTACTATTCCGCAGCTGTATTAGAACATTGGTACTGCCAGTTGGTTTGTGGCTTTTATATTGTTTTTTTTTTGTGGAAAGGTATGTTTTCAGGATCAGCCTCGTTTTGAGCAGGTATTTTTTGGCAATTGATGCTTGGTTTTCTATTCCCTGTATTGTTGCATTTTGGTCGAATTTATGTTTTCCATTTACCTCGTACGAATGTGCACTTTGCACACTTATAACCACCTTTAGGTGCACTTTTCGAATTTATGTTTTCCATTTACCACGTACGAATAAGCACTTTGCACACTTATCTCGGCTAAATTCCATTTCAATGGTGTGGACAATTGGTTCATCATGTGTGTGTGTGTGCATGTGTTACATTCATATTCATATTCTTTCTTGTTGTCCACATAAAATAATGTAAACTAGAACGGCACTCAGTAGAGAGCATTCCCCTCCGCAGGTGAACAGTTTACGTTTTGTATCCTAGAGTAGACCAGAAAATCAAAATCATCCGTCCACAACTTTTTGAGATATCCTGCTATATATCGTTTTTGGCCCTATCTCCCAATGGTGAAGAATCACTTTAGAAATTCAACTAGCCAGATCTGGATCCGGATCTTCACCAAAATTGAATCGATTCTTCCTTGTCACACACTCAACCTGTCCACCAAGTTTCGTCCAAATCCATCCATAACTTTTTGAGATATCCTGCTATATGTTGGTTTTAGCCCTATCTCTCAATGGTGAAGAATCACTTAAAAAATTAAATAATTCTCATATCCGAATCAATATTCAGATCTTCACCAAAATTGAATCAAATCGTCCTTGTCAGACACCCAACCTCTCCACCAAGTTTCGTCCAAATCTGTCTACAACTTTTTGAGATATGCTGCTCTGAATCGTGTTTGGCCCTATCTCCCAATGGTGAAGAATCACTTAAAAATTCTAGTAGCCGGATCAGAATCCGCATCTTCACCAAAATCTAATCATTTCGTCGTTGTCACATACGCTACCACTCTGCCAAATTTCGTCCGAATCCGTCCACAACTTTTTAAGATATCTTGTTCAAAAACAGACAGACGGGGTGAAAACAACCTCCATCCACCTTTGGTGGCAGAGGTAATAATATAATTAAAGTTTGTTAATAGAATAAACGGTGTGATGGCACATTGGCTTGCCCGTGAGTTCTTGGCTGGTGAGCAGCAGGTCTGTGGCAAGCACACGAGGATTTTCACCGTCCTTGACTCCCTGTCTCAGCCTCAGCAGCAAATCAACTCCAACAATGAGCCGATTACCAACATTAAATAATCCTACGAACAGCATTTGTCTTTGTTTTTTAAAGAAAATCATTCTTAAAAGAAAAAGAATTGTTATGCATTTAAAAAAAACATTACTCTCTACAGAGAGAAAGGAAGGCAATCAGTACCGTTGTCAATGTCCTGATAAGTGTGCAAAGCAAGGCAGGTTGAATTCTGACACCTCATCGTGGATATAGAGACCTTCTTCAAACAACAGACTGTGAACAACCAACACTCTCCATCCCAATTCATCACCTCACTGTAAAAATCACAACAATCGGTACTCATTTAGCTGTCTCTAGTCAAGTGCACTCCTCGACTCCATCAAATGTTTTAAGTGCACAAACCAGATACCAACACCGAATTAATAATGGCCTACTATCAATCAGAAATAATTTTAAAACGTCAAAAAACGTACCGAGGAATGTCACACAGACTGGTCCCACAAAGACCACAAGCCTGCTGTAGAGGTAAAAACCTCAGTTTGGAATCGGAACAATCCTTTCCGTTTTGCTCAGACGGAAGACTATCAGCTTCTATCCCTGAGGAAAAATTAAGATCAGGAAGTGAGGCAAGTCGAGCAAGTGCCGGTGCAAAATCGGCCTCGGCCTCGGGTAATTGAAGTGTATGGCGAAGGAGGCGCAACGTGCTCCGGCACTGAAGCTGGCTCTGCTCTGGAGATAATGCTCGTGAAGAGTCGGCGGAGTGGCAGCTGAACTGGAAGAAAAGGGAAAATTCAGGCAGAGGAACAATGAATAAGAAAGGCAAAACAATAATTCATGGTAAATACTGTAACGTCAAATGAGGATAGTGATGTTTTCTCAAACGTGATACCAATGACGGCCATGTGCAAGACTGATACGTCCTTAATAAAGAAACTCTACATATTACATATGATGGGATGGTGTTGAGGGGGAGAAGGAGAGGGAGGAAGTAAACAGTGAGTAATATTTTTTGGGAAGAGAGGGAGAGTATACGGGGTGAGGGATTGAGGAAGGAAAGAGAAGAGAGAAAAGTGTAACAAGGGGATAAAACCAAGGGGCATGTAGGGGGTGATGGGGTGAGAGGGTGGTCATGAGTTTCCCAGTATTTTCTGTGAAAGCATCCATGTTGGCTGCAGCAGACATACAGTGCCTTCAGGAAGTATTCACACCCCTTCACCCTTTCCCCCATTTTATTGTGTTACAGCCTGAATTTAAAATGGATTAAATTGAGATCGTCACTGATCTACACATAATACCCTGAAATGACAAAATGGAATTCCTTTTTTAGAAATGTTTACAAAATAATTAAAAATGAAAATCTGAAATGTCTTGAGTCAACAAGTATTCTACCCCTTTGTTTTGACACTCCAAATTGAGCTCAGTGATCATGATTGATAGTAAGGCCCAAAAGTTTGAGTGACTGAACCATTTCAAGAGGATTGTTTACAAAGTAGATGGAAGGGTTTGCCAGACGGTCCTTTCAGAGAGAGCTTATGAGTGTGTGGGATTTGTCAGGAATGAAAGATTCCAAGTGTTTGACCAGCTTGTGATTCTATCAAGGTCTGCAGAGCAGGAAGAGGCTGCAGCCTGCCTATGTGAAGGATGGGGGATGTTACAGCTGGGGGATGTATTGATTGATGGGGGATGCATTGATTTGTTTTATCATTTACTAAAGCTTTCATCAATTATACATAAACACAATGATGTTCGACATCTTTATCTGGTATGCAAGATATGTAGTGCAAGACATCTACACGCCAAAAGCACGAATGATGCTCTGGGGTTGCCTCACCCTCAAACTGCGGCCACATTTGGGACAAACAGCTGGTTTGTAACGATTCATGTAGACAAAGTTACAGCCTGATGTCTTACAGCGACCCTTGCCTCGGCATGTGGGCAAGCCCAGCTCCTGATGAGAATGTGGGATGGGGTATTGTGGCAAATAGAGATAACAAGTTAATAAAGATTGTAATTTCACCCTTCGTATCATTCTGGAAGATAATGTAAAAAATAAAAAATAAAAATGTTCCTTTTATCTTCAGCTTTGAGGCCTTCAACCTACTGAGCATGAAAATTGGTGGAATTTAACAGTTTTGTATTTTTAAAAGGTTTAAGCTTATGGAGATGCAAACAACAGAGCAACAACTTTGCAGAATGACAGGGGTTCGAAGGTAACCAGAGAGATAAAGAAATGCACCAACTGGGCACATGAGGCCGACTGAAAAACTCAAAAACAGGAACAACAACAAGCACTCCAAGATGTACGGGACTCTCAAAAACATCAACGAACACAACATTTTCCAATGTGAAAATCAACATTTACAACAGGTTGACTCCAAATAATCCGATTGGTAGAACTTAGCTTTGAAGGAGTGAAGTAGACCTCATCCAAAACAATCCCTTTTCCATGCACCACTCTTCCTTCCCTTCTGATTCCTTAAATCTCATTCAAACTTTCCCAACTACCACTGCCCATCCTCCATTTCACCTCCTTCCCCAATACCCACCAGCCCCACCTTTATACTCTCATATTTTTTCTAAATTTCCTGTCCCCAACACCATCTATACTTGCGTATAACATGATCTAAACTAGAACGGCACTCAGTAGAGAGCATACCAAGCGAACAGTTTACATTTTGTATCCCAGAGTAGACCAGGAAATCACAATACAGAATCACATTTATTCAAAATCATCCGTCCACAACTTTTTGAGATATCGTGCTGTATATCGTTTTTGGCCCTATCTCCCAATCGTGGAGAATCACTTAAAAAATTCTACTAGCAGGATCTGGATCTTCACCACAATTGAATCGATTCTTCCTTGTCACACACACAACCTGTCCACCAAGTTTCATCCAAATCCATCCATAACTGAGAGATATCCTGCTATAGATTGGTTTTAGCCCCATCTATGTGAAGAATCACTTAAGAAATTAAATAATTCTCATATCCAAATCCATATCCATCAAGTTTCGACAAATCCGTCCACAACTTTTTGAGATATCTTCTTCACAAACAGACAGACAGGGGTGAAAACATAACCTCCATCACCTTTGATGGCGGAGGTAATGAAAAATAAAACACAGGCAGCCAGACACACAAACAATAATCGGAAGAAAAAATAAAAATGGGTGTTTGAATGCTCTCTTACAAAAGGGCTGCCACGGTTGTGGTTTCGAGAGCTCTTGCCAGTCGTTCCAGTCGCAAATTGCCTGGAATCAGCTTCTTGATGGCTGGTCACTGTCGAATCATTAATGGTGGCGGATTCAAAACCCAGTGATGCAAGATCGTTTTTGGAACCTGGTTGTGCTCTCAGTTTAGATTGAAGGCCTGTTAATTGTCCTGGGCTGGATCCGAGACCTAGTGGTTGTGCTGAGCAGGATTTGAGACCTAGTGGTTGTGCTGGGGTGGATTTGAAGCTTGGTGGTTGTGCTGGGCTGGATTTGAGGCTGGGTGGTTGTGCTGCACTATATTTGAGGCCTGGAAGTTGCACTTGGCTGGATTTTAAGCTTGGTGGTAACAATTGGTTCTTCTGGCAAGGTGGTGGTTGACTTGGTTTACGACCTGCCAATGCCTGATATGCAGGTGTTGGATGCGACAGAGAAACTGAGGGGACCAGGTTAGCTTCCCCAACTGTCAATTTTCCTGTAAAAAATACAAAATGATTTCAGTTAATAACTTGAAGAAGAAGACACACCTCCACAGGGAATATAATATACAACTTATCCGCCACCTCAATACGCATCACCAATTGGTCTGGTTTGAGTAGTAAGGACCAGACAACACTTTGTGGCACTCACATTACATTGGTCACCTTTCAGGACAAGATACCTGAAAGATATCTTGAGTTGCGTGTGAGTGGCACGAGTGAGTTTTGAGAATCATGGAGCCAGGTCTTCATGTGAAATAAATGCACATAAATATTTACCACAAGCAAGCACCGCACGGTACCAGAAGATACACCTCCTCACCCATCCACATACACACACCCAACACACAAGATAAGGTGATGACACCCAGTTTGGTCTCGTGTTCCACAGCAAAAGCATTGACAACCCGACAATGACAAAGATGCTTTCCACTCCACCTCCCCCACCAGGCAAAACCCTCCCTCCCACTCCACTGCAACCTGCTGTTATTCCTGCAGGAGTATATTAGAACTTGGTCAAGAAAGGCCTGCCTCGTCCCTGTTGAACGTCACTAGGTGGCCAAATGGTTGACCTATGCTTCCTGGTCGGTTGGCAGACAGTTGATTCCTGGGCAGTTGTGTCTGTGGCTTTGATGCATAGTGTGAAAAATCTTGAACAACCTTCCTCCAAACAACCCCCACAAAAACAAGCATGTAACTACAATTACAAGTCAATCAGATATAAATGGAATCCTCCAATAAACACAATCCATTATCAACCAATGTGAAGAGTGCAAAGATGTAATAAAACACTCGTGTACTGGAAATCAAACATATAACAAGTGTCCATCAAGTTGTATTAACCTGAATCAATCGTAATTTGCAGGTACAATGAGAAGACGTGTCTTCGTAAGTAAAATCAATCTGCTGAATCAAGCCAAACTCTCCACTGCCACAGACTAATCTAATTTGAGGATGGGAGAACCTGAATCTTTTGGTTGAAGGACTTTGAGATCGGCAAAGGGTCATCTTACCAGGATGTGAATGAACAGGTGAGCCGGGTACTGTCGTTTCACTTGTTCCTGAAACTGCCACCAGCTGAACATAAGCCAAGTTGGATGAAGAGCCTACCAAAAGGGTCGGCAGCGATATAGGATAGCAAGATGAAAATACTGGCGATCTAAAATAAGATCATTTTGTAAAAAGATGTTTAAAAATAAAAATAATAAAACGAGGCAGGAACATGTAGCACAATAAAGGATACTGGGCGTGTGTGTGTGTGTGTGTGCTGAGGGAAGTATGCTAAAATGACGAGAAATACTTTTACAGTGATGCAATTAAGGATGTAGCACAATATAAACAAAGATGTAGAAAAACATGGATGGCCGTACCGAGCGAGTGAGGCTGCAGACTTGGTGAGGCATTTGTAGTGATGGCAGGCAGGATAGGTCGAAGGGGTTTGTTAACTCCTCCAGCTAAGGCGAGCTTTCTTGTCCGACTGTGGCTGCACGATCGACGACTCGAACGTCGACGGGGTGGCCTCGTTCTTTGGCACAGTGGGGTGTTCAAAATATGCAAATCAAAAAAGGTGCGACTGTGATGCATACTAAAATGTATATTGATATAAGAAAATAATTTTATATATATATATATACAGACTTGGCATTTAATATGGAATTTTTTTTTTTTTCTTGACTTGGGTTTACTTTCTGAACTTGGTATATCAATCTGGTGAGTTTCTTTTACGCTTCGGTGATTTTTTTGTTAAAAGAACCATGTCACTGATTGTCTGTCGCAGCAAGAAGTCAATAACAGGACTATATCACAGGTGGCGTGACAAAATGTACGGACAGGTACATTTGACGATTGGCTTCACAATCGGCTATATAAGGGTTGTTGCGTTCTGTATTAGTGGAAAACAACTGCTGCACGTCTACAAAAGTTATTGCCGCTTCCCCTGGAGATGGTCCTTCAACTCGACAATGCTGTTTGTCATTTAGTGGTGGCTTTACGAAATTCCGGCATTAAACATCGTGCTATTGCTCGGCAGTATGGCATCACTAAAGGTCAGGTGTCAAAGATCCTGAAACGAAATGCTCAGAGGGGTGTCCCTACTCCAATACCGAGGTCAGGACGTCCCCGCAGAACCACAAGGAGGGATGATCACCAGCTGCACCGGTTAGTCCGCAATGGCCGTACCAAGTCAGCTGATCGGCTTAGGGCTGAGTGGCAGCAACTGACAAATGTGCCTGTATCCAGAAGGCTAGTCAACCAACGACTGGTTCAAGCAGGCTATCGTGCCAGGCATCCCCTGAGAAAGCCACATCTGACCAGACAACACTGCCAGCGCCGATTGCAGTGGGCCAGAGAGCACTGTCAATGGCAGCCAGGACACTGGAATCACGTGATCTTAAGTGACAAGTCTAGATTTCTGGTCTATCGTCAATATGGCCGCGTCCGAGTGCGCAGACAAGTGCATGAAGCCTACAACGAAGATTGTATAGTGCCAAGAGTCCAAGCTGGAGGTGGTGGGGTGACCGTTTGGGCTGCGTTTCATGCAGGCGGCAAAACTGACCTGGTTGTTCTGAATGGAAACCTGAACCAGTTCAAGCACAGGGCCATTCTGGAAGAAACATTGCTTCCATTTGTTCGTGCAGCCTTTAGAGGAAACTTTGCCTTCCAAGATGACAATGCACGGCCTCATCGTGCTCACATGATCCAACACTTTCTTGCTGACCGTGGTGTAGAGCATATGGGGTGGCCTGCCATGTCCCCGGATATGAATCCGATAGAGAACTTGTGGGCAGAATTAACGCGTCAAATCGACAACTTGGACCAGCAGCCTGCCTCTGTGCGTGAATTGCAGCAGGCTATTGTAACGTCGTGGCAAGCGATTCCTGTCCAAACCTTGGCAAATCTTGTGAACAGCATGCCTCAACGTGTATGTGCTCTCCTGAATGCTCGTGGGGGTTACACGATGTACTGAACTGTAATTTTACTGTCCGTAATCCCAGTCGTAATTTAACTTTTGTTTTTGTTTCAAATTTTTTTTGGCTAATGTGCAAAATAAAGAGATACTTCTGGAAAACGCAAATAAGTTTAACACAGTACTGTCCGTGAATTGAGTTCGATATCAGTTTACATCACTTTCAAGGATCAATTTATTTTCTTCGAAATGTCAAATGTGGTTTTTGTTTCTTTTAAAGGTCACATTAACAAAATCTAGAATAATTTCAACATAATTCCAATGAACTTTTTATTCAGGTTCACTATGTTTTTTCGTTCAAAATCATGGTAGATTAGCAAACCTATACATTTTTGGAAACGTTATAACATGGAAAATCTGAAAATCAATGTTTACATTTGCCAATTCCGACCAATTATATTCGACCAATTCGACCAATCGACCAATTCCATTCGACCAATCGCTTCGATCGACCATTCGACCATTCGACCAATTCGATCGATTCGATTCGATTCGATTCATCGAATTCGATTCGATCGACCATTCGACCAATACGATTTGCCAATCAATTTGACGGACCTTTGCTTGTGTGGAACGGACAGTGAAAACGATGCGGACTATATTGTCGGATACGACACACAGGACAGTGATGACGAACTCTAAATGGCATATTCTGTAATCGTGTATGTTTGATGCCATTGACTGCCTGTGTATATTTTGTCATTGACTGCCTGTGTAGATGTGAAGTTATACTGACTGCATGTGTATATATGATTTTGCTGACTGCCTGTGTATGTTTGGTGATATGAATTATTGTGACACATTTTGATGTTGTTAACTGCCTGTACAAAATGATAACATGTATTTGATTTTGCAACTTATCGCGAATATAAAGACAGTATTTTGCAATTCAAAACCTTTGATTCGTGTCTTACCATTCCCCATAGCACTAATTTGATACTTTCATTGGATTCCTTGTCCCTGAAAATATAGGTTTAGTATATTTTAAAAAGTTTTTAGGGTAATTAGAGGCAGAAATAGAACAAAATATGTATTTTACAGTGGCCATTTTGAAAATCCAAAATGGCCGCCATACAGGTATGTCTTCAAATGTAAACATTGATTTTTAGTTTCCTTATGCTATAACCTTTCCAAAAATGTATAGGTTTTGCTAATCTACCATGATTTTGAACGAAATATAATTTATTGACATAGTGAACCTGACTATTTGGTTCTAAGTCATCTTGAAAAGTAAGTTCACCCCCACAAAAAAAAGATTCCATATTAAATGCCAAGTCTGTATATATATATACATACATACATACATATGTATATACATACATACATACATATATATATACATACATACATACATATATATATATATATACATATATATATATCTATATATATATATATCTATATATATATATATCTATATATATATATCTATATATATCTATATATATATATATATATATATATATATATCTATATATCTATATATATATATATATATATATATATATATATATATATATATATATATATAGATATATATATATATATATATATATATATATATATATATATATATATCTATATATATATATATATCTATATATATATATATATATATATATATCTATATATATATATATATATATATATATATATATATCTATATATATATATATATCTATATATATCTATATATATATATATATATATATATATATATATTGTTGCGAATATGGAATTTGGCCTCCATATCCGCTTGTAAATATTCCCCTATTTCCCCAATACTCCCCAACTATCCCCAATCCCCCATTCCCTAGTCCCATTGTCTGTAAACAACACTCTGTAGAACCGACCTTCCCCTTTTTCCCCCATTAAATGTCGTGCCCAGGTCCACCGCATCTCACGTAGACAACTTTCGGACATCTTGCTAGTTATTCTTAGTCTATGTCAGTTAAGGACTCGTTTCCATTAATTCTGACTCTTCGTTGCACCAGAATGTGATTATATGGCACCAGTAGTGAGTTTAGGACCTTCCCTTACCTCCTCCCATCTTCCCCATGAAACAACAACAACAACTACAACAACGGCGCGCGGGGGGAGTGTGCGTCCTCACACCGGCTCGGTTAGCCGCCATGACCATGCGCTCCGACGGGGTTACCACGAAGGGGCTCCTTGTCAGCCCCTCGTCAAGGGCGGAGCCGGTAACCCCCCCCCGCACGCACCCAATGAGAAGCAACGTGCCGATTCCATCTGGGGCGGAGCTAACGAGCCGAGGGCGTGTCACTCCCCGCCGGATATACGCGGCGACTTACCGGATGTGAGGTAAGATGCGCCTGAACTACGGAGAGCAGAGGAAGCCACCGCCACCCCCAGCGCGACGATACCTCCCCGCATCTTTGGACCGGACCGAACCGGGTCGATTCTGCCCTGAGCCCAGGTGCACCTGGAGCCATCGATCCTGCCTTTCCTTGCCATCAATCCCCGTGTGAGTCAGCCTTTTGTCCCGTTTATCTGTCGTCTGTTGGGGTTAATATAAGAGTGTGTCTAAGTGCCTATCTTCCTATGGTGTCCCTCTCATCCCTGTAATCTAACCTTCCGCCATAATATAACCTCCTCCGGAGGTCTTGAGAACTGAACCCTTGGTGTCGTGTCATTTGAATCCCAGCCGTTGTGTCCTTTTCCTTCATTGATCTAGCGTAGCGCGACTAGTCAACGTTCGAGCATAATCGGGTAAACTGTGCAGACGTGGTCATACCAAACCGCTCGGTAAACTAACATCCACAACCGCGTCTGTAACAATTGGTGTCGAGGAGTGGAATTCGGACCCGGGACTAAATTTGTTAGGCCCAAACTTTGGGAGGTAGAATCGATCCGGAGCGCGTTTACTGCGCTCGACGAAATTATAACGGCGAAATTTGATTTTGTTATACGGAAATAAAAACCCGAATTTTGAAAGTCGCGCTATGGCAGACCAAGTCGGCTGGGGTCCGGTAGTGGAGAGTGAGGCAGGGTCGGTCCAGGACCAAATTGAGGGACGCGAGGAGAGCGAAGCAGCGAGGGTGGCAGACGCACAAAATGGCGCCTCGCTGGTCACCGCGCCCGCGACCGTGGCAGCGCCCCTGGTGGATTCGAACCTTTTCCTCCTGCAAATGAGGGCCCTTATGGAACAAATGGTGGGAATGAGGGCTGATAGTGAGCGGTTGGGAAACCAAATGGGGGTAATGGGGAACCGGATGGATGCTCAGAGTGAGCAATTGGGGGTAATGGGAAACCAAATGGGGGTAATGAGGGACGAAGCGAGGGGTACCAGTGAGGGGGTAGACAATAATTTTAAGGGGTTAGACAATAGATTAGGGGAAATACAGGAGGGGTTAACGGGGGTAGAAAACAGAATGGCCGCTCAAGAGAATCAAATGGAAGGGATGCAAAAAGGGTTAGAGGGGTTAGAAAACAGTATGGAAGGCAAATTGAGGGACATGAGGGACCAAGCGGAAAGGGAAGTTGAACAAATGGGGCAGCAGATAGAGGGGGTCAGAATTGGGGTAGAAACCAAACTGGATGCTCACAGGGAGGAAATGGAGCAGATGAGGGTGGCATCTGGGCAGGAGATGCAAGTGATGGGAGAGGAGATCAGAAGAGGAGTGAGTGAGGAGGTCGGAGGAGTGCGCGAGGAGGTGAGGCACTGTAAGGAGCACATGGAGAAGGAGGTGAGAAAGGGGACTGTAAAGTTACAAGGGGGCATAGAGGACCTGACGCAGGAGGTGGAGCAGCTGACGGTGGGACAGACGGAGTTAGTGGAGCAGGTTCAAAGGAACACTGCGGTATTAGGAGGTTTAAAAGCGACACAGAAAGAACTAAAAGATGACTTGGTAGCGACGAAGAGGGAATGTCAGATGGTACGTGAGGGACTGACAACGAGGCTGGACGAGGTGATAGAGGTAATGGAGACGAAGGACCGGCAGGTGAGGACGCACATGGAAACGGTCAAGGTAGCCTTGGAGGACGAGCTTGAGGAGACGTACCGGGGAATAAAAGAGGTGAAGCAGAAATTAGAAGAAGTGGAAGAAGGGATGAGCGAAATTAAGAAGCGACGGAGAGGGGATAAGAAGGAGATAAAGGAGGAAGTAAAAGAATTGGTCCAAAGTCTGTGTTTGGATCGTGATGATGTGCTCATTAACCGGATGAGGGATTCGCAGGTGATGGAGGAGAAGCGAAGAGGAAGAGGACCCGGTGTAAGTGGTGACCAATATGGTCGTGCGTATGATGCGCCAGGGGATTTAAGAAGCTTGGGGTCGAGATGGACCCGGGTGTTCGTGAGAGGCCGTTGGTGAAGTGTGTGACAGGTCTGGTGTGCGAAAAAGGAGGTGTGCGAGAAAGTCCGACTCTGGGGTGTGTGAGGAAAAAGTGCGTGCCAAGGAGTGAGGGTGCTGGCGAGAATGAGTCGGTCGTAGCGCGTGTGCGAGGGAGCACATGGAAGCGCGTTGTGGTAAGTGTTACAGAGGGTGTGACGGGAGAGTGTGCGCAGGAGTGTGCGCGAGAAAGGTGTGTGACGGACAGGTGCATGGGGAAAGAGTGCGCTGTCAAAAGTAAGGAAGAATGCACACCTGTGGTGAGTGTTACAGAGGGTGTAACGGGAGAGTGTGCGCGAGAAAGGTGTGTAACGGACAGGTGCATGGGGAAAGAGTGCGCTGTCAAGAGTAAGGGTGAGTGCGTTGTCAAGAGTGGTGGTGAGAGTAGTGAGAGTGACGAGGAGCGTGAGTTGGCTGTGACAGGTGAGCGAGGATGTACACCTGGAATGGCAGGATGCACACCTGGAATGGTAGAGCGTGAGTGGGAATGCACGCTGGAGTTGGTAGTGAGGCACGTGGTTGGGTGTGCGAATGAGAGCACACCTGTGATTGTCACAGAGGAGGTGACAGAGGAGGGGGCGCGAAGAGGTGTGTTGGTGAGGTGTGCGACCAACGAATGTGTGCCAAAGTGTTCGGTGGTCAGGTGTGTGACCAAGGCTGTGAGTGGAATGAGTGTACCGAGGTGTGTAAGGAAAGGTACGAGGAGCATGGGCACGGCTGGATGTGTGAGCAAGGAACGGGCTGCGGGGTGTAAGCGTCCAGGTGAAGCATCGACGTTAGACGGGGTAGAGTTTAGAACGACTTATAGCCGAAGCGGGCCCTCGGTGCGTGCCGGGCCTCGCTTTGAACGGCCGCGTCCGGGCTCCACTAGGCGGAGCTGGCAGCCCGATAGAAAGGGTCGTCATGGCGACCACTTTTTGGTGAGACGTGCCGGCAGGTCGAGAGCGGGACATTGGATGGCTCCGTGCCGAGATGGTGCGTGGGATCTCGGCACGGGTAAGCCCCCGTCCCTGCACCGAATGCCGGACGCATCCAGCCGCTGCCACGAAACAACCCGCATTCATGGCTTGGCTTTACGAAGCCGGGCTTTGGACAGGAATTGGCGCACCGAGAGGTATTAGTGAGTAGACGGGTGATGAGGATAGTGTTTTGGACGCAAAATTAGAGAAAAACAAAATTTGATGATTGGCAAGGGATTGGCAGTAATGATTGGCAGATGATGGGTAGTGATTGGCAAATTTTTAATTTGTTGAAATTTGATGTGCCAAATTGGTAGTGAGCGATGGGCCCGGTGGGTAAGGGGGGCATCCCTGCCACCCTTCCCATAGATGGGGGCAAAGGAGCAATAGTTTATGGGGTGTATGGCAGTGAAAACTAGCCCGGGTGGGTTAGGATATGGTGTGTAGGGATCTAGCGAAGATGACCTTAGGTGACGTTAAGATTAGTTAGTGACTGATACCTGTAGTGGGGACGCAGGTAGATTAGTATGGATGATAATGACGAGGGAGCGCAATAGTTTAAAGGGACGACTGGGAAGCGCAGGTTTCAGAAGGGAGTAGTTAGCTGAGATGATGCCGTGTGTGTGAGGATTGAACAGGTGTGATTGCACAGGTGTGCAACTGGACAGGTGTGTGGAGCAGTGTGTATGAGTAGTGAGTGTTGTGGATCAGCGCGAATGCGCTTGGGGAGAGAAGGGTGCAGGCGGCACCAAGCACAGGTGTGCAAGTACAGGTGTGTGGAGAGAGTTGGAGTAAGTGGTACGGAGTGGTGTGCATGGTGCGACGGTGTGGATGGGGGAAGAGTGGACCCCTTTCACGAGTACCCGGGGCGGGTAGTGTAAGTGTTAGGTAGAGGGTGTAGTGAAATCGTATCCGTACTGAACCCGGGTGGGGATGCTCGCTGCTCGCTGTCATTGTTGTCCCCACTAGGGGCGTGACTATAAGACCCGTTGCTGTGTCAGTGCTCCGAGACTTCTCCCTTGTGACATGTTACATCGGTAGCCTCGTTAATGGTACGCCTTTATAGAATATCTAGCTTGCTTGCATTGACTGATATGAATGGCTTTATGAGATGTCGCATCGTATGCTTATTGTGTATTTCTACTTACAGGAATGATCTAATGATCTAAATGCAATTAAACCAAACCGTTGGGCTAAAGTTGTGCGGACCTGAATGGTTTTCCACAACACTTAATTGCATTTAAGATCTGCTGACATGGCTGGCAACAAGACGTTGACGGTGTCCATTTTCAGCGCCGACCCACAAGCCACGGACGGAGGCTTGCAACTCAAGCACTGGCTCCGACAACTGGAGCATCTCTTTGATGAGCCTGAGACCGCTCCGACGCCTGCCGCGAAGCTGGCAATATTACACTCAAAAATCGACTACCGGGTCTACCACGCGGTCGCTCAATGCACGACGTATGATCTTACCATCGCGGAGCTCAAGCGGCTTTATATAAAAGAAAAAAGCCCTGTGTATGCGCGTTATTTGCTGCAGACGCGGCGGCAGCAGCCCAACGAGCCTATGGATCATTACGCCCAGGAGCTCCGGCAGCTCATGCTGGACAGCGCCAAGGAGCCACGGACTCCCGAGCAGGCTAAAGATGATCGACTTTTAGATGCCTTCATAGCAGGGGTCTCCTCCCAGGAACTACGTCTCAAACTCTTGGAGAAGACCGACCTGACCTTCGCTACGGCGGTTGAGCAAGCGACGGTGTATACCGAAGCGCGGATGCAATCGAACGCCTATGATCGCACGCGCCTTTTGGCGGGCACCTCACTACACGCCCGGCCGGAGAGTACCACTGACGAGGACGTGGATCCGCCTGCTGAACTCCGGGAGGCTCCGGAGGATGACCCTACCCTGACAGCTGCCGTTACGACCAGCAGACCCAAGGCCTTGCGCGGGGCCGCATGTTTTTTTTGTGGAGGGCCTCGTCATGCCCGAGTCGTGTGTCCGGCACGTGACGCTATTTGCCATTTGTGCTCGCTAAAGGGACATTACGCGAAAGTGTGCAAGAAATCGGCACGCGGCTCGCGGCCCTTCGACTCGCGCAGCCGCGGTCGCGCAGGCGCGGCAACCTTGAACGGGCTTGTAGCAGAACCCACGAGCCCAGCGCCTTACCCGACTTCGAAGGGGAGGGCCCCTCTCCGCGGCCCGCTGGGCGCGCAGACAACCTTGACTGGCGCCACCGGACAGCCACCAACGTCTCATTCTCCATCGGGGACAAAGGCCGCGTCCTTGGCCAAACCTCGAGCCACGCAAGGGAAGAAACAGCTTTCGAATACTACGGAAGCCTTTTGTCAAAGCGACCAAACGAAAAAGGCGATTTCGAATACTACTACGGAAGCCTTTTGTCAAAGCGACCAAACGAAAAAGGCGATTTCGAATACTACGGAAGCCTTTTGTCAAAGCGACCAAACGAAAAAGGCGATTTCGGCTACAACGGAAGCCTTTATCTGCCAGGAGTGTCAAAAGGCGATGCCAAATACTACGGAGGCCTTTTCTCGTCGGATTTTGAATCGCGAAACACCGGAATGCTGGGGAAAGCCCTCTGATGACGATAATGGATTCCCCATGGTCAACGCAGACACCGGCCACGATCGCAAAACTGCTGCTGGTGTAGGATCCACCCGCGAGGCTGGTCCGACCCATTCGGGGGGCTCAGTCCCGCTCCCAGCTGCCTCGTCTGGCCTGGCTCAAGCCCTTATTCCCCTTATGGTTGAGGGCCATTGTGTTCAGGCCTTGGTGGACACCGGATCTACGGATAGTTTTATCGACCAGCGACTTGTGCTCAGGCATGGATGGCGGATCGGGCGGTCTACGAGACGGATCTTCATGGCTTCCCAGGGACTCCGGCTTAGCACAAAAGGGGAATGCCGATTGAAACTAGTGCTAAAGGGACGGGTTTTCCCTGATGTACACCTTATGGTTTTACCCGCTTTATGTGCTGATATTCTGCTAGGACACGATTTTCTTAAGCTGCATGGACGTCTGGTAATGGAGTTCGGTGGGCCTGACACTCTTGTTGTGGGGGCGGACGACGCGCTAACGGTGTGCGCCCTAGCGCAAATGGACGTCCGTCCGCTTTCACTGTTCCCCAATCTAACCTCCGACTGTACCCCTGTCGCGGTAAAATCGAGACGCTACTCTCGCGCGGACATGCAATTCATTGCGGACGAAACGACTCAGCTCTTGAAAGACGGCATCATAGAACCTAGTAGGTCGCCGTGGCGTGCCCAGGTCTTAGTGGTGCGCAGTGAGGCCCATCGCAAACGCATGGTGATCGACTATTCCCAAACGATTAACCGCTTTACACAGCTGGATGCCTACCCCCTTCCGGGGATGGACGCGCTAGTGCAACAGGTGTCCCAGTATTCGGTCTATAGTACTCTCGATCTCCGTAGTGCGTACCACCAGATCCCTATCTCTAGGGCGGATCGTATCTATACCGCTTTCGAGTCGGGGCAGCGGTTGTACCAATTCACACGATTGCCTTTTGGGGTGACGAACGGGGTCGCTTGTTTCCAGAGGGCCATGGATGACCTCGTTGCGCGGGAGCACTTAACCGATGTTTTCGTCTACCTCGATAACCTTACGGTTTGTGGATATGACCAAGGGCACCATGACGCTAATCTGAAGCGCTTCCTTGAGGTCGCGCAACGGTATCACTTAACTATGAACGAGGATAAGTGCCGATACTCCCTACGCACCATAGATCTTCTGGGGTACACCGTGACCCATGGCTCTGTCTCTCCGGATAAGGAACGTCTGCGACCTTTGCTCGACATGGCCCCTCCCTGCGATCGGGCGTCCCTGAAACGCGCCCTTGGGCTGTTCGCCCATTACTCCAAATGGGTGCAAAATTTCTCCGCGAAACTTCGCCCCCTTGTGGCCTGCGACACTTTTCCCCTGAGTTCGGCCGCATTGACGGCCTTTGAAGGTCTTAAGACCGACATCGCCCGAGCCGCCGTAGCAACCATCGACGAGAGCGGCTCGTTCGTCCTCGAAAGTGACGCCTCGGATCAGGCCATCGCGGCGACCCTCTCCCAAGGGGGACGTCCCGTGGCTTTCTTTTCACGGACTCTTACCTCCGCTGAGCGGCGGCACTCGTCCGTTGAAAAGGAAGCGTATGCGATCGTCGAGTCTATTCGGCGATGGCGCCCGTACCTACTCGGGCGGAGCTTCCAAATCATCACGGACCAGCAAAGCGTTGCGTTCATGTACGACACCTTACACGCCCAGCGCATTAAGAACGAGAAAATCACTCGCTGGCGTATCGAACTCGCCGACTTCTGTTACACCATCAAATATCGCCCAGGGAAGGATAACCAGGCCGCCGATGCCTTATCGCGCCCCACTACATGTGCTGGTATCACCTCGTTGGAGGGCCTACGGGTGCTGCATGCTACTGCGGGCCATCCCGGCGTAACGCGTTTCGCTCATTTCGTGCGGAGTGGGAATCTCCCTTACTCGATTGACGATATCCGCCGTATCTGTCGCGACTGCGCTATCTGCGCGGAAATCAAACCGCGTTTCTATAACCCCCCTATGGGGACTCTGGTGAAGGCTACACGCCCGTGGGAACGCTTGGCGATGGATTTCAAGGGCCCTTTGCCGGTGTCGAGCGGCTCTCGCTATCTGCTCACTATCGTTGATGAGTACTCACGATTCCCCTTTGCTTATATGTGCGCGGACATGACTGCTGCCACGGTGATGCGTTGCTTACAGAACTTGTTCTCAATGTTCGGTTACCCGGCCTATGTCCATACCGACCGGGGTGCAGTCTTCTTGTCTCAGGAGGTGCGCGGCTATCTGCTCCAAAACAACGTTGCGTCTAGTTACACCACGCCGTATAGACCCCAGGCTAATGGGCAGATCGAACGCTTCAACGGGATTATCTGGAGGGCCGTCATGCTCCATCTCCGGACCCACGGCCGGGGCCTCGATAAATGGGCTTGGTCGCTACCTGCGGCGTTGAACTCAATCCGGGCACTCCTGAGTACGGCAACTAACCAAACTCCCCACGAGCGTCTTTTCCACCACCCCAGGAGCTCGGGGTGTATACGGTCTTTGCCCAGTTGGCTCGCTGGGCCCGGGCCGGCCTACCTTAAACGGGCAGTTCGCGCGAGCAAGTACGACCCCCTTGTGGACAAAGTGCAGATTCTCCAGGCTAATCCTGAGCATGCTCGTGTGATGACGTCTGATGGTCGTGAGACTACTGTCTCCGTTCGTCATCTTGCCCCTTGCGGGGTCGACAACCTTAGTAGGGAATCGGACGAACCGGTCGAACCCATCTATGAGACTATGACCTCTCCCGACGCTCCCATCGCCGATAGTCCACCGACCCTCCCCCCGTCGAGACTGCCCGGGTCCGACGACTTGGCGTTACCCCCTTCGTCACCCGACCCTGTTGACGCCTCTGACACCGGGGATACAGGGTTACGAGACGCCGTACCCG
Organism: Myxine glutinosa; assembly: GCF_964187855.1. NCBI lineage: Eukaryota > Metazoa > Chordata > Myxini > Myxiniformes > Myxinidae > Myxine > Myxine glutinosa. The sequence goes on along the minus strand of NC_136274.1, from coordinate 33,229,311 downwards.
GGGAATTTCGAACGCGTGCTGGCAGAGAAATTCGCCGCCCGGCCCGCTACGGTTGGGCCGACTGATACTCCGCGCCCATGCTGACGCTCACTCGCTTTTAGCCACGCGGCCGTATAATTCTGACGGGGGGTGAATGTAGTGAAATCGTATCCGTACTGAACCCGGGTGGGGATGCTCGCTGCTCGCTGTCATTGTTGTCCCCACTAGGGGCGTGACTATAAGACCCGTTGCTGTGTCAGTGCTCCGAGACTTCTCCCTTGTGACATGTTACATCGGTAGCCTCGTTAATGGTACGCCTTTATAGAATATCTAGCTTGCTTGCATTGACTGATATGAATGGCTTTATGAGATGTCGCATCGTATGCTTATTGTGTATTTCTACTTACAGGAATGATCTAATGATCTAAATGCAATTAAACCAAACCGTTGGGCTAAAGTTGTGCGGACCTGAATGGTTTTCCACAACAGAGGGTATAGGTAAATTGTGGTTGGATATTGGCATTTGTGGTGCGGGTGACAGAATGGTATTGTGAATGGGTGCGTTAGTGTTGTGGAAATGGCTGGGCGTGTAGCCTGTTAGTGTGTGTAGTTGGTTGGGCACTCCACCACTGTGAGGATGTCGGCCAGGTGAGGCCGCAGGTGGGCTCTGGGAGCCGGTAGTTGTGAGTGGGTGCCTGAGGATCCCGGGTGTGGATCGGGCAGCCCAGTGCCAGAGAGGGCACCGAGTGGGGAGAGCGCCAGAGGGCCTTCCCCAGGTAGTTAGGTTAGGGTAAGGAGCAGGTAAGCTCGGAGGCAACTGCAGTGGTGGAGGTGTGCAGGTGGGTAGACCCGCTGGGAGAGGTACACGCCACAGCCCAGAAATTGTGCGAGGGCACCGGGAGATGAATCGGGGGAGTGAGACCCCAAATTGAAAAGCACCACAGTTTGGCCAATGGGAATTGGTTTTTAGAACCCATAGTGTAAGAGGGCCAATGGTTTGGCCGGAGAAAGACCCCGGGTAGTGTAAAGTTGTTAAAGTCATTTAGGAAATAGTTAGGATTGATGAACCTGTCGCACCATACGCAGCCACTTACCTGTGGTGATGATGATGACTCCACACCTGTGTTTTCTTTGTTCTGTTGCAGGAAGTAAGGACTGCTGTTGGATTGGTGAGACGCATCACGACGTGGATGAGACATTGGGGTGATTCCATCTCTCCCTCCCTAGGAGGGACTGATGATGAATTGGTAATGGCAAATTATGATGTTGAGTTGGAGATGGCAAATTTTGATGAAAGTTGAAAATGGCAAATTTGATTGGTTAGGAGGGAGAGAAGACGAATTTGGTTTATGGGAGGAACGGGGAAGACAGTGGATGTTTGTTGATTTGTAAAGTAGATGTTTATGGGTAGTGTTGTGTTTTGTGGATACAGTAAGGGGTAAGGGAGGGGCCATGTAGGTTACCTGGTGGGGGGGGGGGCGTACGGTAGGAACGTACCTGTCTCACCTGGTTCCCATGTGCCCCCAGTGTGCATTACCTTGCATTGCGTGCACTTTTGCGCCCTTACCACCTTACTCACTTGTCTGCTTCTTTTGTCTCCCACCTCCGAGGATCTGGCTTTGGGGCAGAGAGAGAGGAGAGAGAGGTGCTGGCTTCGCAGTTGTTGGCCTGCACTTTCGCTGCTTGCTGCCGGGATCGATACACCATATGGACCGCAATGTTTGTGGCCACCCACCATGGACCGCAGTTCTTTTGCGGCCAAGCACCACCCATTGATGGACCTCTGGGTCAACGTGGCACCTATGCCAAACAGGTGAACCACTAATAGTTGGCCCCCTGACGGCCACAATTTAGAAATGGACGCGGTTGGCGCCTTTCTTTATTTCTAAGGAAGCCAGAACACCAAGTGGGCTCCAAGGCAAGACCAGCGGCAGAACATCGGCCGGCTGCGACACCACCGGTGATTTATGAACGCTTTATTGGTGCACCGGATGGTGCTGACTGTGTTATGGGGTGGTGCTTTTGATGCTTGGAAGGGGTGCTCTGCACATTATTAAAGGCCATAAGGCCACAGAGCACTCGTGGGTTGGTGTATCGATGCTGGCATGCGTGCTCTCTCTATGCATAACATCTGCATGTGTCCCTCCAAAAACAGGTCCTGGATCGTAGTGTAAATATCAGCGTAGTCTTGTAAATAATGCTCCCTACCGGCTGTATGTTTAGTTTGCGAATTCTTTCCGCAATTCGGTTATCCTGTGGGTGTGTTTCTGTGAGGAGAAGGGTGCAACGTCGCAGGGGGACATATTTACTCATTTGTGAATATCTGTAAAACTGTCGCACTCAGGGTAGAGTTAATAGTAGAGGGAACTACATCTGAGTGCCACACTAAAATAGGTAAAAATTTATCGGGTCGGGACGCCCCGAGGGTAGAGAAGGGTGCAATGTTGCGAATATGGAATTTGGCCTCCATATCCGCTTGTAAATATTCCCCTATTTCCCCAATACTCCCCAACTATCCCCAATCCCCCATTCCCTAGTCCCATTGTCTGTAAACAACACTCTGTAGAACCGACCTTCCCCTTTTTCCCCCATTAAATGTCGTGCCCAGGTCCACCGCATCTCACGTAGACAACTTTCGGACATCTTGCTAGTTATTCTTAGTCTATGTCAGTTAAGGACTCGTTTCCATTAATTCTGACTCTTCGTTGCACCAGAATGTGATTATATGGCACCAGTAGTGAGTTTAGGACCTTCCCTTACCTCCTCCCATCTTCCCCATGAAACAACAACAACAACTACAACAACGGCGCGCGGGGGGAGTGTGCGTCCTCACACCGGCTCGGTTAGCCGCCATGACCATGCGCTCCGACGGGGTTACCACGAAGGGGCTCCTTGTCAGCCCCTCGTCAAGGGCGGAGCCGGTAACCCCCCCCCGCACGCACCCAATGAGAAGCAACGTGCCGATTCCATCTGGGGCGGAGCTAACGAGCCGAGGGCGTGTCACTCCCCGCCGGATATACGCGGCGACTTACCGGATGTGAGGTAAGATGCGCCTGAACTATGGAGACCAGAGGAAGCCACCGCCACCCCCAGCGCGACGATACCTCCCCGCATCTTTGGACCGGACCGAACCGGGTCGATTCTGCCCTGAGCCCAGGTGCACCTGGAGCCATCGATCCTGCCTTTCCTTGCCATCAATCCCCGTGTGAGTCAGCCTTTTGTCCCGTTTATCTGTCGTCTGTTGGGGTTAATATAAGAGTGTGTCTAAGTGCCTATCTTCCTATGGTGTCCCTCTCATCCCTGTAATCTAACCTTCCGCCATAATATAACCTCCTCCGGAGGTCTTGAGAACTGAACCCTTGGTGTCGTGTCATTTGAATCCCAGCCGTTGTGTCCTTTTCCTTCATTGATCTAGCATAGCGCGACTAGTCAACGTTCGAGCATAATCGGGTAAACTGTGCAGACGTGGTCATACCAAACCGCTCGGTAAACTAACATCCACAACCGCGTCTGTAACAATATATATACATATATATATATATATATATATATATATATACATATATATATATATATATATATATATATATATATATATATATATATATATATATATATATATATATCTATATATATATGTATATATATATAGATATATATATATATCTATATATCTATATATATATATATATACAACCCTTAATAAAGGCCATCGTATTTATTTATTCAAGCTGAAGAAGCAGGTCAATAGAAAATAAGTACATGGAATATATATATATATATATATATATGTATATATGTGTGTGTGTGTGTGTGTGTGTGTGTGTGTGTGTGTGTGTGTGTGTGTGTGTGTGTGTGTGTGTGTGTGTGTGTGTGTGTGTGTGTGTGTGTGTGTGTGTGTGTGTGTGTGTGTGTGTGTGTGTGTGTGTGTGTGTGTGTGTGTGAAAAAGTAATTACACCCCATGTAAAGTTTTGACTTTTTCAACATATTTCAACATACAGCTATTTGATCTTCATTTCAACAATTAGTCAGGTTCACTATGTTAACAAATATAATTTCGTTCAAAATTTTGGGATTAGCAAACCTGTACATTTTTGGAATCTTCCGAGCATGGAGAATCTGAAAATTAATGTTGGCATTTGCACAGACACCTGCATGGCCGCCATTTTGGATTTTGAAAATGGCCGCCATAAAATACATATTTTGCGCGATCTCGGCTTCTAGTCAACCTAGAGACTTAAATAAATATGCTAATCCTATGTTTTCTGGGTCAAGGAATCCAATAAAGGCCTCAAAATAGTGCTCAGGATTATAGAAAAGAAACAAACAAAGGTAATTGAAAACCATTGTCTTTATATTTGTGATATAACTGTATTACATAATACATGATATTGCAAGTCCTTTGAAGTTATAGGTTGTTATAGGAAGTTATAGGTAGTATCAGATTGAACTATAAGTCCTATACACAGGATCTACGAGGTCGAAACCGTTCAGGAATATGCTTTTACAGATCTTCATCACTGTCCTGAGTGTCATTTTCGCAAAGGTGTCTACGCAAATGTAAACATAAATTTTTGGATTCCTCATGCTCTGAATATTCCAAAAATGTATAGTTTTGCTAATCTACCAAAATTTTGAACGAAAAAACATAGTGAACCTGACTAAATATTGAAAGATAAAGGTGATATAATATAACAAATATCATGAAACATTTACATTTCGTAGTCCATTGTATAATTTATATAAACATAAATGCAAATTTCGCATGTGGAAAAAGTAAGTACACCCCTACATTTATCACTACTTCAAATACCTAAAATTAGAATCAGGTGCACCAGCTCAGGTGCAAATGATTAGAACATCGTTAGAGAGGATCTTGGAGGAATTTGTCTTATGTAAACCTCAGACATTTAGTTTGGTTTGCTCTTTGTTGTTGAAGTGTGTGGCGTCACCATGCCTAGATCACAAGAGCTCCTGAGGCCTTCAGAAAGAAGGTTATAGATGCCTACGAGTCTGGGAAGGGATTTAAAAAGATCTCCAAACAATTTGAAATCAATCATTCGACTGTCTAGAAGATCATCTACAAGTGGAGGAGATTCCAAACACCTGCCAACTTGTTCAGGCCAGGCCGCCCCAGCAAGTTCAGCCTGAGAGCAGACCGCAAGATGCTGAAAGAAGTCTCTAAGAACCCCAGAATGTCATCACGGGACCTACAGGTAGCTCTTGCCACTGTTAATGTCAAAGTGCACGAGTCTACCATTAGAAAGACGCTGCACAAATTTGATCTACATGGGAGGTGTGCCAGGAGGAAACCTTTGCTGCCCAGAAAGAACATCAGGGCAAGACTAAAGTTTGCCAATGAACACCTAGGCAAAGACCAGCACTTCTGGAACAATGTGCTCTGGACAGATGAGTCAACGGTAGAGCTATTTGGCGACAGTACCAGAAGACATGTTTGGCGAAAACCAAAGACAGCATTTGACCACAAGAACCTGATACCAACTGTAAAGCATGGTGCTGGAAATATTATGGTTTGGGGCAGCTTTGCTGCATCAGGGCCTGGGCAGCTCACCATTATAGAATCCACTATGAATTCTTCATTGTACCAGAGGGTGCTTGAGGATAATGTGAGGCCATGTGTGGGAAAGTTGAAGCTCAACCGAAGGTGGACCTTGCAACATGACAATGACCCTAAACATACCAGTAAATCCACCAAGGAATGGCTGAAAAGAAAGAAATGGAGGGTTTTGGAATGGCCAAGTCAAAGCCCGGATCGAAATCCCATCGAGATATTGTGGGGGGGATTTGAAACGAGCTGTACATGCAAGAAACCCCTCAAACATCGCACAGCTGAAAGAATTCTGCATGGAGGAGTGGGCAAAAATTTCTCCCAGTCGATGTCAGAGACTGGTAGACAGTTATAAGAAACGCCTATTTGAGGTTGTTTCTGCCAAAGGGGGCAATACCACCTATTAGTGCCAAGGGTGTACTTACTTTTTCCACATGCGAAATTTGCATTTATGTTTATTTAAATTATACAATGGACTACAAAATGTAAATGTTTCATGATATTTGTTACATTATATCACCTTTATCTATCAATATTGTTGAAATGAAGATCAAATAGCTGTGTGTTGAAATATGTTGAAAAAGTCAAAACTTTACATGGGGTGTACTTACTTTTTCACGTGACTGTATATATACATAGTGCCTTCAGAAAGTATTCACACCGCTTGACTTTTTCACATTTTCTTGTTACAGCCTGAATTTGAAAAGGATTAAATAGATTTTTTTGTCACTGAGCTGCACATAATAACCCATAATGTCAAAGTGGATTTTTTTTTTTTTTTTTTCACAAAATAATTGAAAATGAAAAGTTTAAATGTCTTGAGTGAACAAGTGGGTGGGTGGTTCGTGTGCAGCCACCCGGCTGCTGGTTGCATCATTTTTCTGTGGGCGCGTACGCGTATGCCGCTGATGCAATGCCGCTCTATAACCAGTTATCTGGTGCTCATTTTGCCGACCTCGGAAGGATGACAGGCTGAGTCAACCCCACCTGGGGTTAATTCAACGGGATTCGAACTCAGGACCTTAGGAACCCAAGCCCGCTTCCCTAACCATTAGGCCAACACCAGTGATGTCTCTACATCAAAGAACCAAATTTGAAGGGCACGAGTTTGGTTCCAGAACGGCATTGATTGGTGGGTTCGGTGTGTCCAGACCATTAAAAAAAAAATCCCAATTGAGTGTTTGTCATCAAATCTTCAACAAACCTTTTGTATGAGAATGTGGAGAACACAAATGAATAAAATGTTCAGTTTTTTTCAAACTTTCCTTTTCGTCAAATTCAGTTCGAGTACAAAGTGGATGCAGACGGGGCTTTGCATTTTTAGATGCTCTCTAGTTTAACTGTTTTTTCTCTGCACTTGTTTCACCTGCGAGAACAATGGTTGCCATTTCCGGCAAATGCAGGTTTGTACCTGTACTGGTGACAGTGTAGGAGCTGCTGAGACAAAGCAGTCTGATCGCCTTGACTGTTCAAGTCAATCTGAGCTCCTGTGCTCCCCAAAACATCCCCCTGGAGATCGCTGTCCTTCTCTGCGCCTCCTCGAATCTCAACGCAATCCTCAAATTCCGAATGTCGATTCTCAATTGTTCCCATTGGAGTTTTGTTCATAGCAGGCAGACTGGCATCTTTATTAGCCTGCACACACACGAGTTTGACAATCAATAGGCAGGTCCAACTCAGAAAGAACATGAAAAGGAGCAAATGGTTGTGATAATCGTTTTGCAAAGGTCCCCTGTCATTTATAACACAAAGTTAAATTTACAGCTTCACATTCACAAACACATCAATTATAATTTATGTAAATGTAACTCACAAATAGATACTGTACATATAAAACAGTAATGGTAACTGCCTCAATCAGCTCACGCAAAAGCCTGGTGTTGGCCTAACGGTTAAGGTGGCTGGCTTGAGATCTTAAGAGTCTTGAGTTTGAGCCACTGACATGCGGTTTAATCAACACTAGGTGGGTTGCCTCAAACTGTAATCCTTCCGAGGTTGGCCAAACGAGTACCAGTTTACTGGTAACAGGGGGCACTGCATTAGCGGCACAGCTGCGTCCCCATAAATGATGCAGCCAAGCAGCTACAGGCTGCATATGAACCACCACCACCGGCTCACTCAAGCCCAGGTTAGTGTCTCAATCGATCTTTGTATTATTCATGTTTCATTCGCAAACCGTGCTTTGTACATCGGTACATAATAAATAGAAGCTTCATGATTATAGGCAAGCATTACCGACCTGCTGCTAGATATCAATTTAGTTTTTTGTTTTTTTTACGGACGCGTTTATGTATATGTATATGTATATGTATATGTATATATATATATATCTATATATATATATATATATATATACATATATACAGTGGAACCTTGACTTACGAGTGCCCCAACTTACGAGTTTTTCGAGATACGAGCCGTCGCTCGGGCGGTTTATTGCTTTGAGATGCGAGCCGAGATCTGAGTTACGAGCTTTCGCCACCCGGTCACGTGGTTATCTTGCCGTGCAAGTACAGTATCTCTGTCGTATAGCGCTGCATTTTAGTTTTCGCATTTCGGTTATTTTGAGTTTACGCCGCCAGGTGGGTTCCGGTCACGTGGTTATCTTGCCGTGCACGTACAGTATCTCTGTCGTATAGCGCTGCATTTTAGTTTTCGCATTTCGGTTATTTTGAGTTTACGCCGCCAGGTGGGTTCCGGTCACGTGGTTATCTTGCCGTGCACGTACAGTATCTCTGTCGTATAGCGCTGCATTTTTGTTTTCGCATTTTGGTTATTTTGGAAAATTTCTTAGTTTTAACCATGGGGCCTAAGAAAGTGAGTGGCAAGTGCAGTGCTGAGAAGAAGAAGAGGATGATGAGCTTGGCTATGAAACACGCAATCGTCGAAAAACATGAGCGAGGTGTCGAGGAGGACGTATATAACGGCAGAGGAGAAGAGCATGCCAGGCCACAACTTGTGGATATAAAATACGCAATCGTCGTGTTTTATATAAAACTTGTGCTTGGATATAAAACACGCAATCGTCGAAAAACATGAGCGAGGTGCCGAGGAGGACGTATATAACGGCAGAGGAGAAGAGCATGCCAGGCCACAACTTGTTCAGAGTGCCGGCGATAGCTCGCCTTCTCTTTGTGGAAAACACGGTGAGATCCTTAACATCCAACAACTAATGGGACGCAAACGGGGCGCCCAGTTTAGCGGTACACACATTGATGAATCACCCTGCCTGTGATTCACCCATGACAGGTTATAGCTGGGTCGGGATTCAAACCCAGGCTGGACAGTTTAGACTTTAGAGTCAAGTGTGCGTACCTCCAGTCCAGGCCATCCTGCCAACTTGTATGCTGCATACAGGTGAAATATAAAGCGCGAGATATTATTATATATACTGTATATTTAAAAAAAAATTGGTGTGGTTTTTGGCGGGCTGGAACGGATTAATAGCATTTCAATGCATTTCAATGGGGAAATTTGATTTGAGATACGAGCAATTTGAGTTACGAGCTCGGTCACGGAACGAATTAAACTCGTAAGTCAAGGTTCCACTGTATATATATATATATATATATATATATATATATATATATATACAGTGGAACCTTGACTGACGAGTGCACCAACTTACGAGTTTTCCGAGATACGAGCCGTCGCTCGGGCGGTTTATTGCTTTGAGATGCGAGCCGAGATCTGAGTTACGAGCTTACGCCACCCGCCACCAGGTGGGTTCCGGTCACGTGGTTATCTTGCCGTGCAAGCATATCTGCCGTATATCGCTGCTGTTTTGTTTTCGCATGTTGGTTATTTTGGAGCTTACGCCAGCCGCCACCAGGTGGGTTCCGGTCACGTGGTTATCTTGCCGTGCAAGCATATCTGCCGTATATCGCTGCTGTTTTGTTTTCGCATTTTGGTTATTTTGGAGCTTACGCCAGCCGCCACCAGGTGGGTTCCGGTCACGTGGTTATCTTGCCGTGCAAGCATATCTGCCGTATATCGCTGCTGTTTTGTTTTCGCATGTTGGTTATTTTGGAAAATTTCTTAGTTTTAACCATGGGTCCTAAGTAAATGAGTGCCAAGGGCAGTACTGAGAAGAAGCAGAGGATGATGTGCTTGGATATAAAACACGCAATCGTCGAAAAACATGAGCGAGGTGTGCGTGTTGTCGACTTGGTGAGGCAGATGTGAAGGCAGCTGAAGATTTTATTATAACTTTTGCCGAACTGATAGAAGCTGAAATATACATCCCCCACAAATCTTCAACTGTGACGAGACAGGGCTCTTCTGGAAAAAGATGCCGAGGAGGACGTATATAACGGCAGAGGAGAAGAGCATGCCAGGCCACAACTTGTTCAGAGTGCCGGCGATAGCTCGCCTTCTCTTTGTGGAAGACACGGTGAGATCCTTAACATCCAACAACTAATGGGACGCAAACGGGGCGCCCAGTTTAGCGGTACACACATTGATGAATCACCCTGCCTGTGAAACACCGACATGACAGGTTATAGCTGGGTCGGGATTCAAACCCAGGCTGGACAGTTTAGAGTCAAGTGTGCGTACCTCCAGTCCAGGCCATCCTGCCAACTTGTATGCTGCATACAGGTGAAATATAAAGCGCGAGATATTTTTATATATACTGCATATTAAAAAAAAAATTGGTGTGGTTTTTGGCGGGCTGGAACGGATTAATAGCATTTCAATGCATTTTAATGGGGAAATTTGATTTGAGAAACGAGCAAATTGAGTTACGAGCTCGGTCACAGAACGAATTAAACTCGTAAGTCAAGGTTCCACTGTATATATATATATAAAATATATATAAAATATATATATATATATATATAAAATATATATATATATATATATAAAATATATATATATATACATATTAAAAAAAATATATATATATATATATATATATATATATATATATATATATATATATATATATATATATATATATATATATATATATATATATATTGTTGCGGAAATGAGGATTGTGT
>NC_136274.1:32769364-33218559 GCF_964187855.1 Myxine glutinosa | reverse complement strand
AAAACGAACACTGCCGTTGTCGGGTCCGTCTGAGACAACCACCGCGCCTAGAACGCTGGGACCGGTCTCGTTGGATAGGCCTGGATCAGATCTCGAAACGCTGGAAGCTGCACCTCTCTGTGATAATCTTGTGGACCATGACAAGAGATCGTGCGACACGTGGTTATCATGCCGTGCAAGTACAGTATCTCTGCCGTCAACTTGTTCAGAGTGCCGGCGATAGCTCGCCTTCTCTTTGTGGAAAACACGGTGAGATCCTTAACATCCAACAACTAATGGGACGCAAACGGGGCACCCAGTTTAGCGGTACACCCATTGATGAATCACCCTGCCTGTGATTCACCCATGACAGGTTATAGCTGGGTCGGGATTCAAACCCAGGCTGGACAGTTTAGACTTTAGAGTCAAGTGTGCGTACCTCCAGTCCAGGCCATCCTGCCAACTTGTATGCTGCATACAGGTGAAATATAAAGCGCGAGATATTTTTATATATACTGTATATTAAAAAAAAAAATTGGTGTGGTTTTTGGCGGGCTGGAACGGATTAATAGCATTTCAATGCATTTCAATGGGGAAATTTGATTTGAGATACGAGCAATTTGAGTTACGAGCTCGGTCACGGAACGGATTAAACTCGTAAGTCAAGGTTCCACTGTATAGATATATATTTATATATATATATATATATATATATATATATACATACATATATACATACATACATATATACATACATACATATATACATATATACAGCATAAGGCTGCAACATAACAAAATGTGAAAAAGGTGAAGGGGTCTGAATACTTTCTGAATGCAATGTATGTATGTATGTATGTATGTATGTATGTATATATATATATATATATATATATATATATATATATATATATATATATATATATATATATTGTTGCGGATATGAGGATTGTATTTTTTTTATTGTGTTGTATTGTAGTAAATTGTTGTGAATTATTGCTTAAGTCTGGACCCTCCTGCCTCCAGTGTTGTATAAAGGTCAAAGGGCGTTCCCGTAGTTAATTCCATAAAGCATACACGTTAGCCAATCATAGATTTCCCCCTGGTTGATAGTTATATCTTTATTATGCGTTATTAGGGTAAGGCCTTGTCTTCCATTAAGATGACACTCCATTGCACCAAGTGAAATAGATAAATTCCTTTCATTCCCCATTCCCACTCCCAAAACTTTCATTGCCTTTCATCATTGCCAAGCCTCGATTGCCAGTTACATCCCCTCCAAAACCACCATTGAACATGTGCTCGGGTCGGGGAAGAAAGGCGTGCCCGCCCGTCGTCATCAAGGGCGGAGCCAGAGGGTCGCGCGACCAACCAGGGCCGAGGTGAGCACACCGATGGGCGTGTCCTGAAGGCCGGCGGCTTGATCGCCGGAGGCGCTATAAAAGCGCGCGCAAGGACGTTGTAGAGTGGAGTAGTTGCTGAGTCGTGTAAAAAGATCATCCAGAGAGAACCAACTGTAAGAGAACCAACTGCGAGAGTACATTGAGATCACCCAAGGAAGCTTTGTACACAGCAACGGCTGATCAAGTGGACCGATGCTTGTTCCTGAGCTGGTGCTTTTCCGAACAGAGTCCGAGGCTGGCATGTGAGCAAAAGAACATAGAGAACATTAAGGAGATCATCATCCAGGGAAGCCCAAAGCCTGTTGTAGTCCTGGCAAAGCACGCGACGTCCACAGCAGCAGCAGCAGCGGCGGCCACAGCAGCAACAACACTCAACAGCCACTTGAGGCCTGGACGGCGGTTTTGAGCAGGGCCGCGAAGGAACGGCGGCTGCCAAACGTGCCGATCGTGCTGCAGGACCCCTTGGACTTTCCTCTCCCTCCAGCCATCCACCCTTTTGTGTACGTGAGTTTGTTCTGTTTGTTTTGTCCCTGGGTTAATTAAGTTTGTATAAGCTAGTGTCTAATACTTCTAATAATATGTCTAATAATAATAATAATAATAATAATAATAATATGTCTAGACTGTGTCTAATATCTTCTGTATATTATTTTCTTATCTTTCCTTCTCCTTGGTTATTTTTGGGTGTAAATAGAAATAAATTATATTCGTATTTCCAACCTTTTTGTCTTCTTCTTCTTCACATCCGTGTCGCCTTAGTCTTTTCCCTATTGAATATCTGTGGCGCGAACCGGCCAACGTTCGGGGATCGGGTTAATATATATATATATATATATATATACATACAGTATATATCTATATCAGTATATATCAGTATATATCAGTATATATCTCTATATATATATATATCTTCCCCATCCCCCTCCCCCTCCCTTTCCCCATGCTCCTCCCTTTCTCCCCTACCCCTTCCTTTCTGTCCTACCACCGAGTAACTGTTAGGCCGCGGTGCCATCCGCTCGGCAAACCAACATCCTTATCCGCAACAATATATATATATCTATCTATATATCTATATATATATATCTATCTATATATCTATATATATATATATCTATCTATATATCTATATATATATATATCTATATATCTATATATATATATATATATCTATCTATATATCTATATATCTATCTATATATCTATATATATATATATCTATATATCTATATATATATATATATATCTATCTATATATATCCCATCTCGTCTTCAGTTGTCATACCCTTCCTCCCGTCCATGGTACACGGAATCTTGTGGTGAGGCTGTTGCCCAGAAACAACTTGCCTTCCTCTCCTGCAAAGCAAATCCAACGGAAGGAAATCTCTTTTCCTTTCACAAAGCCCGAAACAAGTGTGTGTCCACCCTCAGGAGAGCCAGGAAACAATATCTCTCCGTTCTCAAGACCGAACTCTCTTATCTGTCTCCCTCTTCCAAATCCTGGTGGCGTCTGGTCAAATCCGTTTCTGGTGTTTGTTCCCCCTCCATCCCCTCCCTTACCTCAAACGGCTACACAGCTGACTCCGCACGTGAAAAAGCTGAATGCCTCAACTCTGTGTTTGCCTCTAAATCTTGTGTCCCAAACCCATCCCTCTCTGTACCCACCATACCCAGTCGTACCCTGCTGCTCCTGGACTCCGTGTCCTTTCCTCCTGACAAGGTGGAAAAGTTTCTGTCAACCCTCGACTCTGATTCTGCAACTGGACCCGACGGCATCAGCCCACGGGTCCTAAAATCCTGCTCTGCTGCTCTATCTCACCCTCTCTCTGTTCTCTTCACCCTCTCTTTTGCTCAAGGTCAACTGCCATCTGCTTGGAAATCAGCCAACATCACCGCTTTGCACAAAAAAGGTGCAAAAACGGATCCTAGCAACTACAGACCAATCAGCCTTCTCCCAATTATCAGCAAAGTCATGGAATCCATCATTGCTTCGGATATGAAATCTTTCCTCTTCTCCAATGGCTTGATCTCTGATCATCAATTTGGTTTCAGACCAGGTCACTCTACTCTGGACATGCTGCTTCTGCTGTCTCAACAATGGATGGAGGTCCTCAATGCCAAACAGGAAATTAGAGCTGTCTCCCTCGACATATCACGTGCCTTCGACACGGTCTGGCACCCCGCTCTGCTCACCAAACTCTCCTCCTTTGGTATCCATGGAAATCTCCACGCATGGCTGGCGGACTTCCTCTCTAGTCGTCGTCAACGTGTGGCCCTGAATGGGTTTCTCTCATCTCCTCTTCCTGTTCAGGCTGGAGTTCCCCAAGGCAGTGTTCTGGGCCCCGTGCTTTTTCTGGTCTTCATCAATGATCTCTCTGACTCTCTCGAAAATCCTCTCTATCTCTTTGCTGATGACTCCACTCTCTGCCGCTCCATTCCTCTTCCCTCAGATCGGCACTCTGCTGCCTCTTCACTCTCTGAAGACCTGGACAAAATCACAGACTGGTCAAACAAGTGGAACATGTCTTTCAATCCTGACAAATCTCACACTCTTACTATGTCTCTCCGAAAAGATTGACTGGACAACCCTCCCATCTACTTTCTCAACAATCCTCTCCAAGAAGTTCTGTCGCTCAAGATTTTGGGTCTCACTATCTGCCATGATCTTTCTTGGGAAAACCACATTTCCAAGCTGGCCTCCAAAGCCAGTCGCCGACTGGGCATCCTCCGTCGTGCGAAGTCCTTCCTCGGCACACCTGAGCTCCTCACCACATACAAGGCTTTCATCCGCAGCTCAATGGAATACTGTTCTCCCCTATGGGCCGGTGCTCCTGCCTCACACCTAGCTCGGCTTCACGCTGTTGAAACCAAAGCTTTCAGAATTATTGGAATCTCCCGCGATGAAGCTATCTCTGAGGGCCTTTCACTCACTCACCGCAGGCAGGTAGGTGGTCTTTCTGTCTTCTACCGACTCCTCTCCGGCCTTGCACCCCCAGCTCTCTCTGTGCTCTGTCCCCCAAATATTCCTACAGGTCGCACAAGATCTGCCAGCAACCCTCTGATGGTTAAACTGCCGAAATCTCGGCTCTCTGCTCACCTTCACTCTTTCATTCCTCTTTTCTCCCGCCTCTGGAACAAACTCCCTCACTCCCTTCAATCCCACTCCTCCCTCCAGGTCTTTAAAACAGCTGTTCACCACCATCTCTTATCTTCCCCCATCCAAAACCTTGATCTTTTCTACCCCCGCTAATTCACCCCAGATCCACCTTGTTTGAAATTCCAACTTCTTTCCTGGAAGTCCTGGCAGTGTCCATATGTTTTATACCTCTCCCACCTCCCCCTTCCCACGCCGCCCCCCCCCCCCCAAAGCCCTCGCCCTCTCTCAGATCTCTCGATGTCTCCATGTCTCTCGGTCCCTGCTCTCAAATGTTGTGTTTGTGTCCTTCCCCCTCTCTCCCCATCTTGTCTACCGCTCCCTATGTTATATGTTTTATGTGTCGGTTTGTCTTTCTGTGTGATTAATGTTCGCTCTTTCACGAGCCTCGATCTTGTATAAAAAAAAAAAAAAAAAAAAAAAAAAAAAAATCTATATATACACAAAAGAATTAAGTTAAGCACCCCCCCCCCGTTTTTTTACAACCTCGCACATTACAAGTTTGTTGTCGTCAAAACAGTGTAATATACCCATGATATTGCTATATTTTCTGGAGAAGTGATATTATGGTCACATAAAAACATAACAATCATGCCGTTTTCAATATTTTATTCTGAATAATTTAAGGTGAAATTTTTTGGGAATTTAGGCATATTTTCACCTCAATTTAAGTATGGAGCTATAGGTCCATCACGGACAGTGTGGATGACGTTTATGTTTTCTAACGTACAGTCAATGTTCTGAGAAGACCTCTAGCGATCTTTGCGTCAATAACGTGTGTAGGACCCACGTGATCGGATCACTGACTCAACCCTACGTCTCATAGACCCTGTAAGCCGTCGTATGCGTTGCTGTGGCAGGTTGTTCCATTCCGATGTAATGCACGTTCCAATTCATCCAGATTGGCTATTGGAGGGACCATGGAGGGAAGATGGTCCCTCCAATAGCCAATCTGGATGAATTGGAACGTGCATTACATCGGGAATGGAACAACCTGCCACAGCAACGCATACGACGGCTTACAGGGTCTATGAGACGTAGGGTTGAGTCAGTGATCCGATCACGTGGGTCCTACACACGTTATTGACGCAAAGATCGGCTAGAGGTCTTCTCAGAACATTGACTGTACGTTAGAAAACATAAACGTCATCCACACTGTCCGTGATGGACCTATAGCTCCATACTTAAATTGAGGTGAAAATATGCCTAAAATTCCCAAAAAATTTCACCTTAAATTATTCAGAATAAAATATTGAAAACGGCATGATTGTTATGTTTTTATGTGACCATAATATCACTTCTCCAGAAAATATAGCAATATCATGGGTATATTACACTGTTTTGACGACAACAAACTTGTAATGTGCGAGGTTGTAAAAAAACGGGGGGGGGTGCTTAACTTAATTCTTTGTGTATATATCTATATATATATATCTATATATATCTATATATATATCTATATATATCTATATATCTATCTATAATCTATATATATCTATATATATATATATATCTATATATATATCTATATCTATCTATCTATCTATCTATATATATATATATCTATATATATATATCTATATATATCTATATATATATCTATATATATCTATATCTATATCTATATCTATATCTATATATATATATATATATATATATATATATATACAGTGGAACCTTGACTTACGAGTGCCCCAACTTACGAGTTTTTCGAGATACGAGCCGTCGCTCGGGCGGTTTATTGCTTTGAGATGCGAGCCGAGATCTGAGTTACGAGCTTTCGCCACCCGGTCACGTGGTTATCTTGCCGTGCAAGTACAGTATCTCTGACGTATAGCGCTACATTTTTGTTTTCGCATGTTGGTTATTTTGAGTTTACGCCGCCAGGCGGGTTCTGGTCACGTGGTTATCTTGCCGTGCAAGTACAGTATCTCTGTCGTATAGCGCTGCATTTTTGTTTTCGCATGTTGGTTATTTTGAGTTTACGCCGCCAGGTGGGTTCTGGTCACGTGGTTATCTTGCCGTGCAAGTACAGTATCTCTGACGTATAGCGCTGCATTTTGTTTTCGCATGTTGGTTATTTGAGTTTACGCCGCCAGGTGGGTTCTGGTCACGTGGTTATCTTGCCGTGCAAGTACAGTATCTCTGTCGTATAGCGCTGCATTTTTGTTTTCGCATGTTGGTTATTTTGAGTTTACGCCGCCAGGTGGGTTCCGGTCACGTGGTTATCTTGCCGTGCAAGTACAGTATCTCTGCCGTCAACTTGTTCAGAGTGCCGGCGATAGCTCGCCTTCTCTTTGTGGAAAACACGGTACTGAGAAGAGGAAGAGGATGATGTGCTTGGATATAAAACACGCAATCGTCGAAAAACATGAGCGAGGTGTCGAGGAGGACGTATATAACGGCAGAGGAGAAGAGCATGCCAGGCCACAACTTGTGGATATAAAACACGCAATCGTCGAAAAACATGAGCGAGGTGTCGAGGAGGACGTATATAACGGCAGAGGAGAAGAGCATGCCAGGCCACAACTTGTCAGAGTGCCGGCGATAGCTCGCCTTCTCTTTGTGGAAAACACGGTGAGACCCTTAACATCCAACAACTAATGGGACGCAAACGGGGCGCCCAGTTTAGCGGTACACCCATTGATGAATCACCCTGCCTGTGATTCACCCATGACAGGTTATAGCTGGGTCGGGATTCAAACCCAGGCTGGACAGTTTAGACTTTAGAGTCAAGTGTGCGTACCTCCAGTCCAGGCCATCCTGCCAACTTGTATGCTGCATACAGGTGAAATATAAAGCGCGAGATATTTTTATATATACTGCATATTTAAAAAAAATTGGTGTGGTTTTTGGCGGGCTGGAACGGATTAATAGCATTTCAATGCATTTTAATGGGGAAATTTGATTTGAGAAACGAGCAATTTGAGTTACGAGCTCGGTCACAGAACGAATTAAACTCGTAAGTCAAGGTTCCACTGTATATATATATATATATATATATATATATATATATATATATATATATATATATATATATATATATATATATAATCTATCTATAATCTATCTATATATATCTATCTATATATATATCTATACACAAAGAATTAAGTTAAGCACCCCCCCCCCGTTTTTGTACAACCTCGCACATTACAAGTTTGTTGTCGTCAAAACAGTGTAATATACCCATGATATTGCTATATTTTCTGGAGAAGTGATATTATGGTCACATAAAAACATAACAATCATGCCGTTTTCAATATTTTATTCTGAATAATTTAAGGTGAAATTTTTTGGGAATTTTAGGCATATTTTCACCTCAATTTAAGTATGGAGCTATAGGTCCATCAGTGTGGATGACGTTTATGTTTTCTAACGTACAGTCATTGTTCTGAGAAGACCTCTAGCGATCTTTGCGTCAATAACGTGTGTAGGACCCACGTGATCGGATCACTGACTCAACCCTACGTCTCATAGACCCTGTAAGCCGTCGTATGCGTTGCTGTGGCAGGTTGAACCCCCTCGAGCACGTTTGGGACATGTTGGGACGACAAATTGCGAAGATGGTCCCTCCAATAGCCAATCTGGATGAATTGGAACGTGCATTACATCGGGAATGGAACAACCTGCCACAGCAACGCATACGACGGCTTATAGGGTCTATGAGACGTAGGGTTGAGTCAGTGATCCGATCACGTGGGTCCTACACACGTTATTGACGCAAAGATCGCTAGAGGTCATCTCAGAACAATGACTGTACGTTAGAAAACATAAACGTCATCCACACTGTCCGTGATGGACCTATAGCTCCATACTTAAATTGAGGTGAAAATATGCCTAAAATTCCCAAAAAATTTCACCTTAAATTATTCAGAATAAAATATTGAAAACGGCATGATTGTTATGTTTTTATGTGACCATAATATCACTTCTCCAGAAAATATAGCAATATCATGGATATATTACACTGTTTTGACGACAACAAACTTGTAATGTGCGAGGTTGTAAAAAAACGGGGGGGGTGCTTAACTTAATTCTTTGTGTATATATCTATCTAAATCTATCTATATATATATATATCTATATATATCTATATCGATATATATATCTATATATATATCGATATATATATCGATATATATATCTATATATATATTTATATATATATCTATATATATATATATATATATATATATATATATATATATATATATATATCTTTATCTATATATATATATATATATATATATATATCTTTATCTATATATATATATATATATATATATCTTTATCTATATATATATATATATATATCTTTATCTATATATATATATATATATATATATATATATATATATATATATATATATATATATATATATATATATATATATATCTATATATATATATATATATATATCTATATATCTATATATATATATATATATATATATATATATATATCTATATATCTATATATATATATATATATATATCTATATATCTATATATATATATATCTATATATCTATATATATATATATATATATATATATATATATATATATATATATATATATATATATATATATATATATATATATATACATATACATATATATATATATATATATATATATATATATATATACATACAGTATATATCTATATCAGTATATATCAGTATATATCTCTATATATATCTATCTATATATATCTTCCCCCTCCCCCTCCCTTTCCCCCATGCTCCTCCCTTTCTCCCCTACCCCTTCCTTTCTGTCCTACCCCTTCCCCACCCCCTCCCTCCCCCCTCCCCACCCCCTCCCCTCTCCCTCCCCTCCCCCGCCCGGCAATGCCAGGTACTTCTGCTAGTATATATATATATATATATATATATATATATATATATATATATATATATATATATATATATACAGACTTGGCATTTAATATGGAATATTTTTTTTTCCTTGACTTGGGTTTACTTTCTTAACTCAGTATATCAATCTGGTGAGTTTCTTTTACACTTTGGTGATTTATTAGTTAAAAGAACCATGTCACTGATTGTCTGTCACTGACAGGATTATATCACAGGTGGCGTGGCAAAATGTATGGACAGGTGCATTTGATGATTGGCTTCACAGTCGGGTATACAAGGGTTGTTGCGTTCTGTATTATTGGAAAACAACTGCTGCACGTCTCCAAAAGTTATTGCCGCTTCCTCTGGAGATGGTCCGTCAACTCGACAATGCTGTTTGTCATGGAGTGGTGGCTTTACGAAATTACGGCATGAAACAGCGTGCTATTGCTCGGCAGTATGGCATCACTCAAGGTCAGGTGTCAAAGATCCTGAAACGAAATGCTCAGAGGGGTGTCCCTACTCCAATACCGAGGACAGGACGTCCCCGCAGAACCACAAGGAGGGATGATCGCCAGCTGCACCGGTTAGTCCGCAATGGCCGTACCAAGTCAGCTAATCGGCTTAGGGCTGAGTGGCAGCAACTGACAAATGTGCCTGTATCCAGAAGGCTAGTCAACCAACGACTGGTTCAAGCAGGCTATCGTGCCAGGCGTCCCCTGAGAAAGCCACGCCTGACCAAACAACACCGCCAGCGCCGATTGCAGTGGGCCAGAGAGCACCGTCAATGGCAGCCAGGACACTGGAATCACGTGATCTTCAGTGACGAGTTCTAGATTTCTGGTCTATCGTCAAGATGGCCGCATCCGAGTGCGCAGACAAGTGCATGAAGCCTACAACAAAGATTGTATAGTGCCAAGAGTCCAAGCTGGAGGTGGTGGGGTGACCGTTTGGGCTGCTTTTCATGCAGGGGGCAAAACTGACCTGGTTGTTCTGAAAAGAAACCTGAACCAGTTCAAGTACAGGGCCATTCTGGAAGAAACATTGCTTCCATTTGCTCGTGCAGCCTTTCGAGGAAACTTTGTCTTCCAAGATGACAATGCACGGCCTCATCGTGCTCGCATGATCCAACATTTTCTTGCTGACCGTGGTGTAGAGCATATGGAGTGGCCTGCCATGTCCCCGGATATGAATCCGATAGAGAACTTGTGGGCAGAATTAATGCGTCAAATCGACCACTTAGACCAGCAGCTGACCTCTGTGCGTGAATTGCAGCAGGCTATTGTCACTGCATGGCAAGCGATTCCTGTCCAAACCTTGGCAAATCTCGTGAACAGCATGCCTCAACGTGTACGTGCTCTCCTGAATGCTCGTGGGGATTACACGAAGTACTGAACTGTAATTTTACTGTCCGTAATCCTAGTCGTAATTTAACTTTCGTTTTTGTTAAAAAAAATTTTGGCTAATGTGCAAAATAAAGAGATACTTCTGGAAAATGTACAGAAGTTTAACACAGTACTGTCTGTGAATTGAGTTCGATATCAGTTTACATCACTTTCAAGGATCAATTTATTTGTTTCGAAATGTCAAATGTGGTTTTTGTTTCTTTTAAAGGTCACATTAACAAAATCTAGAATAATTTCAACATAATTCCAATGAACTTTTGGTTCTAAGACATCTTGAAAAGTAAGTTCACCCCCACAAAAAAAATATTCCATATTAAATGCCAAGTCTGTATATATTAATATATCAAAATGTCATGTTAAATCCCAATTGGATCGAGATATTATCAAACCAGGGAACCGTCTCGTCATCTGTTCACTTCCAAATTTGGGAGCAAGGTTCAGGTCGATCACATTTCAAAATCATAATTCAGAACGGTCTACTGATGCTTTCATTGCGGTTCATAGGTGGTCATACCAGTTACTGAAAAGAGCATTGTAATTTCACCTTTCCGTATACCGTATGCATGCTATTGTTTAAGAAAATCATGCAGTACCCCCTCCTTATTAAATAGATGTGATCATATCACACCTTTCTCAGGTATCTATTTATTACGTGTACACAGGAGCCTGGTGTTGGCTTAGCGGTTAGGGTACTGGCTTGGGATCCTAGGATCCTGGGTTCGAATCCCGGTCGATCGCTGAATTAACGCCAGGGGGGTTGACTCAGCCTGTCATCCTTCCGAGGTCGGCAAATTGAGTACCAGCTTGCTGGGATGAATGATCACGGTGTGTACCCCGATTTAGAATAGGTACACCGTATCCCTGCGCATTGTAAGAGGCGACCAACCTTGGCGTCAGGAAGGGCATCCGGCCATAAAAACATTGCCTCAAACAGGGAACCATGATTGTCATGGGGCCCACAAGGCTAACCCCCGCTCCAGCGGGGAAAATGGCCTTAAAACGATCATTCATTCATTCATTTCACACAGGATAGGGAGGCTTGGGGAGGGAAGAGATTGGAATTGCCAACATTAAGTAAAGGCACAGAAGGGATAAGGAGAGGAATGGAAGCATCTCTTTATTGTGTATGTTTGTATAGGTTGGGAGCAAATTAAGCAAAATAAGAGAATGGAGGATGGTGGGAGAAGGAAAGGGGGTGGAAAGGGGGTGGCAAGGGTTTGGGAGAGAAAGCAAGGAACATTGGGAGGATCGAAGAGTATGGGGATAAAATAGAAGGAAAGGAGCAGAGAAAGGAGAGAGTGGGGGGAAAATTCTGCCATGTTGGCCTACAAATAAACAGATGACTCCAAAGTGAAAGACAACAGGGTGGCAGAATTTCTGAGTGGTGACAGAGGGACGGGAATATCAGACCGGATATTAAGGGAAATAGGGAAGGTACTTTCACGAGATATATTGTTGAGGGGGTGGGGTTCCCCAGGTAAACGGCCCTCAAAATAATTTACTGGATGATGACGTCATTGGCATCCAGCTCGGGAAAAGTCAAAGTTAAGAGAAAGTTAGAAAAAACATGCAGGTATGAAATCCCCAAAAATAATCAAACAAGGAAAGGAATAACAAGGACAGGATTGACACAGATTGACAAGATAGGAATGACAACAATACAACACCACAATCCTTTTACGAATTGCCATCATGACATATTTTGACATTTTTGCCATAGGAGGCAATAGTAACAATTGTATGAAGATGTCTGTTAGATATAGTTGTAGCTTTGTAGAAACAAAATGTCAAAATATGTCATGATGGCAATCTGTGAAAGGATTGTGGTGTTGTATTGTAATATCATTCCTATCTTGGCATTCATTCCTACTTTATTTGGTTATTTTTGGGAATTTCATCCCTTGATGTTTTTTCATGTTTTTTTTTTTTTAACGTTTTTCTGACTTGTTAAGTTTATTACATTTTTAAAGAGAGTGTTGCTCGTGTTGTTTCGCATCATCTTTGGTGCATCATGTTTGTCTTGGTTTGGAATCCCCTGGAGCTTCTTAACAACCCATGCTGTTTTAACATCAGTATCAAAGGACAGAGGGGAGAGGAGAAAAGATTCCTGTTAAAGTATACTGCTGTGTACCGTCTTTGTCCTGTAAGTGATCTATGTACAAAATCTTCCATGAGCCTCAGATTGCTGCAACATAAAAAGTGTTCATCACTCATGTAGATGTCTTTTATAAGCTCAATTTTGGACTTCCCCTTCCTGCCTTCTCACCTCTCTGCACATACTCTACCCCTTCGGGTCACAAAAGTTTGGCAAGAAATATTTAACTGGTTAACCTTTCCAATTCCAAGTTTAATCCTATCTCCACGCATTAATGCCCCTCTTCTCTCACCTGCGAAATCTTCCTGAATATTTTGTCTCATGCTCTTCCCTCCTGGATTTCAAATCTTTTGCCCGCTGCCACCTCATGGCATCTCCCATTTTTACAACTGAGTTGTACTATGTTCTCCAAGATCCAATTTCCCCTTTCACCTGCAATTCTTCCTTTTGTGCTGTGAAGCATCAATATGTTATTGCCCTATTGTGTTCTCTTTACCACGTTTTGTGTCTGTTGACCCTTTGAACCCTGTTATTTTAGTCTCCCATGAGCCTTGATACCTGTACCTAATTGTACTAAATGCAAAAAGAAAAATAATGGTGTGACATTCACCATAAAATGAGGACATGCGAGAATGATGTTTCACTCACTTCCTCGGGTGCCTGATATAGACCCTTCGTCTGATCCATAACTGCAAAAACAGGCATGGTCTCCGACTGGTGTTGCATCGGATCATTCTGATGGGGTTAGGTGAGGAACAGAACTCATGATAACCCCGCAGTGGTAAGATATATACTGTTCTATAATACTGAGGACATGCAGTACAGCCATGACATAGCTAGCAGTTACCTCTTTCAGTGAAAGGTGCAAAAGGCTTGTAAAACAATATAATTAAGGAGTGCCAAGTTTTAAATAAGCTTGACCACATGTTCTGCCCAGGATCCGACTTAAAAATAACAACATAAACAACATCAATCGATGATGATTTTCATTTGCAGGCCAAAGCTCGTCATCATCACTTGGCAATACAGGAAAAAATGATACACTTTAAAAAAAAACTCATGGGATGAACACCCAGTCATCCATTACATATTTATAAGTGTCTGGGGTTTAACAACATGTCATTAGGTTTCACAGATCACCAAAAAAAAATCAAAGATTATTGAAGGGATAAATACAAATAAAAGGTTAATACAGAATAATGACCGGAATCCGTACAAACATTACGCCCCGACCTGTAAACACTCACGCCAACAGATGTCCAATTGTGATTTATAAATACAGGGAGTCGCTTGTTTACGAACACAATGTGCTCTTGAAAATGTGTTCTTAAGCTAGATGTTAGTAAAACGGATCAATAAATCCCCTTTAAATACATGTGATCAGTGATTAATTGGTTGAAATAAATAGAGTTTATTGCGATATGCATGACAACATACAATATAATTACCCCGCCACCAAAGGTGGATGGAGGTTATGTTTTCACCCCTGTCTGTCTGTTTGTTATTGAACAAGATATCTCAAAAAGTTGTGGACGGATTCGGCCGAAATTTGGCAAAGAGGTTTGGTATGTGACATGGACGAAATGATTAGATTTTGGTGAAGATCCGGAAGATTCGAATCCGGATCCAGCTCAGAGAATTTTAAAGTGATTCTTCACCATTAAGAGATGGGGGTTAAAACGATACATAGCACAATATCTCAAAAGGTTGTGGACGGATTTGGACAAAACATGGTGGAAAGGTTATGTGTGTGTGACAAGACCGAATCGATTAGATTTTGATGAAGATCTGAATATGGTTTTGGATACGATAATTATTTAATTTTTAAGTGATTCTTCACCATTGAGAGATCGGGCAAAAAGCGATAAATAACATGATATTTTAAAAAGTTATACCTCTGCCAGGCCAAACCATTTACGTTTTGTATCCCACTGATAGGCTGGATCTGGATTCGGAACTGAATCAAAATCGAATTGGCTTGTTATTATCACCTAACCAACTCATCGCCTTGTGCTATTATCGCTTCAAAGAAGAAGGCACAATTCTTTTACGAAACAGCTGGCCTGGCCTGACGTTCGACTAAATAGGTTGGAGCAGGAATTCGTAATTTGTCCAGGGTGACATCAATAGCTCGCCTGCTCTTCTCAAAGGACACCATGGGATCTTTAACGTCAACCAACTGTCGGCAGACAGGACGCCCATTTTAACGTCCATCCGAGAGATGGTGCACACGTCGATGAATCACACTGCCTGTGAAACACCAGAATAACCCCTTTGTGCACAATTGATACACTCCTCGAGTCCAGGTGAGTGGCAAGTTTGGTCGAGCTAACTGCGTCTGAACCAACAAGAAAAGGTGAATGTGGTGAACTTTTGAACCAACTCTAAACATCAGAATTTTAAATCCACCTCACCCGCTGACATTCAATGCCATGAACATCAAAATCGAATCGAAAATCAGCTGTTCACCACCATCTCTTATCTTCCCCCATCCAAAACCTTGATCTTTTCTACCCCCACTAATTCACCCCAGATCCACCTTGTTTGAAATTCCAACTTCTTTCCTGGATGTCCTGGCAGTGTCCATATGTTTTATACCTCTCCCACCCCCCCCCCCCCTTCCCATGCCTCCCCCCCAAAGCCCTCTCCCTCCCACAGTTCTCTCGATGTCTCCATGTCTCTCGGTCCCTGCTCTTAAATGTTGTGTTTGTGTCCTTCCCCCTCTCTCCCCATCTTGTCTACCGCTCCCGATGTTATTTGTTTTATGTGTCTGTTTGTCTTTCTGTGTGATTAATGTTCGCTCTTTCACGAGCCTCGATCTTGTATACAAAAAAAAAAAAAAAAAAAATGCTCAACGCAAGTGAAAACGACATTTCCTTAACGGCTTCATACAAAATAAATACATAAATCAATAAAGCTTTTAACCCTATCGGACCCGCTGTCGACTTTAGTCGCCACGGCCATA
Source organism: Myxine glutinosa (assembly GCF_964187855.1). Classification (NCBI taxonomy): domain Eukaryota; kingdom Metazoa; phylum Chordata; class Myxini; order Myxiniformes; family Myxinidae; genus Myxine; species Myxine glutinosa. Next base: position 33,202,699 of record NC_136274.1, on the reverse strand, counting down.
CTCAACCTTCTGGCCCATTGTCGACGAAAGTCGCCCAAACCAAAGGCCTTCTACAGAGATCGATACCTTTTTCCATTGTGTGGCTACAGGATCGAAATGAACGGGTCCGATAGGGTTAAAAAGGATTGCTTTTTGTTCGTGGCAATGGTGGAAGACAGTACAGTACAATATATCACAAAAATGTTTCTATGGTATAATTCGAGTTTCTACATCTATGCCTAGTTTTAAAGCAATATTCACGTTACACAACCTTGAACTTTCTACATCCACAATTACGTCTGTTTTATTTGTTTACTGCCACCGTTCTGTCAGAAACCTTTTATGACAACACCGAATATACACTCGAGCTAAACGTCAAAGATATTTTAAATCAAAAACAACTGCAGAGTGGGAGATCTCGACAGTTTTTAAAATAGTCATCGGCATTGCCAATGTGAAAAACGGTCAGGTGACCAGTGGTAATTGCCATCACCTTTAAGTCAGACCACGTGCACATCTTTTTATTACGTCCTGGAGGGCGACTGCGTGGCTGCCAGACACCTCCCAGCCACTGGCCGCAGGAGGGGCAAACACGCGGTTTGTAGCGTGTCGGGTATGAAAAAGTACACTGGGGGGACGTGCAAAGACCACGGCCACGTCGTGTGTATTTCACCCGCTGGGACGTCGTCGATGGTTCCTTGGGAAGTGTAGAAAAGGAAAGATATCAATTTGGAGGAGAAACAAACAATTCAAGCACACTGCCATATATATTAAAGTACAGTCCACGTCAGTGGGATTTTAACCTCAATTTCGCGATTACCTTCACAAATGCATTTCATTAACCTTTGGTTCCATTCCTATTTCTTCTTAAGGCAGATAATCAGGCTTTTCACTTTATCCTAATAAATTAACTTACTTTGGTGGATCGGAATTTTCAACTCGGTCTTGACCCTGAGGTAACTGAACCTTGGCCCTGGCAACCACAGCAGTTTTCTTACATTTCAACAGATTACAGGGTGTTTCAACTCAATGGATTACAATAAGAAATGGCTAGAAAAGTTTGTCCACTCACCAAGTTCAAATAAACAATAACCACATTCTCTCTTCCAACAGACCTCCACCTAACGGCGTCCCACAGGGCTCTGTATGATCTGCATAACTCTTCAATCTACTTCTCGATGACCTCCTGACCCCTCAATCACACTCACTGCCTCTATCATATGGAGATGATATAACCATTTCCTCAAAACATTCCAATTTTGTCCGGGCTACTGTTACGTGTTCTCTCCCCAAACCCCGGTTATGGTGCACCTCAGAGTCTCGAGGTGGAACACGGCAGAAAGACTTGTTATTTTGAGGGTTCTAATAAACCATGGTAACACCACACCAATGCAATTGTAGAACAAAACAAGTAATTGTATTAACAACTCACATACACAATAATAACACTCTTAAAGAAAGTACAATGAAAATGTCACATGCATCAAACGAACAATACATATTGTTACGGTTTTTAGAACCTTCACTTGTAAATAATAATTCTTATAAATAATTCTCTTCACTTAAAAAGGTTGCACCCATAGTTAGGCCATATTGCAACACGTAGGACACCATACGAACTTCTTCAGTTATTTCATTAGTATGTGTTTCAGTTAAGGCTCTGTTTCCAATAGTTTGACTCTGCGTTGCATTAATCAAATAACCTAAGCCCATTTTCAAATCCCCTTCATTTTGCGGCTTGCCTCCCTCCAAATTGTATTGCGCGCCTTTGCCAGCAGCGTTCGCTGCATTGAGCCTTCGCTGCCGCAGCGCTCGCTCCAAACGCCATTAACCATGCGGTCAGAGCGGAGAAAAAGGGGGAGGAGTTGTCGGGGCGAAGCGTGGCCCCGTCAACGTGTCACCAAGGGAGGAGTGGGTGAGCCCTCGCGACCAACGTAGAAGTAGCGTAGTATAAGGGGACGGGGAGCACTAACAGTAGAAGGGAGTAGATAGCTTAGATGATGCTATGTGTTTGTGGTGAGAGTGATGAAATGAGGAATTGAGGGGCAATGGTTTGGAGAAGTGAAAGTGTGTTGAGCAGAGTATTGTGAAAGGTGTGATTGTGCATTGAGTGATTGACTTGCATGGTAGCAAGTGAGAATGGTTGTGTGGAATCAATGGTGTGGAGTGAGTGGAGTGTGGAATGAGTAGTGTGGAATGGATGGTGCGAAGGAGCGAGTGGGGGAAGGATGGACCCCCTCACGAGTACCCGGAGAGGGTAGTTTAAAAGTAGGTAGAGGGAGTAGGTAAATTGTGGTTGGATATTGGCATTTGTGGTGCGAGAGTAGCAGAGTACTGCTTGAGGGGTGCATTAGTGAGATAAATTGGCTGGGCGTGTGGCCTGTTAGTGAGAATGGTTGGTTGGGCACTCCGCCACTGTTAGTCTGTCGGCCAGGTGAGGCCGCAGGTAGGCTCTGGGAGCCAGTTAGTGTTCAATGGGGCCCGAGGATCCGGAGGACGGACCCGGGTAGCCCAGTGCCAGAGAGGGCACCGAGGGGGTGAGAGCCAGAGGGCCTTCCCCAGGTAGGTTAGGGTGAGGAGCAGGTAAGCTCGGGAGGCAACTGCAGTGGTGGAGGTGCGCAGCTAAGTAGACCTGCTAGGGGAGCCACACGACCCAGCCCTGAAATTGTGCGAGGGCACAGGGAGTAGAATCGGGGGAGTGAGACCCCAAATTGGTGAGCGCCACAGTATGTTCAATGGGAGTTCGGTTCTTAGAACCACATAGAGTAAAGATGGCCAATGGTTTGGCAGGGAAAGACCCCAGGTAGAGTAAAAGTGTTAATATCATTTAGAAGGTAGATAGGAGAAAGTCTCTTCGCACCATCCGCATGCACTCACTAAGGTGACAGGACTCCACACCACATTGTACAAATGTTTGGAATGGTGAGACGGATCACGACGTGGGGTGACATTGTTTGTATTCCATCCCTTCCTTCTTGGGAGGGATTGGGGATGAACTTGGCATTAGGGGAGATATGGGGGACGAGACATTAGAGACGAAATCTGTAAAGTTGTAAATTGTTTAAATACGGGGTAGGGGCAAGTGTAGATTAGGTGACATGGGGGGGACGTACACTAGGGACGAGCTTTCTCCGCTCGCTCTCCAGTGCACCTCACCTTGCATTGCCTTGTTTTTAATGTGTACTCTTGCGGCCTTGCCCCGCTGCTTGCTTGTCTTCCTTCCCCACTCATGGACCGTGGTCTTTGTGTGCCGAGGGAAAAGTGTGCAGGTGTCGCAGTTGTGCGCCCGCACCCTCGCTGCTTGCCTGCCTGGACCGGTACACCACTTTATGGACCACACGTTTTTTGTGGCCGAGCACCACATATAGACCCCACGTTTTGGGGCCTGGCACCTCTGCTGGGGACTGGCCATGGTGGCCAGCGGCATCTGCTTGCGGACCACGGTTGAGGTGGCACCTAAGCCATGCAGGTGGACTACACTTAGTTGGCCCCTGCTGGCCGTAATTAAAAGAAAAGTGGACGCGGTTTGTGCCCTTTTATTATTAACGAGGCAGCAAGTGACAAGCAAGGAAAACGCCCAGAAACATCGGCCCAGCAGCCATCGGCCCACCTGAGAAGACGCTTGTTCATTTACTTATTGAAATGTGACTGTGCACTGGATGGTGCTTTTCGTGTATGGTGGTGCTTATTGGTGCTTTCCGTGCATGGTGGTGCTTTTGTGCTTTTTAGTGCACCTTATTATTTAATTGTGCATTTCTGTGCATGTGGGTATGGTGTATCGGTACAGTGCAGTGCAGTGCATGGCATGACCTTTCCTCTTTTCAAAAGTTCTGCTTTTGTTTCCCAAAAAGACAGGTCCTGGGTCTAGTTTTGTAAATAATCAAAATAGTGTTCTTTGTAAATAATGCTCCCCACCGTAAATGTTTCGTTTGAAAATCAATTCCACAATTCGGTTATTCTGTGGGCGTGAGTCAGTTAGGTAGAATGCAACGCAGCAGGCGGGACATATCTAGTTTTAAAAATGTCGCACGCAGGGTGAGGTTAAAAGTAGAGGGTTACTACACCTGAGTGTCACACTAAGTTAAAGTTTTGTCGGCACGGGACGCGCCTGGAGGAGAGAAGGGTGCAGTGTTACGGTTTTTAGAACCTTCACTTGTAAATAATAATTCTTGTAAATAATTCTCTTCACTTAAAAAGGTTGCACCCATAGTTAGGCCATATTGCAACATGTAGGACACCATAGGAACTTCTTCAGTTATTTCATTAGTATGTGTTTCAGTTAAGGCTCTGTTTCCAATAGTTTGACTCTGCGTTGCATTAATCAAATAACCAAGGGCCCTTTTCAAATCCCCTTCATTTTGCGGCTTGCCTCCCTCCAAATTGTATTGCACGCCTTTGCCAACAGCGTTCGCTGCATTGAGCCTTCGCTGCCGCAGCGCTCGCTCCAAATGCCATTAACCATGCGGTCAGAGCAGAGAAAAAGGGGGAGGAGTTGTCGGGGCGAGGCGTGGCCCCATCAACGTGTCACCAAGGGAGGAGTCGGTGAGCCCTCGCGACCATCCAGGGCCGAGGCGAGCTCACCGGTGGGTGTGTCCTAAAAGCAGGCGGCCTGATTTTGACGCGCCCGATATAAGCGCAAGCGAGGGGCCCTTATACAGTTCGGAGTTCGGAGTCAGATTTGAGCAGAAGTTCGGAGTGGGGAGGAGTTGTGAGCGAGTTCGAAGAGAGAAGGAGGGAGTGAGAGGTCGTTGCAATTGCACGTAAGCAATTGGAATTGCATCATCGATTGCATTGAACTACGCATGCGGCCGTGCGAAGGACTACCCCCCCCCCCCCCCCCCCCACCCCTGCCACGTATAAGGTCCGCGCGCGCCGAACGGTAGGCGCTCGCTGCTGCCCGGGTTCTCGCCACGGTCGAGTCAACACCCGGAGCCGGACTCAAGTGGACCGGAGCCGGACCTCAACGCCTGAACCATCTGCCCGGACCTTCCTCCCCTGCCATCTGCCTGGACCTTCTCCTCCTACCACTACCCTTTCGTGTAAGTCTGTTTGTGTTGTCCTGGGCGTGATATTTAAGACTGTGTAAGCTTGCCCTGTGTCCTTTTGCTTCTTCTTATTGTATACGCCCTTCTTTCGTTTCCTCTTCAGTATCTATATAATAATAGCGTAAGGACTCGACTTTGTTATCCCTTTTACGCCGCACCCAGTGACCCGATGCCCACGGCACTAATGGATTTACGATCTACAAACCGCGCTCTTTGTTTATCACATACAGCCATACTCGAAAAATCTGAATTCGTCGACGTTGGGGCCCAAAAGCATCCGATTCACTGCCGATACGACGCCATCTTACGACTCCATCTTATTAGCGTCTGCTGGGTGAAGGCGAAGCAAGCCGTCCGCTGATTGGACAGTCGAAGGCGACAGCAAGCCGTCTGCTGATTGGACAGTCGAAGGCAACAGCAAGCCGTCCACTGAGTGGACAATCCAGGGCATGCATTTGTGCCGGTGTCGATCGCGGTGTACGCTAACCTCATCAGGTGGGTTTACCATAATTTCTTCCATATACTGTGATTACAATGAAGTGAAACCGATCAGCAGCCCATCAGTATCATATAAAGCAATAAATACCAAGGCTTCAGCTTCTGAAAGCTTAAAACAAAGTGTACTTCACCGAGTGACGGAAGGTATGCGTAGGCCTAGGCCCTACCTATCCAGTTGTTGTGTTTCCGTTGTGGCCATGATCTCAACAAATGGCGTAGGCCATGTGGCGTAGGGTAGGTCATGATCAGCCCCCCCCACCCCCCCCCCCCTTCGTTTCACCAACTCCTGCATCTGCCACCGTTCATGATTATCAAAGTAGGCTTTACCCTGTTCACGATAAGGTAGAAATCAGTGAGTTGTATGCGAAGAGATAAAAGGATGGCATTGACTTCGAGACGGTACGTGATAGTTGGCTGCGGCTGGCTGATGCCACGTTTTTTTTCCTAAGTGCCATGGATGCTGATGGACATAATAAAGGTATCGGCTGATCTCTCATCGTAATATTACCCGATGGAAATGAACTGTTTCTTTGTTTGTCATTTCCTGTGCAATAATGTCAAATTGATAAGTCAGACATCCTTTTCTATTGACAGCTGCTCTCCTTTTCAATGGCATCGTCTATTGATATGCATGTTCTTCTTTCATAAAATTTTACACATTCACAATCAGTATTTCAATTCTTGCAGACATTGGAAAGGAAGTTGACTCACAGGCCAACTCTCTGGCTCAATCACAGGCCGACGCACAGGCGATGTAATTGTGAGTAGCATTTTTGCACAAGTGAAAATTGAAAATACACGTTTTTGGTATGTGGCTATGTTATTTAGTGTTTGTTTTGTCTCTAACAATATAAAATACAAAGTCAGGAGGTGACACTTTATACACAGTGTAAGTTGGATTCTACAAAGTGTCGCCTTTTTCTTGATTTTGTTCACACAAATCCAACCCACACCATATAGAGTCTCATAAAAAATACTTTTCAGATGCCGCGAAAGTGACAGCTAGAAGGCAGGGGAAGGAACCTCAGGATCAAGCATCAAAGGCAGTCTGAACGCTGCGCTGCCAAAGCCCATGAACACTGCAATGAAGCCTCTACTGCCATGGATCAACCACACCGCTCAAACAGTCGATTCCTCGGCCGTCAAATGTTTCCTCAGGTAGAACAATTCTTTTCTGGAACAATGGACTGTTTGTGAGTACTGTGCAGCTCTTCGTTTCCCGAAGGAAGCATTAAACGGCTGCCACAATGGTAAAGTTGAACTTCCACCACTACATCCGTAACCATCTGTATTGAAAAATGTTGTTCATATACGCACTCTTCATTCTCATCTTTCTTCCTAACTCTTACTCGGACAAGCAAATCCCCTATGCCATCCATAATGGTACACTCTATACATACACCACATCCTCCCTTCCGTGGATGTTCCACGGGTTTCGGCTAGTTGTTAATAAATTCTGTGTTCTTCCTTACTTTGGTTTCTGTTCTTCCATTCAATCGTCTTAGTCTTTTCTCCATTGAGTACCTGTGGCACGATTTGGCCAATCGCTTTAATCGGGTTTAGTCCTTTTGTTAATGGCTCGGGCTACGGATTGCTAAACCGCTCGGCAATTTCCATCTTGTCCGCGGTCCGAGCAGGAGTTATCTCCCTGCTTCACGGCCAGGGGTAGCACTCAGGTATTTGGGACTTCATTGACCAATCACCCTGGCTGCTCCCGACCGGAAGGAGCGTTATAACTTCTAGGGTTGGGGGAACGGCCAGCTTAAAGGACAAGGGGATTAACCCCCCCTTGGTAATGGGAGTGCCGACCCCAGAATCCGCAACAATATGATGGTACCATCATTCCCCAATGCTCTCAAAGCAATAAACTCACGATACGCCAAACGTGAGTGGAATGTAACAATCCCAAAGTCCATGCATGAATCCCTACGCTGGGTGAAGGTAGAAATTGTGTACAGAACGGCAAAACAACAGGCAGGTATTGGCGTAGCTGTGGATGAGGAGTTACGAGGTGAACAGTCGATATGGGAATCGAGCCGATATGGAAACCAACGGCAATCCACACGATGATGTCAATATGGGAATCCCAATGACAAAACAAGATGCACCAAGCTGACAGCCTCTTCGAGGACAAAATGGCGTATCGGCCTGTAATGGAGGCGCTGGCTCCCTTCAACAATGTCTTACACTTGGTGATAAAACCTGAGACGCAGGTTTAATTGTACTCGCAATATATGACAATGTCGCGGGCAATCACTTTCCTGGGAAGCCTCAACTCATTCACGACCAAATCAAAAAAGTCCGCTCGCAGCCCCGATGCGACTACAATGGCAGTATCTCTCTCATGGCCGTCTTCTCCTTGCTAATCCTCCTCTCTTCTCTTCCGCCCTCTTTGCTGCATCTTCCTTTCTCCTTCACAAACATTTATTTTTACCTTTTACTAAAGTCATCTCCATATCACACAAAAAGCATCACAACAATATTACAAAAATGAATGAATGATCGTTTTAAGGCCATTTTCCCCGCTAGAGCAGGGGTTAGCCTTGCGGGCCCCATGACAATCATGGTTCCCTGTTTGAGACAATGTTTTTATGGCCGGATGCCCTTCCTGACGCCCATCACAACAATATTACCTGAAACTAAAAATCCTTCAAGTATAAATAACAACAAAGGTGGAAGTGACGGATCCGTAACACTACCAACACCCTTCAGCAATATCTCCACAATCTTGAAAACTGGTTCACGCTGAACCACATGACTGCATCTCCACCCAAATCGTTTGTAGCTATCCTCATGCCAGAGAGACATGAATCCAATGTACATCCAACCATTACTCTCTTCAGTGAGCAACTTCCTCTCGACAGACATCCTACGTAATGGGGCCTCACCATGGATACCCATATGACTTTTACACAACACACAAAACCGTACTTTCAATTGTAATCCACCTCAATATGAAAGGCATTCAATTCATCGCCTCTGCAGCTCAACCTCCCTCTCACCCATGCCACTGTATGACCACCCATCCTGCACCCCAAAATCGTATGAAACGTAAAACTGCTCATCATTACTCTTATATCCTTAATATCGTTGTGTTCAGCGCCGATTAATACCGGCAACTGGATGGATGGAGCGAGATGGCTTTAACTCCCTTGGACATGTCGGATTAATGGCAGATTTGCGCATTCCGGAATGCAATAATTTATTCCTAAATAAACAACCAAGGGAAGATCGACTCGACGGAGGGTACGACTGCAGGATGAGAGGAGGAAGAAGAGGGAAAAGGGATGCAACATCAACACAGACTCCAACTCACACTATCTATACACCCAACAAACATCCACACAAATTGTGACTAACTTCCCCTCCCTGGTCCAGCACAGACTCCTCTTCAACACTAGATATCTGAAAGCATCCGGCGGACTTCAGGAGTTCCACCGGTCTTTTCGCTTGACAAGGAACCAAGGCCACAACAACAACAACAACAACAACAATAACAACCTGGTCCATTAGCAAAGTGTTTAAAAGCAAACTGAGCACATTCAATGGACTCGGCCATGAAAGGTATGCAGGTATGCAGATATCAGTTTCTTCAGGTATACTGGGAAAGGTGAGCATCAGTAGTACTTTATTGGAGAGAAAAAAACAGGGAAATGGATAAAATTAATCTCAGCTTTAAATAATGACAATGCATACAACGGATAATTGGTACTCTGCTAATGCACAATTACTCGTTTTGAAACCGGGTTGTAAGCAAAAGCTGGCATACCTGTTTGACTGGGCTATCATCCTGCAATCTTCGCTGCATGGACAAAATGACATAGTTGGTTGCGTCAGTGGGCTGCAGAAAGGACATGATTACAAGTTTAGCACCATCACAATCACCATCGCCATATTTGCCCTGAGCAACACATTGAATAATAACACACTCCCCAATCATACCAAACAAGAAGGGGATATGCTTTGCAATACGTGTTCCTACCGGGCCCAATTAATGTTCTTGTTTTTCTTTTTAAGGTCTAAGGCTTGTAATGGAGCACGCGCACACACACACACACACACACACACACACACACACACACACACACACACACACACACACACACACACACACACACACACACACACACACACACACACAAGGCTTGGGGGAAGTGCTGTCACTGCCGTCACTTCCCAGGATACTCTGGATACCAGTAAGGTCATACCAATGGCACCGCCTTTCTCACTGCACCCAGCTGGGCAGGGAAATGCCTCAGGAGGAATTTCCTCCTCCCCATGGATGCCAACCGATGGGGATTGTCCGTGCTCTATCCTTTTAAATACTGAACGCCGAGCAATGAAGCAGCACGTACCATTTTGAAGTCTTTGGTATGACTTGAACCGGTCCAATCAGGATGGTTGTATTTTAGGAGACACCATATTGTTACGTATTACCTCCCCAAACCCCGGTTATGGTGCACCTCAGAGTCTGAAGCGGAAACACGGCAGAAAGATTTGTTATTTTGCGTTTTCTAATAAACCATGGTAAAACCACACCAATGCAATTGTAGAACAAAACAAGTAATTGTATTAACAACTCTCACATACACAATAATAACACCATTAAAGAAAGTACAATGAAAATGTCACTTGCATCAAATGAGCAATACATATGATGGTACCACCATTCCCCAATGCTCTCACGATACGCCAAACGTGAGTGGGATGTAACATTCCCCAAAGTCCGTGCACGGATCTCCACTCTGGTTGAAGATCGAGGTCGTGCAGAACGGCAAATCAATAGGCAAGTATTGGCGTGATTGTGGATGAGGAGTTACGAGGTGAGAGGTCGATATGGGAATTGAGCCGATAGGTAAACCAACGGCAATCAACACGATGAGGTCGATACAGAAATCCCAACGGCAAAACAAGATGCACCAAACGGACAGCCTCTTCTTCTTAAAGGACAAAATGGCGTATAGGCCCGTAATGGAGGCGCTTGATTTCTCCAACGATGACTCACACTTGGTGATAAAACTTGACGAAGGTTTAATTGCACTCGCAATATATGACGATGTCGCGGACAATCCCTTTCCCGGGAAGCCTCAACTCCTTCGTGACAAATATCAAAAAAGTCCACAGCTCGACGCGATTCATGCCTGTATCTCTTTCCTGGCCGTTCTCCTCTTCCTCCCCCTCTTTCCGGTTCTTTGCCGCGTTTTTCTTTTTCCTCCACAAACATGTATTTTTTACCTTTTACTAAAGTCATCTCTATTTCACACACAAATCTTAACAATATTACCTGAAACTAAAAAAATCCTACAAGTATATAATAACAACAAATGCGGACGTGACGGATCTGTAACAATATCCTTACTGGATGGCCGGTGGCTCGCTTCGGGAGCTCATCCTCCCTTTGTCCGGTGTTGCTTTTAGTCTTGGCAAGGTGTCACAGTCAACCTCTCCACTATCAAAGCCAGTGAGGGGTGTCGGTTTAGTCGCCGCATGAACAGCTTGTTCCAAGCAAAAATGGCATAACTCCGTGAAATATTGGTGAAACTAGCTCCTCAGAGAAAAATTGGCGAAACACCCCGGAACTCAAACTTTTCTGTAACTTATCATAATAAAGCCCCGGCGAGGGGCGAGGATTTGAGATCACGGCGAGGTCACGTCTTTTCGAAGCTGTTCCATGCGCTCACGCTCTCGAAGCTAAGTGATCTTTCACAATCGTGTTTTTGTCGAGACTATCTATCTTTCGGTGTATGTACCTATAGCGTATCTTTTGGAAAAATTTCGGTGCTAATTTTTCGTACATGTATACACAATCGTCGGTTAATGCGTATCGAGTATTCTGCGGCCTAGTACTCGTAGGCTTACGCTTAGACTACCGTACCGTCTCCGACCTTGTGGTTTTGTTGTTCTCTCAGCGATTCGTCGAATGCGCTGAAATTATTTTCGTTCTCTGTTTCGTCCCAGTCGTTCACCCCGTACCTCCTTGTTTAATATCTCTACTCACAAAACAAAAAAAAAAAAAAAAAAAAAAATTTCCTTCCCAGGTCTTATTCGTTTATTTGTTGTTCTTTTTGTTCGTTCGTTCTTCGTTCGCGATCACGCGGTTAGAAATGTATAATCTCTCCCCTGAACAACTATTTTCTCTCATATATTATAACACCCTTTTCTTCTTTTCCTACAAAAGGATGCTTTCGTCTTGCTCACCAAATCTATTCATTCCAAAAAATATATATAATACCATCTCTTACAGTTCCTCCTTTCTACATTCCCTAAACTATCCAGAACTCCACCCCTCCTCCACTGTCCTCAAACGTATTTTTGACTCGAAGGTCTCAAACTCATTTTGCAAAAAATGTTCGTTTCCCATGAATCGTACACTTTTCAAAATCCAATCTCACCCCTCCCCTCCAAATCCTCCCCATCACCCATCCCTTTCAAATCTCCCCCCTTGCCCCTTCCCTCCCCTCCCTCCTAAACTCCCCCCACACCCCTCCCCTCTGAGACTCTCCCTCGCTCCTCCCCTCCTAGACTCCCCTCTCACCCCTCCTCCTCAAAGCATCCTCTCTGCTTCTTCCCCCTTCCAACGTTCACCTTCATCTCCCCCAACCTTCTGCCTCGCTCTTCCCCCTCCTCAAATAACACCTCACTGTGCCTCACCCAATCTCCATCAAACCTTTTGTCCGCCCCATTCTTCCCTTTCTCCAAGCTATTCTGAAATCTCTGAAATCTCTGACACACCTTCAACAGCTCTCCCTACCTCTTCCTCCTCTTCCACATCTTACCCTACCCCTCCCCCCCCCTGTTCTGGACCCGATGCTCCCCCTTCCTCTTTATTAACGGTATGGACCTCAAACATCCGGGGCCTTCGCTCAAACTTGACTGACCTCTCCATACAGGTTGCTTCTGACAAACCAGATGTGATCTGCTTAACAGAAACTTTCCTCCTTCATGATGTCTCTGATGCCTTGGTATCTCTCCCAGGTTACTCCCTCCTCCGGTATGATAGACCTGAGCCTCGTCCTGGAGGTGGGGTTGCTATCTTTATAAAAAACTCTTCCTCACTCGCCCTCCACTGCCCTCTCTCCACCTCACCCCCAGGAATACCTTTGGCTACGGCTTCCCCTTCGCTCCCACCTTTTGTTCATATGTGTGTTGTACCGTCCACCAAACAGCGATGACTCCATCTACATCTCACTGTCTGATAATATGGACCAACTTCTATCTACCCATCCCAACTCTCTCTTCCTCATATGTGGTGATTTCAATTGTCACCATGCCAGTTGGCTGGGTGTGGGTACCTCTCTCACCAGCCATGGCTCTTCAGCAAAGGACTTCTGCGACTCACTGGGACCGACACAATCTGTCAATTTCCCGACCCGGATCTCAGTCAACGGAGCATCTTCTCTTCTGGATTTGGTTATGACAAACTTCCCTGAAAATGTCTGCTGCTCTTCTTCTGCTCCAATCGGCTCATCTGATCATGTGCTTGTCAAAGTGGACATCTCTCTGACCATTCTCAGAGAGCCTCCTCAGCGTCGACGAGTCTGGCATTTCACTCAGGCCAACTGGCACGGTCTTCAAGCAGCCATCAATCATCTGGACTGGTCTCCCATCTCTACCGCCTCTGACATCAACTCATCCTGGGAATTCTTTCAAAGTAAATTGCTCTCTCTCATGCACAGATTTATCCCATCTCGTCTTCAGTTGTCATACCCTTCCTCCCGTCCATGGTACACGGAATCTTGTGGTGAGGCTGTTGCCCTGAAACAACTTGCTTTCGTCTCCTGGAAAGCAAATCCAACGGAAGGAAATCTCATTTCCTTTCACAAAGCCCGAAACAAGTGTGTGTCCACCCTCAGGAGAGCCAGGAAACAATATCTCACCGTTCTCAAGACCGAACTCTCTTATCTGTCTCCCTCTTCCAAATCATGGTGGCGTCTGGTCAAATCTGTTTCTGGTGTTTGTTCCCCCTCCATCCCCTCCCTCACCTCAAACGGCTTAACGGCTGACTCCGCACGTGAAAAAGCTGAATGCCTCAACTCTGTGTTTGCCTCTAAATCTTGTGTCCCAAACCCATCCCTCTCTGTACCCACCGTACCCAGTCGTACCCAGCTGCTCCTGGACTCTGTGTCCTTTCCTCCTGACAAGGTGGAAAAGGTTGTCAACCCTCGACTCTGATTCTGCAACTGGTCCTGACGGCATCAGCCCACGGGTCCTAAAATCATGTTCTTCTGCTCTTTCACTCCCTCTTTCTATTCTCTTCACCCTCTCTTTTGCTCAAGGTCATCTGCCATCTGCTTGGAAATCAGCCAACATCACCGCTTTGCACAAAAAAGGTGCAAAAACAGATCCCAGCAACTACAGACCAATCAGCCTTCTCCCAATTATCAGCAAAGTCATGGAATCCATCATTGCTTCAGATATTAAATCTTTCCTCTTCTCCAATGACTTGATCTCTGATCATCAATTTGGTTTCAGACCTGGTCACTCTACTCTGGACATGCTGCTTCTGCTTTCTCAACAATGGATGGAGGTCCTCAATGCCAAACAGGAAATTAGAGCTGTCTCCCTTGACATTTCACGTGCCTTCGATACGGTCTGGCACCCTGCTCTGCTCACCAAACTCTCCTCCTTTGGTATCCATGGAAATCTCCACGCATGGCTGGCGGACTTCCTCTCTGGTCGTAGTCAACGTGTGGCCCTGAATGGGTTTCTCTCATCTCCTCTTCCTGTTCAGGCTGGAGTTCCCCAAGGTAGTGTTCTGGGCCCTGTGCTTTTTCTGGTCTTCATCAATGATCTCTCTGACTCTCTTGAAAATCCTCTCTATCTCTTTGCTGACGACTCTACTCTCTGTCGCTCCATTCCTCATCCCTCAGATCGGCAGTCTGCAGCCTCCTCACTCTCTGCAGACCTGGACAAAATCACAGACTGGTCAAACAAGTGGAACATGTCTTTCAATCCCGACAAATCTCACACTCTTACAATGTCTCTCCGAAAGGACCGACTGGACAACCCTCCCATCTACTTTCTCAACAATCCTCTCCAAGAAGTTCTGTCGCTCAAGCTTTTGGGTCTCACTATCTGCCATGATCTTTCTTGGGAAAACCACATTTCCAAGCTGGCCTCCAAAGCCAGTAGCCGACTGGGCATCCTCCGTCGTGCGAAGTCCTTCCTTGGCACACCTGAGCTCCTCACCACATACAAGGCTTTCATCCGCAGCTCAATGGAATACTGTTCCCCCCTCTGGGCTGGTGCTCCTGCCTCACACCTTGCTCGGCTTCACGCTGTTGAGGCCAAAGCTTTCAGAATCATTGGAATCTCCTGCGATGTAGTCAACTCCGAGGGCCTTTCACTCACTCACCGCAGGCAGGTTGGTGGTCTTTCTGTCTTCTACCGACTCCTCTCCGGCCTTGCTCCCCCAGCTCTCTCTGTGCTCTGTCCCCCCAATATTCCTTCAGGTCGCACCCTCTTATGGTTAAACTGCCAAAGTCTAGGCTCTCTGCTCACCTTCACTCTTTCATTCCCCTTTTCTCCCGCCTCTGGAACAAACTCCCCCACTCCCTTCAATCCCACTCCTCCCTCCAGGTCTTTAAAACAGCTGTTCACCACCATCTCTTATCTTCCCCCATCGAAAACCTTGATCTTTTCTACCCCCGGTAATTCACCCCAGAGTCCTTGCAGTGTTCATATGTTTTATTCCTCTCCCACCTCCCCCCAAGTCCTCCCGATGTCCCTGCTCTCAAATGTTGTGTTTGTGTCCTTCCCCCTCTCTCCCCATCTTGTCTGCCGCTCCCCTTGTTTTTTGTGTGTTTGTGTGTGTGTGTTTTTTGTGTGTTTTGTGTGTCGGTTTGTCTTTTTGTGTGATTAATGTTAGCTCTTTCACGAGCCTCGATCTTGTATACAAAAAAAAAAGAAAAAAAAAGAAGCCATGTGCCAGGTTTCAGTTGAATATGTTAAAGGGTATGGAAGAAATTGCAGAAAACTACAGGTGGGACAGATAGATGGACGGAAGGGCAGACAGACGGAGAGCAAACCTATAGTCCCCTCCGGGTATGGGGCTAATAAATAGATAAATAGACACTTTACCTGATTTGAGATAACCGTTGGTCCAAGAAAGTTCTCCTGTTTCTCACTGGATGTCATATTTGCTGTTGCAGAGGTTGTTGCTATGGCAACTGCCTGCTCTAATGTAGAGGTTTCCATGGAAACTGGCATCAAGCCTTCAATGCCCGGTGTTGCCAATGTCAAGGGAGCGTGCTCTGTTGCACTGATAATGGCAAAAATAACGGTGTGAAGCTAATGCACATTCAGTATTAAAATGAAGCCATAATACACATTGGGTGTTTAAGTCTTGAGAGATGTTGGTAAGTCAAGAGGTAAGCAACACACACCCTGTTCGTTCTTCTGGCATCTCGACAATAATGCTTGCCGACACGATGCCGCTACACATGTCCATCTCCATCTTCATTCCAGACTCTGAGTCCAGGTCCAATTTCACACTTTCATCTCCGAAATTACTGACACTAGCATCTTGGCACTCGCAGCCAAGCAGGCCACGTACGGCATGCTGCGTTATGTCATCTGACTCGCCACGATCTGGAGCTGCTGGGAACAACAAAGGCTGTCAAGACCATTGCCTGTCTGACAACTGGGTTAAGGATCAACAATGGCGGGAAACCTTTGCAATGACATTTTTGCCCACCGTGTTACATGGTGCAAGATAAACACCAAGCAAACCCAGCTGACTTTGCTTACCTGCAGTCTTTGCCCAAGCTATAGGCAAGTCCCGATGTTCCTTTGCAGGCTTTGCCTCCTTGAGCTGTACTAGTACGGATCGCGGTAAGATTCTCCGAAAACCCGGCATGCAGGGGATCAGTGAGGATTCGGGTACTCGAGTGTATTTCTGTGCCACGAAGAACAAGAGAGGAGAGACAAGAACCTCCATCGAAAGGCACCCTCATTCCATTACATGAAATGTAATGGCTAAATGGAAACAAAAGTCTCCTTCAATGCCAGTCATCACAACCATTCAAGCTTCAAGTCCAATTACAAACATCATTTTTCTTCAGCAAATAAACCAAGTGTCCATCAACGTCAATGGAGCTCGTGCACTCCCTTGTTCATATACTAACCGGGTCAATCTGGGCCCTTTCCCTCGATGTCCTTTCTACGTAGACTCGGCGTTCATTCACCGGCAAGCGCCGCCATGCCTCGCTCACCTTCTTGTTGATTTCAGAACGTGAGAGTTCAGGGTGCAGCTCCTGAACTTGCGCATGTGTGTCCAGGTAGTAGTGTAGGTATGCAGGACTGCAATGCACAGGTTAAGGAATGGCATCACAAAATCGGACCATGTTTCAGTCATATCACAGTTATTCAAGTAAGAGTCCTTGGACACGATACAACTGCAACCCCCCCCCAACCTCCCCCACTCCCCATCTTCCTCTTAATTCTTAACCTCATCTCTGTGCATGTCATCCTTAAATGGGTTGTACAACCAAGATGTGTTCAAGGTAAGTGCGATCAAGATGTGATGGCCACCGGATGGACCGTACATAGCAGTGAGGAGATACCGTGGTTTCTTTGGTTTTTTCAATGCATCCGTTTCATCTTTGCCTCGCTTCCTGTTTCTCCCCTTCCTGGATGACGTTTCTTCTTCTTCCAAATACACGCAGCAACCTTCCACCTCCTCCACAACAAATGGCACCTCTTCAGCTGCCAACTCCGTCTCCATGACAATCTATGATTAAAAAAACATTCAATTCATTCTCAACGGATGATAAATACGAGGTGATTAGTGCAATCTGCATTGGCTTGAAGGTGCAATTCCTTGTTAGGCCTCACTAATTAGGCATCAATGGGCTGAAATCTTTTTTTCTACACATGTACACAAGTTGAGGCTCATGAAGAAGCCAAAGCAAGAAGGATTGAAAGTGCTATTGGACAGGTTGTTCCTGATGTGATAAAAACATGAAATTTCTGCTCTTCTCCACACCATTCTCCATTCAAAGAAGTTCAACATACACCCCAAACCATGTGACAAATTTTGCTCAAAGCATTATACATGTCGCAAACACCATATTCCACTCCACCTTTATCATTATACAATGATATTCTTGTATCTTAAATACCAACTATAACTATCTTTATTACAAACGATACCGTTAAAGTGATTTAGAATATTCACTCCATCTATTTAGATTTCAAAACTACGTTTCATAATCCTTACAATAATTCATGGACAGGTGATTGTTACTTGCCGGAAAAATTTTCCGGCAAGTATGTTGATCTGTTCGTTACTTGCCGGAAAAATTTTCCGGCAAGTATGTTGATCTGTTCGTTTGTTACTTGCCGGAAATTTTTTTCCGGCAAGTATGTTGATCTGTTCGTTTGTCTGTTTGTCTGTCTGTCTGTTTGCAGCACTGCGTCTACACTGTTGCACGGAGAATCGCCAAACTTTGCACACATATTCGTCTTGCCCTGGAATAGACTGTGCCCAATTTATGACGTCATCGGTCACGTGTTTCGGCCGCCATCTTGGAAAAACCGAAAAACTTTGCACCTCTATATCTCCGAAAGTGCTGAATAGAAAAAATTGAGACATGGCTCATTGTAAAGAACTCTCCATGGGGAATAAAATATGTTAATGATGATGTCATATGTCACGTGGTCGGCCGCCATCTTGGAAGAACTGCAAAACTTTGCACCACTATATCTCCAAAAGTGCTGAACAGAAAAAATTGAGACAAGGCTCATTGTAAAGAACTCTCCATGGGCAATAAAATATGTTAATGATGACGTCATATGTCACGTGGTCGGCCGCCATCTTGGAAAAACCGAAACATTTTGCACCACTATATCTCCAAAAGTGCTAACAGAAAAAATTGAGACATGGCTCATTGTAAAGAACTCTCCATGGGGAATAAAATATGTTAATGATGATGCCATTGGTCACGTGGTTCGGCCGCCATCTTGGAAAAACGGGAAAACTTTGCACCACTATATCTCCAAAAGTGCAGAATGGAAAAAATTGAGAGATGGCTCATTGTAAAGAACTCTCCATGGGGAATAAAATATGTTAATGATGACGTCATCTATCACGTAGTTCGGCCGCCATATTTGTTCTAAATGGCCGATAAAAAAGTACATTCCGGCAAGTCCTCGGTCTCTGACCGATTTTTCATTTGTCTGTCTGTCTGTTTGTCTGTCTGTTTGTCTGTCTGTTTGTCTGTTTGCAGCACTGCGTCTACACCGTTGCACGGAGAATCGCCAAACTTTGCACACATAATGGTCTTGCCCTCTAATATACTGTGCCTCAATGATGACGTCATCAGTGACGTGGTTCGGCCGCCATCTTGGATAAACCGAATAAATTTGCACCTCTATATCTCCGAAAGTACTGAACAGAAAAAATTGAGACATGGCTCATTGTAAAGAACTCTCCATGGGGAATAAAATATGTAAATGATGACGTCATCAGTCACGTGGTTCGGTCGCCATCTTGGAAAAACGGCAAAACGTTGCGCCACTATATCTCCAAAAGTGCTGAACAGAAAAAATTGAGACATGGCTCATTGTAAAGAACTCTCCATGGGGAATAAAATATGTTAATGATGACGTCATATGTCACGTGGTCGGCCGCCATCTTGGAAAAACGGCAAAACTTTGCACCACTATATCTCCAAAAGTGCTGAACAGAAAAAATTGAGACATGGCTCATTGTAAAGAACTCTCCATGGGGAATAAAATATGTTAATGATGACGTCATCAGTCGCGTGGTCGGCCGCCATCTTGGAAAAACCGAAAAACCTAGCACCTCCATATCTCCGAAAGTGCTGAATAGAAAAAATTGAGACATGGCTCATTGTCAAGAACTCTCCATGTGGAATAAAATATGTTAATGATGACGTCATCGGTCACGTGGTGCGGCCGCCATCTTGGAAAAACGGGAAAAAAAATCACCTCCATATCTCCGAAAGTGCTGAATAGAAAAAATTGAGACATGGCTCATTGGAAAGAACTCTCCAGGGGGAATAAAATATGTTAATGATGACGTCATCGGTCACGTGGTTCGGCCGCCATCTTGGAAAATCCGAAAAACGTTGCACCTCTATCTCCAAAAGTGCTGAACAGAAAAAATTGAGACATGGCTCATTGGAAAGAACTCTCCAGGGGGAATAAAATATGTTAATGATGATGTCATCGGTCAGGTGGTTCAGCCGCCATATTTGTCCTAAATGGCCGATAAAAAAGTACATTCCGGCAAGTCCTCGGTCTCTGACCGATTTTTCATCTGTCTGTTTGTTACTTGCCGGAAAAAAATTTTCGGCAAGTATGTTGATCTGTTCGTTACTTGTTTGTCTGTTTGTCTGTCTGTTTGTCTGTTTGTCTGTCTGTCTGTCTGTTTGCAGCACTGCGTCTACACCGTTGCACGGAGAATCGCCAAACTTTGCACACATATTGGTCTTGCCCTGGAATAGACTGTGCCCAATTGATGACGTCATCGGTGACGTGGTTCGGCCGCCATCTTGGAAAAACCGAAAAACTTTGCACCTCTATATCTCCGAAAGTACTGAACAGAAAAAATTGAGACATGGCTCATTGTAAAGAACTCTCCATGGGGAATAAAATATGTTAATGATGACGTCATATGTCACGTGGTCGGCCGCCATCTTGGAAAAACGGCAAAACTTTGCACCACTATATCTCCAAAAGTGCTGAACAGAAAAAATTGAGACATGGCTCATTGTAAAGAACTCTCCATGGGGAATAAAATATGTTAATGATGACGTCATCAGTCACGTGGTCGGCCGCCATCTTGGAAAAACGGCAAAACTTTTTACCACAAAAGCTCCAAAAGTGCTGAACAGAAAAAATTGAGACATGGCTCATTGTAAAGAACTCTCCATGGGGAATAAAATATGTTAATGATGATGTCATATGTCACGTGGTCGGCCGCCATCTTGGAAAAACCGAAAAACGTTGCACCTCCATATCTCCGAAAGTGCTCAATAGAAAAAATTGAGACATGGCCCATTGTAAAGAACTCTCCATGGGGAATGAAATATGTTAATGATGATGTCATCAGTCACGTGGTTCGGCCGCCATCTTGGAAAAACCGAAAAACCTCGCACCTCCATATCTCCGAAAGTGCTGAATAGAAAAAATTGAGACATGGCTCATTGTAAAGAACTCTCCATGGGGAATAAAATATGTTAATGATGACGTCATCAGTCACGTGGTTCGGCCGCCATCTTGGAAAAACCGAACAGATTTGTGCCACTATATCTCCAAAAGTACTGAACAGAAAAAATTGAGACATGGCTCATTGTAAAGAACTCTCCATGGGGAATAAAATATGTTAATGATGACGTCATCAGTCACGTGGTCGGCCGCCATCTTGGAAAAACGGCAAAACTTTGCACCACTATCTTTCCAAAAGTGCTGAACAGAAAAAATTGAGACATGGCTCATTGAAAAGAAATCTCCATGGGGAACAAAATATGTTAATGATGATGTCATATGTCACGTGGTCGGCCACCATCTTGGAAAACGGCAAAACTTTGCACCACTATATCTCCAAAAGTGCTGAACAGAAAAAATTGAGACATGGCTCATTGTAAAGAACTCTCCATGGGGAATAAAATATGTTAATGATGACGTCATATGTCACGTGGTTCGGCCGCCATCTTGGAAAAACCGAAAAACTTTGCACCTCCATATCTCCAAAAGTGCTGAATAGAAAAAATTGAGATATGGCTCATTGTAAAGAACTCTCCATGGGGAATAAAATATGTACATGATGACGTCATAGGTCACGTGGTTCGGCCGCCATCTTGGAAAAACCGAAAAACTTTGCACCTCCATATCTCCAAAAGTGCAGAATAGAAAAAAAATTGAGACATGGCTCATTGTAAAGAACTCTCCATGGGGAATAAAATATGTTAATGATGACGTCATCGGTCACGTGGTTCGGCCGCCATATTTGTCCTAAATGGCCGATAAAAAAGTACATTCCGGCAAGTCCTCGGTCTCTGACCGATTTTTCATTACTTGCCGGAAAAATTTTTCCGGCAAGTATGTTGATCTGTTCGTTTGTCTGTCTGTTTGTCTGTCTGTCTGTCTGTCTGTCTGTCTGTCTGTCTGTTTGCAGCACTGCGTCTACACCGTTGCACGGCGAATCGCCAAACTTTGCACACATATTGGTCTTGCCCTGGAATAGACTGTGCCCAATTGATGACGTCATCGGTGACGTGGTTCGGCCGCCATCTTGGAAAAACTGAAAAACCTTGCACCTCTATATCTCCGAAAGTACTGAACAGAAAAAATTGAGACATGGCTCATTGTAAAGAACTCTCCATGGGGAATAAAATATGTAAATGATGACGTCATCAGTCACGTGGTTCGGTCGCCATCTTGGAAAAACGGCAAAACGTTGCGCCACTATATCTCCAAAAGTGCTGAACAGAAAAAATTGAGACATGGCTCATTGTAAAGAACTCTCCATGGGGAATAAAATATGTTAATGATGACGTCATATGTCACGTGGTCGGCCGCCATCTTGGAAAAACGGCAAAACTTTGCACCACTATATCTCCAAAAGTGCTGAACAGAAAAAATTGAGACATGGCTCATTGTAAAGAACTCTCCATGGGGAATAAAATATGTTAATGATGACGTCATCAGTCGCGTGGTCGGCCGCCATCTTGGAAAAACCGAAAAACCTAGCACCTCCATATCTCCGAAAGTGCTGAATAGAAAAAATTGAGACATGGCTCATTGTCAAGAACTCTCCATGTGGAATAAAATATGTTAATGATGACGTCATCGGTCACGTGGTGCGGCCGCCATCTTGGAAAAACGGGAAAAAAATTCACCTCCATATCTCCGAAAGTGCTGAATAGAAAAAATTGAGACATGGCTCATTGGAAAGAACTCTCCAGGGGGAATAAAATAAGTTAATGATGACGTCATCGGTCACGTGGTTCGGCCGCCATCTTGGAAAATCCGAAAAACGTTGCACCTCTATCTCCAAAAGTGCTGAACAGAAAAAATTGAGACATGGCTCATTGGAAAGAATTCTCCAGGGGGAATAAAATATGTTAATGATGTCGTCATCGGTCACGTGGTTCGGCCGCCATCTTGGAAAATCCGAAAAACGTTGCACCTCTATCTCCAAAAGTGCTGAACAGAAAAAATTGAGACATGGCTCATTGTAAAGAACTCTCCGTGGGGAATAAAATATGTTAATGATGATGTCATCGGTCAGGTGGTTCAGCCGCCATATTTGTCCTAAATGGCCGATAAAAAAGTAAATTCCGGCAAGTCCTCGGTCTCTGACCGATTTTTCATTTGTTTGTCTGTCTGTCTGTCTGTCTGTCTGTTTGTCTGTCTGTTTGCAGCACTGCGTCTACACCGTTGCACGTAGAATCGCCAAACTTTGCACAAATATTGGTCTTGCCCTGGAATAGACTGTGCCCAATTGATGACGTCATCGGTGACGTGGTTCGGCCGCCATCTTGGAAAAACCGAAAAACTTTGCACCTCTATATCTCCGAAAGTACTGTACAGAAAAAATTGAGACATGGCTCATTGTAAAGAACTCTCCATGGGGAATAAAATATGTAAATGATGACGTCATCAGTCACGTGGTTCGGGCGCCATCTTGGAAAAACGGCAAAACGTTGCGCCACTATATCTCCAAAAGTGCTGAACAGACAAAAATTGAGACATGGCTCATTGTAAAGAACTCGCCATGGGGAATAAACTATGTTAATGATGACGTCATCAGTCACGTGGTCGGCCGCCATCTTGGAAAAACCGAAAAACTTAGCGCCTCCATATCTCCGAAAGTGCTGAATAGAAAAAATTGAGACATGGCTCATTGTAAAGAACTCTCCATGGGGAATAAAATATGTTAATGATGACGTCATCGGTCACGTGGTTCGGCCGCCATATTTGTCCTAAATGGCCGATAAAAAAGTACATTCCGGCAAGTCCTCGGTCTCTGACCGATTTTTCATTTGTTTGTTTGTTAGTTTGTCACGCCACTCGTCCTTTAGTTCTGGGCCGATTACATCCAGACTTGCCACACTGCATCAACATGACCCCAATTAGTGTACAAGGTGTTTTATTTTATCTTGCCGGTAGTCTTGAGGAGGCCAGGAAGAGGGGGAAGCGGAGGGATGTCAATTCTCCATGTAAATCGTATCGTCCAGCGCCACCTCCAGGTGTGAGAGGGTATTACAAGATCCACCCTTTACAGTACAGTAATCCTGTCCCCATGTTTTCCAGTGCAGTGATGTGTTTTAAAATGTAAGCAGTGAGCATGTAAGCTGGGATTTTTGTATTTATTTTCGGAAGCGATTTAGGCAGCTGCCAGTTGCCTATACACTGCCACAATTAAGGTATGCGTCAGAAGAACGTGTTGCATGTTTGGAAGATGATTGCCAGTGGGGCGGGTACTCTCCGAGTAATCCATAATCCACGGATGTGTTCCATTGACTTTTTTTTTTTTGTTTGTATGCAGAATCGAGGCTCGTAAAAGAGATAACATTTATCCCAAAAAAAATAAAATCAAAGAGACAAACAAAATATATAAAAAGAGGGAGCGGTAGACAAGATGGGGAGAGAAGGGGAAGCACACAAACACAACATCTCCTTGTTCCAGAGGAGGGCAAAAAGAGGAATGAAGGAGTGAAGGTGAGCAGAGAGTCTTGATTTTGGCAGTTTAACCAGAAGAGGGTTGCAGACAGATCTTGTGCGACCTGTAGGAATATTTGGGGGACAGAGTCCAGAGAGAGCTGGGGGAGCAAGGCCGGAGAGGAGTCGGTAGAAGACGGAAAGACCACCAACCTGCCTGCGGTGAGTAAGTGAAAGGCCCTTGGAGATAGCTTCATCACGGGAGAGATTCCAATGATTCTGAACGCTTTGGTTTCAACAGCGTGAAGACGAGCTAGGTGTGAGGCAGGAGCACCAGCCCAGAGGGGAGAGCAGTACTCCATTGAGCTGCGGAAGAAAGCCTTGTATGTGGTGAGGAGCTCAGGTGTGCCAAGGAAGGACTTCGCACGACGGAGGATGCCCAGTCGGTGACTGGCTTTGGAGGCCAGCTTGGAAATGTGGTTTTCCCAGGAAAGATCACAGCAGACAGTGAGACCCAAAAGCTTGAATGACAGAACTTCTTGGAGAGGATTATTCAGAAAGTGGATGGGAGGGTTGTCCAGTCGGTCTTTTCGGAGAGACATCGTAAGAGTGTGAGATTTGTCAGGATTGAAAGACATGTTCCACTTGTTTGCACAGTCTGTGATTTTGTCCAGGTCTACAGAGAGTGAGGAGGCTGCAGAATGCCGATCTGAGGGATGAGGAATGGAGCGGCAGAGAGTGGAGTCATCAGCAAAGAGATAGAGAGGATTTTCAAGAGAGTCAGAGAGATCATTGATGAAGACCAGAAAAAGCACAGGGCCCAGAACACTGCCTTGGGGAACTCCAACCTGAACAGGAAGAGGAGATGAGAGAAACCCATTCAGAGCCACACGTTGACTGCGACTAGAGAGGAAGTCTGCCAGCCATGCGTGGATATTTCCATGGATACCAAAGGAGGAGAGTTTGGTGAGCAGAGCGGGGTGCCAGACCGTATCGAAGGCACGTGATATGTCAAGGGAGACAGCTCTAATTTCCTGTTTGGCATTGAGGACCTCCATCCATTGTTGAGACAGCAGAAGCAGCATGTCCAGAGTAGAGTGACCTGGTCTGAAACCAAATTGATGATCAGAGATCAAGCCATTGGAGAAGAGGAAAGATTTCATATCTGAAGCAATGATGGATTCCATGACTTTGCTGATAATTGGGAGAAGGCTGATTGGTCTGTAGTTGCTGGGATCTGTTTTTGCACCTTTTTTGTGCAAAGCGGTGATGTTGGCCGATTTCCAAGCAGATGGCAGATGACCTTGAGCAAAAGAGAGGGTGAAGAGAACAGAGAGAGGGAGTGAAAGAGCGGAAGAACAGGATTTTAGGACCCGTGGGCTGATGCCGTCAGGTCCAGTTGCAGAATCAGAGTCGAGGGTTGACAGAAACTTTTCCACCTCGTCAGTAGGAAAGGACACAGAGTCCAGGAGCAGCTGGGTACGACTGGGTACGGTAGGTACAGAGAGGGATGGGTTTGGGACACAAGATTTAGAGGCAAACACAGAGTTGAGGCATTCAGCTTTTTCACGCGCGGAGTCAGCCGTGTGGCCGTTTGAGGTGAGGGAGGGGATGGAGGGGGAACAAACACCAGAAACAGATTTGACCAGACGCCACCAGGATTTGGAAGAGGGAGACAGATAAGAGAGTTCTGTCTTGAGAACGGAGAGATATTGTTTCCTGGCTCTCCTGAGGGTGGACACACACTTGTTTCGGGCTTTGTGAAAGGAAATGAGATTTCCTTCCGTTGGATTTGCTTTCCAGGAGACGAAGGCAAGTTGTTTATGGGCAACAGCCTCACCACAAGATTCCGTGTACCATGGACGGGAGGAAGGGTATGACAACTGAAGACGAGATGGGATAAATCTGTGCATGAGAGAGAGAGAGAGCAATTTACTTTGGAAGAATTCCCAGGATGAGTTGATGTCAGAGGCAGTCGAGATGAGAGACCAGTCCAGATGATTGATGGCTGCTTGAAGACCGTGACAGGTGACCTGAGTGAAATGCCAAACTCGTCGACGCTGAGGAGGCTCTCTGAGAATGGTCAGAGAGATGTCCACTTTAACAAGCACATGATCAGATGAGCCAATTGGAGCAGAATAAGAGCAGCAGACATTTTCAGGGAAGTTAGTCATAACCAAGTCCAGAAGAGAAGATGCTCCGTTGACTGAGATCAGGGTCGGGAAATTGACAGATTGTGTCAGTCCCAGTGAGTCGCAGAAGTCCTTTTCTGAGGAGCCATGGCTGGTGAGAGAGATACCCACACCCAGCCAATTGGCATGGTGACAATTGAAATCACCACATATGAGGAAGAGAGAGTTGGGATGAGTAGATAGAGGTTGGTCCATATTATTGGACAGCTAGATGTAGATGGAGTCATCACTGTTTGGTGGACGGTACAACACACATATGAACAAAAGGTGGGAGCGAAGGGGAAGCCGTAACCAGAGGTATTCCTGGGGGTGAGGTGGAGAGAGGGCAGTGCAGGGCGAGTGAGGAAGAGAGTTTTTGATAAAGACAGCAACCCCACCTCCAGGACGAGGCTCAGGTCTATCATACCGGAGGAGGGAGTAACCCGGGAGAGATACTAAGGAATCAGAGACATCATGAAGGAGGAAAGTTTCTGTTAAGCAGATCACGTCTGGTTTGTCCGAAGCAACCTGTATGGAGAGATCAGTCAAGTTGGAGCGAAGGCCCCAGATGTATGAGGTCCATACCATTAATGAAGAGGATGGGGGAACATCGGATACAGTACAGGGGGGGAGGGGTAGGGTAAGATGTGGAAGAGGAGGAAGAGGTAGGGAGAGTTGTTGAAGGTGTGTCAGAGATTTCAGAATAGCTCGGAGAAAGGGACGGATGGGGCGGACAAAAGGTTTTATGGTGATTGGGTGAGGCACAGTGGGGTGTTATTTGAGGAGGGGGAAGAGCGAGACAGAACGTTGTGGGAGATGGAGGTGAGAGTTGGAAGGGGGAAGAAGCAGGGAGGACGCTTTGAGGAGGAGGGGTGAGAGGGGGGGAAATGAAGAAGAAATGAGGGTGGGGAGACTTGAAGGGGAGGGCCGAGGGGGGAGTTTAGGAGGGAAGGGACAAGGGGGGGGGGGGATTTGAAAGGGATGGGAAATGGGGGAGATTTGGGGGGGAGGGTTGAGGGGGGAGTCTAGGAAGGGAGGGGTGAGGGGGAGTCTCGGAGGGGAGGGGTGAGGGGGAGTCTAGGAGGGGAGGGGTGTGGGGGGAGTTTAGGAGGGAAGGGGCAAGGGGGGAGATTTGAAAGGGATGGGTGATGGGGAGGATTTGGAGGGGAGGGGCAAGGGGGAAGATTTGAAAGGGATGGGTGATGGGGAAGATTTGGAGGGGAGGGGCAAGGGGGAAGATTTGAAAGCGATGGGTGATGGGGAAGATTTGGAGGGGAGGGGCAAGGGAGGAGATTTGGAGGGGAGGTGTGATGGGGAAGTTTTGGAGGGGAGGGGTGATGGGGAAGATTAGTAGGGGAGGGGTGAGATTGGATTTTAGAAAGTGTGCGATTAATGGGAAGCGAACATTTATTGCAAAATGAGTGTCTTGTGACCTTCGAGTCAAAAATACGTTTGAGGACGCTGGAGGGGGGATGGCGTGCAGGTGAGTTTAGGGAATGTAGGAAAGAGGAACTGTATAAATAAATAAATAAAAAATAAAAAATCTGTTAGGGTTAGGGTTAGGGTTAGGGTTAGGGTTAGGGTTAGGAACTGTAAGAGGAAAGAGGAACTGTAAGAGTTGGAATTTTTTTTTGGAATGAATAGATTCGGTGAGCAAGTCGAAAACACCCTTTTAAAGAAGAAGAAGAAAAAGGTGTTATAATATACGACAGAATATAGTACTTCAGGGGAAAGTTTTAAAAACATTTTTAAATTTAACAGTGAAAATTATCTGGGGAAATGGAGGTGAAACACGTGATCGAAGAACGAACGAACGAATAAGAACAACGAATAAACGAATAAGAACAACGAATAAGAATAAAGAAGGATTTTTTTATTATTTTTTTGGAGTTGAGATTTTAAACAAGGACGTATGGGGTGAAAAGACTGGGAAAAACAGAGAACGAAAGTAGTTGGAGCACAATCGACGGACCGCTGAGAGAAAAACAAAGCCTCAAGGTAGGACACGGTAGCCTGCAAGGCCTCAAAAGGCGTGACACCAATTAACCGACGATTTTTTATACAGGTATGAAAAATTAACACCGAGAATCTTCCTAAGGACACACTCACTATAGGTACACACACCGAAAGATAAATACCGTTTCGACAAAAACACAATTGTGAACAATTACTTAACTTCGAAAGCGTGAGAGCGTGGACAGCTTCGAAAAAACGTGACCTCGCCGACAAAGATCTCGCGAGATCCCAGGCCAATGTGCTCACCACATCTGACCATGATGTTATACCGGTAACTCGCAGGAGAGAATGGACATCAGGCTGAGAGCGAACAGTTCCTGGGAATAGAGATTTGTCCATCATATGTATTGCTGCGGTTTTGAGATTGGCACATTGAAGGCATTAAAGGTTAACGGTTTGCCCCCCATAGTTAGTCACACGAGCAACATATAGGCCCATTTGTAGTATAGTTATGTCTTAGTATGTGTAAGAATAGGCCATTTCCCCTCTTAGTACCTGCGTTGTGTAAAGACAGGAGAGTAGGCCCCATTCATTTTGCTCCCACCTCCAATTCTACCTCTATGGGCATAATCCATCCCGCGCCCCATTTGGCTGTCCCCTAGTCAAGCTAACACGAGGTAGGCCTAAAAAGGTGGGGGCGGCGTTGAGGTCGGGAGCAGCAGAGGCAATGACGGTAAGAGCCACCAGCCAATCAGAGCTCTAGCGGCATGGCGTG
This sequence comes from Myxine glutinosa, assembly GCF_964187855.1. Taxonomy (NCBI): domain Eukaryota; kingdom Metazoa; phylum Chordata; class Myxini; order Myxiniformes; family Myxinidae; genus Myxine; species Myxine glutinosa. The sequence continues at coordinate 33,173,642 of NC_136274.1, read as the reverse complement.
AGAGGGCGTGGTAAAGTGCGTCTGGTGAGTTCCAGAAGGTTCGTGGGGCGTGCCTATGTAACCCGCTGCGCAAAGCCCTCGAAAGGACTTGTACCAGTGGCGAAAGGACTTGCAGAGGATAGGCGCGTTGTTTGAGGACTTGCGCAGAGAGAGAGAAGAAGAGGCGTTGAACCGTACAAGTACGCGGGCGCGGCCAGACGCGCCGGTGACGCATATAGTACATTTTCCAGCCAAGCGAGTAAGCGCGGCCATAGCCGCAAATGAATAACCGCCAGCCGCACCAAAGTCCGCGCCCTACCATTCGCCCCGTGATAACCCGCTCCGTTCAGACAACATGCAGCGAGCTCCTGCTTTCACCTATATCCATCTCCAAGGGACGTGCCGGGGACCGAGAGAGCTGCACGTGAGCCATCCCTGGAGGCGCTGGTGAACATCAACCTGCCAATCAGCAATCCCCGTGTGAGTGTGTGTGAGACGGGCCCGTTTGTCCTGGGTATTAAGAATAAGACTGTATAAGCTGCTCTGTGTCTCTTCATCCTGTACTGTACAGTGTACATGCGTGTGATAGTAATTAAACCATTTGTTCTTCCTTTCTTTCCAATTCGATCGTCTTTGTGATTTCGCCATTGACTAAGCGTGGTACGAATCGAACCGCTTGAATCGGGGTCTAGTAATTAATAATAGCGCGAATCACGTGTACGCAAACCGCTCGGTGTATCAACAACACACGTGGTTCGTGCGAGGCTTATCTCCTCGTTTCAGGGCAGCGCTAGCATTTAGGTAACAGCAAATTTGGTCCTGAAACCCTATTTGGCACTGTCCGGAAGGGACGTGATAGGTCTCGGGTCGCGCCAGGTCAGTCAAGACAAGGGAACTAATCCCCCCTTGATAAGGGGAGAAGGCCGGCGGCAGATCCACAACAGTATGTTCTTATGCTCCAGTTCAATCTTCCCTTTGACTGAAGGCTAATCGCAAAATTGAGGATTCCATCTCTCCGATCTCCCTTTTGGTTTGAAATGATACTTCATAGGTCGTGCACCTTAAAATGAACTTTACTGATATCCGATTATAGTTCAGCTCAGGAGCAAGGTAATAAAATTAACCGATTAGAGTTGTAGACAGCGCTGGAGCCAAAGAACGTACGTCCGTGCACATAAGAGCTTACCACTGTCTACAGAGGAGAGATCTCGTGAGATTTATTAAACTTCTATAATCACTCATGTGACCCTTGAACCAAAAGCGAAAACAAAACCTGTTATTGAAGAAGAACCTGAAATAAAATAAATAAAATACCCAAATACTTCTCCAAAGTTTCAACTCAAAAGGAACCAGGTAATCGTTTTATTTTATTTTTTCTGATACAATGCTGTTAACTCCCAGTTTCAGATTGTACACTCGATTCACACTTTGCTTTTGCACGTCTGTAGACAGTGGTAAGCTCTTTTGTGCACGGACGTACGTTCTTTGACTCCAGCGCTGTCTACAACTCTAATCGGTTTATTTTACTACCTTGCTCCTGAGCTGAACTATAATCGGATATCAGTAAGGCTCATTTTAAGGTGCACTACCTATGAAGTATCATTTCAAACCAAAAGGGAGATCGGAGAGATGGAATCCTTAATTTTGCGATTAGCCTTCAGTCAAAGGGAAGATTGAACTGGAACATAAGAACATACATATGATGGACAAATCTCCATTCCCATGAACTGTTCGCTCTCAGCCTGAAGTCCATTCTCTCCTGAGAGTTACCGGCATAACATCATGGTCAGATGTGGTGAGCACATTGGCCTAATGTCGATATTGGATCATGAACAACGATGTTGGCATAGTTTCCCAGCGAAGCATTTAATCTGCGGCGTGTGCAAAATGGAGAAAAAAAATTGCTCTTTTGCTCCAATGAAGGATAAGAGCCTGGTGTTGGCTTAGCGGTTAGGGTGCCGGGTTGGGATCCTAGGATCCTGGGTTCGAATCCCAGTGGATCACTGAATTAACGCCAGGGGGGTTGACTCAGCCTGCCATCCTTCTGAGGTCGGCAAATCGAGTACCAGTTCACTGGTAATTTCCTGTGTGTCGCAAGAGGCGACAGGGTTGGTGGCAGGAAGGGCATCCGGCCATAAAACATTGCTTCAAAAAGGGGATCACGGTGCCCAAAAAAGGCCAACTCCTGCTCTGTGGGGAAAAATTGTCTCTAAAGGTGGTTCTTCTTCTTCTTCTCCAATGAAGGATAAATTCCCAAAACATCGTTATCTTTCCTTCCCATGGCAGATGGCATACTTTCACCGAATGGTCTGTTTATTTCATCCATTCTAACACCGGAATCAATCCAGTAGCTCGACACTGTACCCTCTGTGGCAAGTGTGTCCTTCCTCGGATGCGGTGAACCAAAACTGAACACGATGTTCCAGATGAGGCCCTCACTAAATCTGTGTATAGCGTTAAAACTACTTATTTATTCCTAATTTATCCCCTACGAATACAACCGAAAACCCCTTTAGCTTTACCTGGCATTGTGCTGTCTGCTTTCCCCCCGTATCTATTACCACCCCCAGATTCTCCCATGTTAGATGCTCCAAGATCACCCCTTGCATCATGTAATCCCCATTTTCATCATTCTTACCCATCCCCAGCCCCTTTCACTTGTTCAGGTCAAACTGCATCTACCAAACATTTGCCCAATCAGTGCAAGTATCAATACTTTCCTGAATCTGATCACTTCCCTCTTTATTATCTACCTTCCCTCCAAGCTTTGTGTCATCTCCAAATTTGGAAAGCCTACTCTTAACCGCACATTCCAAATCGTTGATGTAAATTATTAATAATAATAAAGGTCCTAGCGCTGACCCCTGATGTACCCCACTACTTACATCCTCCCAGCTAGACATCCTCCCACTCACAGCCACTATTTCCTTCCTATCACTAATCCGGTTTCCAATCCAGGTAGCTACCTGACCAGCCACTCCACAAGCCCTTACCTTGGCTAACAACCACCTATGTGGTAACCTATTTAAATGCCTTCTTAACGTCTAGATATACGATGTCAACTGTAATTCCCTCATCCAACCATTCAGAAACTGCTTCATATGAATGAATGAATGAATGAATGAATGAATGATCGTTTTAAGGCCATTTTCCCCGCTAGAGCGGGGGTTAGCCTTGCGGGCCCCATGACAATCATGGTTCCCTGTTTGAGGCAATGTTTTTATGGCCGGATGCCCTTCCTGACGCCAACCCTTGGTCACGCTCTTACGATGCGCAGGGATACGGTGTACCTATTCTAAACCGGGGTACACACCGGGATCATTCATCCCAGCAAGCTGGTACTCAATTTGCCGACCTCGGAAGGATGACAGGCTGAGTCAACCCCCCTGGTGTTAATTTAGCGATCGACCGGGATTCGAACCCAGGATCCGAGGATCCCAAGCCGGCACCCTAACCGCTAAGCCAACACCAGGCTATGATAACTTCATAGAACTCTAAAAACGATTTCTGAGACAAGACCGACCTTTGGTAAACCCATACTGACTGTCTTTAATTTGTTTGTATTTATTTAATCAGTTCCTCATCTGGTCCCCAATTAAGATGTCCAACACCTTCCCCACAACTAAGCCTGCAGGTCTATAGTTCCCCAATTCTTTATTAAATAACGCAGTGACATTTGCTATTGTATCCTGGGTTAGAATCCCACCTGAGCTGTAACTGTACAAGTATAAACTGCCGTCCTGGTGCTTCTCATACGGGACGAGTCACCGTGTGTCAGCACTGCTCATTGGTGGATGCTAAATATCCCACAATGCCTTTCGTGAAGAGCGAGCGAGTCATCACCGGCATCCTGCGTGAACGATAGCTGCAAATGCAATGGCAAACTACCCAACGTAACCCTTGCCCAGGAACTGCTTCGCCACCACAGACGTTCCATAAACGATGACGCATTGATGATGAACGCAAGCATTCCGTGCGCCGTTTTAACATTCCAATGGCAACGTGAGAAAAAAAAACACCACAGATACGCACAATAAAAAAATAAGTGTACGAAGTGACGTCACGCGGCCAATGGGCGTCCGCGTTACTCAGCCTTGGGCACCAGTGAGCCATTAGACCCTCAATCGGTCACGTTAACACTCCTACCTGAGCCATAATCAGGATAAAAGCGCTTCCATCCGAACTCCAAACTTCGTTTGAATCTGCGAGGCGATCCTGAGTCCAAAATGGCGAGACTGGATACCGGACAAGGCGAGAGACGGGAGGAAGTAGTGCACCAATGTGGAACGATGATGCTGCACTCGGCCAACACAATCGACCAATCGGTAGCCTTGTTATTAGTCGGTGGCGATTCCGGTCCCCGATTGGTGCATTTGCATGAGGTTTTCGTTGAACGTCATGAGCTATTCTATTTACCGAGATATATAATTATAATAATATTTCTGTGTACATGTGCAGTTAAAGCATTCGTGCTCGCATAAATGAAGCAATCATTAAAAATGCAATAATGCAAATGCAATGCAATAAAATTCAATGCAATGAGGCAATAAAAAAAAATCGCTATGACGCTATGAAACGCTATGAACGCTATGACGCTATGAAACGCTATGACGCTATGAACGCTATGACGCTATGAAAAAAAAATCGCTATGACGCTATGAAACGCTATGAACGCTATGACGCTATGAAACGCTATGACGCTATGACGCTATGAAAAAAAAAAATCGCTCGCTTTACCAAGGGGCTCGCTCCCCCGCCCCTCCCCTCCCCTCCCCTTCCCCCTCCCCTTCCCCTCCCCCCCTCCCCCTCCCCTTCCCCTCCCCCCTCCCCCTTCCCCTTCCCCTCCCCCCCCTCCCCCTCCCCTTCCCTCCCCTCCCCCTCCCCTTCCCCTCCCCCCTCCCCCCTCCCCCCTTTCCCCCTTCCACCTCCCCCTCCCCCCTCCCCCCTTCCCCTCCCCCTCCCCTTTCCCCCCTCCCCCTCCCCTTCCCCCTCCCCCCCTCCCCCTCCCCTTCCCCCTCCCCACCCCTCCCCCGCCGGCAATGCCGGGTACTTCTGCTAGTCATCAATAAACCAACATGTATAAATGAGTGCTTTATATTATGTGCCGGAACAAAATGTTGTGGAGGAACATAAAGATAAGCATCCATGATCATTGTCGATACGTCTAGGACTCGAAGTCTGTCTACCCTACCCGCCACGATCGTGGACCTACCAAATATGGTAATTATATGGGCGTGTTCTAGCCACTACTTCTGCAAATGATTTAAAATGACGTCACCCCAAATAACGAATCACGACCTTTCTTACATACAATAACCGGGATAAATTTTGAAAGCTTGCTTCTAATTGGTGGAGAGAAGCCGATGACGAAACAACATTTCCGACCTATGAACCGGTAAATCCAACACGTCATGGGTTAAAGCAAGGTAGCAGGTTAAGGTCGACAACAACATATGCATTAATCGATTTGGTGAAAAATCAGGAATTAAAATTGTAAACACCAATATTTCTTGAAAGAAAATATTCTGTAATTGTATTTTCCATGTCAACTGCTTTACATCAACATGGCCTACAAGTCTAAACATTTAGTTGTTTGCACATTATTACCCAATGTTCAAACTTGACACAGATAATGAAATTATGGGTTACATAAGGACGTACTCTTTGTTCGAGATCAGATCCAAGATGGCCGACTGGCGGCCATTTTGTTCCTTAAACGTGTCCCCAACCATTTCTCGGACACGCATGGTCCGATTTCGTTCAAACTTCGCACAAGCACAGTACATGATGGCATACACGTGCACCTCACTTTATTTTGCGATCTGATCAAAGATGGCTGACTGGTCGACTGGCGGCCATTTTTATTGTAAACAAAAACCCAGTATTGACCACATCCTCGACAATTTCTCGGACATGCATTTACCGATCTTGTTCAAACATGGCACACAGATAATAAATGATGGGTTACATATGCACATCATTTATTTTCCAGGTCAGATCCAAGATGGCCGAGTGGCAGCCATTTTGTTACTTAAATTTGTCCCCATCCATTTCTCAGACATGCATGGACCAATTTTGTTCAAACTTGGCACAAATATAATACATGAGAGTGTACATATGCAGAAGATTTTGTTTTGTAATCTGACCAAATATGGCCGACTGGGGCCTTCAACTAGGTACATACACTAAGATTACTAAAACCACAGGGGCTATGACATTTTATGTCATTTTCTTCTTCTTAACACCTTATCAAAGGAAATATGACCTGGTAAACAAGATATGGTATTACAAAAGAGCAAAGCCAGGTATTGGCTCAATGGATAAGGTGGCTGGTTTAAGAACTTGGGGTCTTGAGTTTGAGCCCCTGTCATGCTCTTGAATTAACACCAGGTGGGTTGACTCAGCCTGTCATCCTTCTGAGGTCAGCAAAAGGTGTACCAATCTACTGATAACAGGGAGCACTGCATCAGTGGCACAGCTGTGCTTTTTGAAGCACTCCAGCAAGTACTCCAACGAAATGGGTGATGAGAATGGCCGGCTTGGCAAGCGATAGCAAGCTGAAAGTGGGGCAACTTAGCATAACAATTGTGCATTTTGTGAGGAAAGCACCAAATATGGCACACTAGTAGACTATCATATTATGAAAAGTTCTGGATATTGGGCCATCTCAGATTCAGAGATTTGATTTTTGCAAGATTTCGATTCGATTGGGATCGGAGAGAACACCTTCTTCATCTTCTGTACAGTGAAGTTGCCAGCCCTGAATTCTCTGGCTACATCTGGGTGCTTCATTGGGAGTGCAACCATGTCCCTCAGGTGAACAGGGACCCACCTGGCATAGTGTGTGTGGTCTAAGGCATGGAACCATGGGACCAGTTCCATCAGGGCATCAAGGTACATCGTCAATGAAGCCTGCCGCAGAGAACGCACGTAGACCAGTACCAACATCTCTAGTTCCAGCACAGTTGCCCAGTACTGAAAGTTGGGAATGTCTTCTCCTCTCTGGTGACACCAGTCTTCGAACTCAGGCAGGTCTTCTGCATCATCAGCATATGTCATACAGTGGCGTTCATATGCACGGTGTTGCAGAATGTGCAGTGCCGCTGCAGTGATTTGATGAGCTCTTCTTGTGCGGGTGACGTGGGCAGCTCGCAGGAAGGACTCGGCCGTCCCTGGCGTTGCAATCTCAGCTTGCAAATCTGCAAAATCTGCAAATCTTGCAAAAATCAAATCTCTGAATCTGAGATGGCCCAATATCCAGATATTTTCATAATATGATAGTCTACTAGTGTGCCAAATTTGGTGCTTTCCTCACAAAATGCACAATTGTTATGCTATATTTAGCTTAGCTGCCGGACTATGATGGCTTCTGGTTGAAATGGCCAAGGAATATTAAAAACAGATCGATTGCAAGCAGCAAATCTTGTGGAAACCACTGAGAGCAGACAAATTCAAAAAAGGGTGTTATAACACACCCAAAGTAAACCTTCCCGGCCGAACCGTGTAGGTTGAGGTTGTGGGTGGTGGTTCATTTCAGCCTAAAGGGGTAGTGCCTAAAGGGGATGGCAACATAGAGAGTAACCCAGTTTTAGGACCGGCAGAGAAGATAACTGAGAAGGAAGTTGAGGAAGCGATAAAAGCAATGAAGAGTAGAAAAGAGGGAGGGCCGACGGGAGTTGTGGGAGATATGTTGAAGGCAGCAGGAAGTTGGGGTGTGAAGAGAATGACAGAGATCTGTAATCTGGTGGTGAAAGAAGGCCGCATTCCAGTGGATTGGGAACTGAGTACCCTTGTCCCTATATACAAGGGGAAAGGTGACCCTCTGGAGTGTGGCTCGTACCGAGCGATAAAGTTATTGGAGCATGGAATGAAGGTATTGGAAAGGGGGTTGGAGAGGAGGATAAGGAAGAAAGTGAAGATCAACGAAATGCAGTTTGGATTTATGCCAGGAAGAGGAACGACAGATGCGCTTTTCATTGTGAGGCAGTTGCAGGAGAAGTACATGGAGAAGAGGAAGAAGTTGTTTCTTGGGTTTGTTGATCTGGAGAAAGCATTCGATAAGGTTCCACGCAAAGTATTGACATGGGCAATGAGGAAGTTAGGAGTGGAGGAATGGTTGATCAGAGTAGTGATGGCAATGTACAAAAGAGCGTGCACAGCTGTAAGGACGAAGGACGGGAACAGTGGTGAGTTTGAGGTGAATGTGGGAGTGCATCAGGGGTCCGTACTAAGTCCACTATTATTTGTAGCTGTGATGGAGGTGCTGGCTCAGAACGTAAAGGAGGGTTTACCGTGGGAGTTGTTGTATGCAGATGATCTGGTGTTGATTGCGGAAAGTATGGATGGACTGAAGGAAAAGATGAACAAGTGGAAGGAATGTATGGAGACAAAAGGTCTGAAGGTGAATATCGGAAAGACGAAGGTGATGGCAAGTGGTAAAGCATGTGGTGAGGTGGAAAGAACTGGGAAGTGGCCCTGTGCTGTGTGCAGGAAGGGTGTCGGAGTGAACTCCATTCAATGTACAATGTGCGCTGAGTGGGTTCATCAAAAATGTAGTGGTCTGAGAGGGTCATTAACCAGTGTGGCAGCGACATTCAAATGTAAGGTGTGCACAGAGGGAGCTGCAGATGGAGGAAATGTTGAGTTGGATCTTGGAGACGGCGTGAAGCTGGAATGTGTGAAAACATTTTGCTACCTCGGAGACATGCTGAATGACTCGGCAACGGTTGCTAGAGTGAGATGTGCATGGAAGAAGTTTCGGGAACTGAGTGGCGTGCTGATGAGGAGGGGAGTGTCGTTGAAGCTGAAGGGTGGATCAGACTCGGCAACGGTTGCTAGAGTGAGATGTGCATGGAAGAAGTTTCGGGAACTGAGTGGCGTGCTGATGAGGAAGGGAGTGTCGTTGAAGCTGAAGGGAAAGGTGTATGCTACATGCGTGAGAAGTGTTATGATTTATGGGAGCGAGACATGGGTCATGAACGTAGAGCAGCAACGAAGGCTGGAAAGGGTGGAAATGCGAATGGTTCGATGGATGTGCGGAGTATCGTTGAGAGAGAGGAAGACAAATGATGAATTGCGAAAGATGATGGGAATAGAGCCTGTGATTGATGCTGTGAAGAGGAACAGGTTGAGATGGTTTGGTCATGTGTTGAGGAAGGATGAAAGTGCAGTGGTTGAGAAGAGTGATGGAAATGAATGTAGAAGGAAGTAGAGGACGGGGAAGACCGAGAAAGACTTGGCTAAAGATGGTGGAAGAAGAAATGCGGGCAAGGGGGTTAACAAGGAGAGATGCAGAAAATAGGGCAAAATGGAGAAGATTGTCATGGGGACCGCAAGGCTAACCCCCATTTTAGCAGGGAAAATGGCCTTTAAAATGCATGTTGTCGTTGTTTTTGTTGGTGTAGTGACTGAGCACGGAAGAGAGATGGCGATGTGTGAATGGTGTGTGTGTGTGTGTGTGTGTGTGTGTGTGTGTGTGTGTGTGTGTGTGTGTGTGTGTTGCAGGAGTGGGTGTGGTTTTGCACGAATGTGTTTTTTTGAGTGGTCGATGTTGTAAGGCTCCCCTTATTATATGTTTTATGTGTCGGTTTGACTTTTTGTGTGATTGATGTTAGCTCTTTCACGAGCCTCGATCTTGTATACAAAAAAAAAAAATGTGCAAATGGTGGAAACAATTATTCGGCTGATCCAGATTACTCTCCTGATGTTGAAACAGCAGGACCAGAGTTGTTTACCCAAGTGGAGCTCAATGATCTCATAAGAGATCTAGCCCTTCCCAAAGAGAAGGCAGAACTTCTTCCCTCAAGACTCCAGGACTACTCGACGACAGCGTCAAAGTATCTTGCTATCACAGCAAAAATAAAGCTCCGGAGAGAATGTTCACAGTTTATGGTCCCCTTTGCTATTTCAATGATATAGATGGTCGGTTTAGTTCCCATTTCTCAAGTACACATGTCATCTGAATGGCATATATTCATCGATTCATCCAAAAGAAGCCTGAATGCTGTCCTACGACACAGCGGGAATAAGAAACCTTGCATTCCCATTGCACACTGTTCCCTTGAAGGAAACTCATGAAAACATGGGCATACTTCTGGATGCCGTCAAGTACAACAGTTACATTTGGAGCATCTGTGGGGATCTTAAAGTTATTGGCATGCTGATGGAATTGCAAGGAGGATTTAACAAAGTACTGTTGCTTTTTATGTTTATGGGACAGCAGAGCAACAGACTATCATTACAGCAGACGAGAATGGGGTCAAAGTCGCATATGAGCCAGGCAGTAGCAGCGTCCAGCATGTACCACTGGGAGACCACAGAAAGATTCCTTTTTTTTCTTCTTTTTTTTTTTGTATACAAGATCGAGGCTCGTGAAAGAGCTAAAAGAGTCTTCTTCCTCCCTTCCACATAAAGCTGGGATTGCTGAAGGCATTTGTCAAACAAATAGGGAAAAATGACTTAAGAGGCTTTAGATACTTGGCAGAAAATTTTCCCAAGATCACTACAGCCAAACTGAAAGAAGGAATTTTTATTGGACCCCAAATTAGACAACTGATGAAAGACCAGACTTTTGAAAACTGTCTTAATGAATTAGAGCTCAAAGACTGGAGATCCTTCACCTGGTTGTGGCAAAAAAAATTGGGGAACAACAGGTCACCAGCTTATAAAGATGGAGTGGAGAACTTGATCATTTAGTATCGCGACCGAGGTTGTCGAATGTCATTGAAGCTCCATTTATTTTTTTACACTCACACCTACTTTTTTCCCCTGACAACCTTGGTACCATATGTGAGGAACAAGGAGAACGTTTTCATTAAGATATCCAAGCAATGGCAAACCGGTATCAAGGTTCCTGGAATGAAAGTATGATGGCCGACTACTGTTGGATGCTCTGTCGTGACACCACTGAACGGATCCACAAAATAAAGTCTTGTGCACAGTGTTTCTAATCACATTCCTGATGTGTTTCCCTGTAAAAAGGCGATGTTTTTGAAAATAAATACCTTAGTTTAATGTTTTATTTTTGCAGGATTCATAGTTTAATCCACTCTGGATGCATGGTCAACAGATTTAAACTTTTTTTTCGCACAAAAGACCTTGATAGTAACTTTTGCCTAAAATGGCCTTTTGGCTAAAACGGGAGGGTATCCTATCTCGGAAACGATACGCGATAGAGAAGAAAAAAATCATTTTCTGAAACAGCACAAAAAACACTTTAGGAAAGTTTATTGAGGTTTCTGATGATTAAAAAAAGTTAAAATTTGTTGACCAGTGAATAATAAAAGGCAGTGTGCGTCCGTCCATTCGCTGTCTACTCCATAACTCCAAAACCATGAAACCTTACGGCCCCAAACTTTGCATGCAAACACCTGGTGCTCCAACAGATTGCAAAGATAAAAACTGGGTGTTTGGGTGTGTTATAACACCCATGATTGATAAGGTGCTCAGAAGAAAAAAAAATAACGAAAAAGGCTTACCAATATGGCGGTATGTCATATTGGTCAGCCCACTGCACCGACTGGGTTCTTAAGCCGCCATTTTGTTTTGGCCGACTCAAACGTGCCTTTCCCTGGAAACACGATCGATTATTATCATTACATAATTGAAACATATCATCAAAATCTGGATTCGGAGATGAGGATTGGATCCTGCAGACAAAATAAATGTCCACATCTGGAGTGAAATCTGACAAAATTTACCATATCTAGCGATTCTTATAACTAAGTGTGTATACAACAACAACGGGCATTTTAAGGCCATTTTCCCTGCAAGAGCAGGGGTTAGCCTTGCGGTCCCCATGACAATGTTCTCCATTTTGCCCTATTTTCTGCATCTCCCATTGTTAACCCCCTTGCCCGCATTTCTTCTTCGACCATCTTTAGCCAAGTCTTTCTCGGTCTTCCCCGTCTTCTACTTCCTTCTACATTCATTTCCATCACTCTATTCAACCAGTCACTTTCATCCTTCCTCAACACATGACCAAACCATCTCAACCTGTTCCTCTTCACAGCATCCATCACAGGCTCTATTCCCATCATCTTTCGCAATTCATCATTTGTCATCCTCTCTCTCAACGATACTCCACACATCCACCTAACCATTCGCATTTCCACCCTTTCCAGCCTTCGTTGCTGCTCTACGTTCATTACCCATGTCTCACTCCCATAAATGTGGGCGTTTGTCCCCCAAATATTCCTACAGGTCGCACAAGATCTGCCAGCAGCCCTCTGATGGTTAAACTGCCGAAATCTCGGCTCTCTGCTCACCTTCACTCTTTCATTCCTCTTTTCCCCCGCCTCTGGAACAAACTCCCACACTCCCCTCAATCCCACTCCTCCCTCCAGGTCTTCAAAACAGCTGTTCACAACCATCTCTTATCTTTCCCCATCCAAAACCTTGATCTTTTCTACCCCCACTAATTCACCCCAGATCCACCTTGTTTGAAATTCCAACTTCTTTCCTGGAAGTCCTGGCAGTGTCCATATGTTTTATACCTCTCCCACCCCCCCCCCTTCCCATGCCTCCCCCCCCCCCAAAGCCCTCTCCCTCCCACAGATCTCTCGATGTCCCTGCTCTCAGATGTTGTGTTTGTGTTCCTCCGCCTCTCGCCCCATCTTGTCTACCGCTCCCCATGTTATATGTTTTATGTATCGGTTTGTCTTTCTGTGTGATTAATGTTAGCTCTTTCACGAGCCTCGATCTTGTATACAAAAAAAAAAAAAAAAAAAAAATCAAAACACTTCTCACACATGCAGCACACACCTTTCCCTTCAGCTTCAATGACACTCCCCCCCCTCGTCAGCACGCCACTCAGTTCCCGAAACTTCTTCCATGCACATCTCACTCGAGCAACCGTTGCCGAGTCTGATCCACCTTCTCCATTCAGCATGTCTCCAAGGTAACAAAATGTTTTCACACCTTCCAGCTTCACACCATCTCCAAGATCCAACTCAACATTTCCTCCATCTGCAGCTCCCTCTGTGCACACCTTACACTTGAATGTAGCTGCCACACTGGTTAATGACCCTCTCAAACCACTACATTGTTGATGAACCCACTCAGCGCACATTGTACATTGAATGGAATTCAGTTCCTGCACACAGCACACGGCCACTTCCCAGTTCTTTCCACCTCACCACATGCTTTACCACTTGCCATCACCTTCGTTTTTCCGATATTCACCTTCAGACCTTTTGCCTCCATACATTCCTTCCACTTGTTCATCTTCTCTTTCAGTCCATCCATACTTTCTGCAATCAACACCAGATCATCTGCATACAACTCCCATGGTAAACCCTCCTTTACGTTCTGAGCCAGCACCTCCATCACAGCTACAAATAGTAGTGGACTTAGTACCGACCCCTGATGCACTCCCACCTTCACCTCAAACTCACCACTGTGCCCGTCCTTCGTCCTTACAGCTGTGCGCGCTCTTTTGTACATTGCCATCACTACTCTGATCAACCATTCCTCCACTCCTAACTTCCTCAATGCCCCTGTCACTACTTCACGTGGAAACCTATCGAATGCTTTCTCCAGATCAACAAACCCAAGAAACAACTTCTTCCTCTTCTCCATATACGTCTCCTGCAACTGCCTCACAATAAAAAGCGCGTCTGTCGTTCCTCTTCCTGGCATAAATCCAAACTGCATTTCGTCAATCTTCACTTTTTTCCTCATCCTCCTCTCCAACACCCTTTCCAATACCTTCATTCCATGCTCCAATAACTTTATCGCTCGATACGAGCCACAGTCCAGAGGGTCACCTTTCCGCTTGTATAGAGGGTACTCAGTTCCCAATCCACTGGAATGCGGCCTTCTTTCACCACCAGATTGCCGATCTGTCATTCTCTTCACACCCCAATTTCCCGCTGCCTTCAACATATCTCCCACAACTCCCGTCGAACCTCCTGTTTTTCTACTCTTCATTGCTTTTATCGCTTCCTCAACTTCCTCCTCGGTTATCTTCTCTGCCGGTCCTAAAACTGGGTTACTCTCTATGTTGCCATCCCATTCATTCTCTGCATTCAACAGTATTTCCATATATCTCTTCCATCTTCCTTTAATTCCATCTGGGTCCACAACGATTTGTCCCACTTCATCCTTCAAGCAACTCACCCCCATCACATCACACCTCTCTTTCGCTATCTGCTTTGCAATCCTGAATCCCGCTCTCTGACCCTCTTCCGAATCCAAGCGTTCTCCGAACATTTTCCTACATGCCTCTACATGCCTTTGCTACCTCTTTCTTTGCAGCCTTCTTGGCTGCCTTATAACTTTCATGCTCTGCCTTTTCTGCCCCCATACCCTTCGCCTTCTGCCACTCCTTGAACTTCTTCCTCTTCTCATCAATCTTCTTTCCAACTTCATCATCCCACCACCATGTTTCCGAGTGCCTCGGTGGTCCTTTTGTCCATCCACATACCTCATCAACGGCTCCCAACAGACTACCTTTCATTGACACCCAACGACTTTCAAGCTCAACCACATCATCCTCCACCATACTCAGCCTCTCTTTTAATGCCACTGTCACCTCTTTCAACCTCCACACCTTCATTCTCGGTTGGTACTTCACCCGCCGAGCTCACCTCGCACCTTTCACCCTTATGTCGCAGACAACCAAGTGGTGCTGTGAAACAGCCTCCTCCCCCGGGATCACCTTTGTGTCCCGGAGGTGCCCCCTATCTCGCCTACGCACCAGCAGGTAGTCAACGGTTGTCTTCGACCCACCTGACGTGTATGTAACAAGCTTATTATCCTCTTTCTGGAACTGAGTATTACAAATGAACAAATCAGCTCCATCAGCAAACTCCAAAATCCTTTCACCTTCTCCATTTCTCCATTTCTCACACCATATCCGTAACCATGAACTCCCTCAAAACCGTCCATACTCCTTCCCACATGTCCATTTAGGTGTCCTTCTACCACAACAACTTCCTCATCTTTCACGTTTTCCATCAGCTTCTCTATAGCACACCAGAACTTGTCCTTCTCTTCATCGCTCCGAACAACCTGCGGAGCATATCCTGAGATGATGTTCACCAAGAGCTTTCCAATCATCCTTTTCACCATCATCAACATTTCACTCACTCTAGTCACTCACGACACTGTCTACAAACTCCTCAGAAAACAGGACACCAACACCATTCACGCCCTCCGGGCACCCTTGCCACACAAACTTGTATTTCTGTCCCTGCCGACCCTTAACCATTCTCACACCACTTCCCTTCCATTTCGTCTCCTGCACACAACATATGTCCACTCTTCTTCTGACCAATACTTCCACCACTTCTCCTGATCTCCCTGTCATTGTCCCTACATTCCATGTCCCAAATCTCAGAAACCGATCTCCACGTCGGGCATCAGACGTTTCTTCGTCATAAATGGAATGATTTCCACCCTTGCTTCGATCGGGTTCCCCACCTTGAGTTTTGACGAGAGGGAGTGGGGTCCCCCACGGGGTACTTCGGGCTGTACCCTGCCCATATGTCGTCGTAATTGTCATGGTTCTCTTTTTGAGGCAATGTTTTTATGGCCGGATGCCCTTCCTGACGCCCATCACAACAATATTACCTGAAACTAAAAATCCTACAAGTATAAATAACAACAAAGGTGGAAGTGACGGATCCGTAACACTACGAACACCCTTCAGCAATATCTCAACAATCTTGAATCCAAACCGTGGTACACACCGGGTAAACCGGGGTACACAAGACTACTAAATAATAGTAGTCTTGTAAATAATGCTCCCCACCGGCTCTATGTGTAGTTTGAGAACCATTCCGTAATTTGGTTAATTGTGGGCGTGAGTCAGTTAGATAGGACGCAACGCAGCAGGGGGGACATATCAAGTGTTAAAACTGTCGCACTCATGGTAGTAGGTTAAAAGTCGAGGGTAACCACACCTAAGTGTCACACTAATTAAAAGATAGTGCTATTGTTTCGGCTCGAGCCGAGCCTAGGAAAAGGGGGGGTACAGTGTTGCGGTTTTGAGAACCCACACTTGTAAATATGACATTAAATGGTTAAAGGTAGCACCCCATAGTTAGGCCACAAGCAACACGTAGGTCACCATAGGACTTCAGTTATTTCATTAATATGTGTTTAGATAAGGCCGTGTTTCCAATAGTTGAATCTGCGTTGTGTCAATCAATTAAGAAGTCGGCCCGTTCCATTCATTTTGCAGTCTCCCTCTCCAAGCGACACCATTAAGCGTGCCCTCCTGTCTGTGCCCCATGGCCCCTCCCAATGGGTACGCTCCTCGGCCGGCAGCAGCAGCCTCGCTGGGCTTACGCCCAAACGCCGCCATAAGCCACGAGGTGAGGCTTGGAAAAAGGGGGCGGAACGCCAGGAAGAAGGTGTGGCCACGTCAACCCACCATCAGGGCATGGCCGGTAAGCGATGCCCAGCCAACCAGGGCTGAGGTAGGATCGCCTGATAGGCGTGGCTTTTGGGCTCGCGTAGCGATCGCTGCTTGACTTATATAAGCGCGAACGCAAAGCCCTTTCACAGGACTTACTGGGAAACGCGCGTTGCAAAAGAACTTACCCAGAGGACTAATGCGTTTGAGTGGCATTAAACAGGACTGCGCGTAGAGGACTGTCATGATTGCAAGAGAACTGGTTGGGAGAGCGCTCATAAGGGAGGACTGTGAGGACTGTGAGGACTGCAAGGAAGCGCGCTAATTAAGAGGACATTGGAGAGGGGGCGTTTAGCGCAAATAGTACGCATATTACGTACGCGGCACACCAGCCTTCCCCCCGTTATATAATTGTTCATTCGCGTTCCAACTACACGCGAAGCTGCCTGCCGGGTTTCGTCCGTTGGACCGGAGCCGGGCTGGAACCTGGACGCGTTGGTGACCATCAACCATCTACAATCCCTGTGTGAGTGTCTGAGACGGGCCCGTTTGTCCTGGGGTATTAAGAATAAGACTGTTTAAGGCTGCTCTGTGTGCTTCTTCTTCCTCTTCCTATCCTGTACATTTCTTTCGTTCCCTCTTTCTTTCTTTGTACATAATTAATAAACCAAGCTGTTCTTCCTATTTTCTGGGTTTCCTTTCCATCCGATCGCATCCGTCATTTCTCTCATTGGGTAAACGTGGCACGATCGGAACCGCCATAATCGGGTTTAGTCCCTGTTAACGGCCCGAATCGCGGCTCGCTTCGCTCGGCGTGTCCACTAACGCCGTGGGTCGGGCTGGAGTTATTTCCCTGCTTCATGGTCGGTGTTAGTAATTAGATACTCGGACTAAGTCGACCGATAACCCTACCTAATACTGACCGGAAGGAGCGTATAACTTCCAGGACTCGGCCAGATAAAAGGACAAGCGGATTAAACCCCCCTTGATAAGGGGAGAGCCGACGTCCGAGATCCGCAGCAAAAATTTCTCCCAGTCGACGTCAGATACTGGTAGACAGTTATAAGAAACGCCTACTTGAGGTTGTTTATACCAAAGGGGGCAATACCACCTATTAGAGCTAAGGGTGTACTTACTTTTTCCACATGCGAAATTTGCATTTATGTTTATTTAAATTATACAATGGACTACAAAATGTAAATGTTTCATGATACAGTGGAACCTTGACTTACGAGTGCCCCAACTTACGAGTTTTTCGAGATACGAGCCGTCGCTCAGGCGGTTTATTGCTTTGAGATGCGAGCCGAGATCTGAGTTACGAGCTTTCGCCACCCGGTCACGTGGTTATCTTGCCGTGCAAGTACAGTATCTCTGTCGTATAGCGCTGCATTTTTGTTTTCGCATGTTGGTTATTTTGAGTTGACGCCACCAGGTGGGTTCTGGTCACGTGGTTATCTTGCCGTGCAAGTACAGTATCTCTGTCGTATAGCGCTGCATTTTTGTTTTCGCATGTTGGTTATTTTGAGTTGACGCCACCAGGTGGGTTCTGGTCACGTGGTTATCTTGCCATGCAAGTACAGTATCTCTGTCGTATAGCGCTGCATTTTTGTTTTCGCATGTTGGTTATTTTGAGTTGACGCCACCAGGTGGGTTCTGGTCACGTGGTTATCTTGCCGTGCAAGTACAGTATCTCTGTCGTATAGCGCTGCATTTTTGTTTTCGCATGTTGGTTATTTTGAGTTGACGCCACCAGGTGGGTTCTGGTCACGTGGTTATCTTGCCGTGCAAGTACAGTATCTCTGTCGTATAGCGCTGCATTTTTGTTTTCGCATGTTGGTTATTTTGAGTTGACGCCACCAGGTGGGTTCTGGTCACGTGGTTATCTTGCCATGCAAGTACAGTATCTCTGTCGTATAGCGCTGCATTTTTGTTTTCGCATGTTGGTTATTTTGAGTTGACGCCACCAGGTGGGTTCTGGTCACGTGGTTATCTTGCCGTGCAAGTACAGTATCTCTGCCGTCAACTTGTTCAGAGTGCCGGCGATAGCTCGCCTTCTCTTTGTGGAAAACACGGTGAGATCCTTAACATCCAACAACTAATGGGACGCAAACGGGGCGCCCAGTTTAGCGGTACACACATTGATGAATCACCCTGCCTGTGATTCACCCATGACAGGTTATAGCTGGGTCGGGATTCAAACCCAGGCTGGACAGTTTAGACTTTAGAGTCAAGTGTGCGTACCTCCAGTCCAGGCCATCCTGCCAACTTGTATGCTGCATACAGGTGAAATATAAAGCGCGAGATATTTTTATATATACTGTATATATTTTTAAAAATTGGTGTGGTTTTTGGCGGGCTGGAACGGATTAATAGCATTTCAATGCATTTTAATGGGGAAATTTGATTTGAGAAACGAGCAATTTGAGTTACGAGCTCGGTCACAGAACGAATTAAACTCGTAAGTCAAGGTTCCACTGTATTTGTTATATTATATCACCTTTATCTATCAATATTGTTGAAATGAAGATCAAATAGCTGTATGTTGAAATATGTTGAAAAAGTCAAAACTTTACATAGGGTGTACTTACTTTTTCACGTGACTGTACATGGGAGGCGTGCCAGGAGGAAACCTTTGCTGTCCAGAAAGAACATCAGGGCAAGACTAAAATTTGGCAATGAACACCTTGGCAAAGACCAGCAATTCTGGAACAATGTGCTCTGGACAGATGACTCAAAGGTAGAGCTATTTGGCGACAGTACCAGAAGACATGTTTGGCGAAAACCAAAGACAGCATTTGACCACAAGAACCTGTTACCAACTGTAAAGCATGGTGGTGGAAATATTATGGTTTGGGGCAGCTTTGCTGCATCAGGGCCTGGGCAGCTCCCCATCATAGAATCCACTATGAATTCTTCATTTACCAGAGGGTGCTTGAGGATAATGTGAGGCCATCTGTCGGAGAGTTGAAGCTCAACCGAAGATGGACCTTGCAACATGACAATGACCCTAAAGATACCAGTAAATCCACCAAGGAATGGCTGAAAAGAAAGAAATGGAGGGTTCTGGAATGGCCAAGTCAAAGCCCGGAACTAAATCCCATCGAGATGTTGTGGGGGGATTTGAAACGAGCTGTGCATGCAAGAAACCCCTCAAACATCGCACAGCTGAAATAATTCTGCATGGAGGAGTGGGCAAAAATTTCTCCCAGTCGGTGTCAGAGACTGGTAGACAGTTATAAGAAATGCCTACCTGAGGTTGTTTCTGCCAAAGGGGGCAATACCACCTAATAGAGCCAAGGGTGTACTTACTTTTTCCACATGCGAAATTTGCATTTATGTTTATTTAAATTATACAATGGACTACAAAATGTAAATGTTTCATGATATTTGTTATATTATATCACCTTTATCTATCAATATTGTTGAAATGAAGATCAAATAGCTGTATGTTGAAATATGTTGAAAAAGTCAAAACTTTACATGGGGTGTACTTACTTTTTCACGTGACTGTATACTCTGTAGTGAGTGCCATTCTAGTTATTATTGTATCAGTGGCTAAAAAACAAATTTTCCTTTGTATAGTGTTAACTATGTCCAGATAGTCTGTGTCCCCATTTTTCTCAGAGATGGCCAAACGGATCTTCATCAAACTTTCAGAGGGCTCATCAGTGAGTGACTGGGAGAGTTTTGGGCAAAAAAAACAAAGTTGGTTTTTATTTCAAAGAAAAAAAATCGCTATATCGTGCCTAAGCCATTTTGTAGCTTTTTGAAAGGTAATATTATATTATTCCCGACCGCATTCCTCAGTTGGTGTAACGAAGTTTTTCAGGCCCCCACAAACAAAAATTGATTTCTTTAAAATGCCAACAGGATTAGAACAGCACTGGGCAACGCCAAGTTCCCCTGCGAGTAGTTTATAAAAGAGTTGGTGGGGCAATTGCTGATACAACGATGTGGAAGAAGAAGAAAAAAAACGAAGTACAGATGGACAAAACCAGCAAGGGGATGAATGAACAGGAAAAGAGGAGGAAAGGGGAAAAAAATAACCTACAAGTAAGAGGGTTGGGTTGGAACGGGTTAATGGAGGGGGAGGGAAGAAGAAATGGTGGGTAAGGATTGGGGTAACTTGAGATGGTGGGCTAATGTGTCCTTCAAACTCTGGAGTGATGAGTGCATTCGAACAAGAATCCCACAACCCACAACTCTCCTTCGAAGCAAATGATGCTACCCACAGCCAGGCGTGTTGCATACGAAAGAAGACCTACTCCTTATATTTTTAAGTGAGAACGTTTTGTTTGAGCTGCTCTGTCGAGCCAGAGAAAGCTGGCACTCAAAATCTTGCATATTGTGATCACTCGGTTTGCATGGTTAAAAAGGCAGCAGATATACATGATGGTGTTTAATGAGACACTGCCTCCGAACACATCAAGCATTATAACAGCACAACTTCACTGGCTGAACATCGGCAAGTTACATTTGCCTTCACTTTGTAACAGAAGGGAACTTACTTTACATGTGTTTAGCAAGGCGGCTAATCCAAGGAAAGTCAGATAGGCCATCAACACATTCAAGCATTATTCGATAAACGAGAAAAACAAGGACTATTTAAAAAGAGAAAAGTGGTAGAAAAACCTAATTAACTTGACCGATATCCTTGTCCTTTGTAAACAAAATGCAGAGTTATCAGTAATATGTACACGAGACACATCCAGGGTTTGGTACATTGAACAAACCTTTCCCATGCATTTTGACTGTTATGTGACCATGTGCATCCTAGATCATTGTTAAAAAACTAACACAATGGCCTTAAAATGTTCATTCAATAGGGTGTCCACAAATTACCGATACAAATTCAAACCATCATAAAAAAAATAAAAAAAATATCGCACCTGTGTCCCAAGAAAGCAGTACAGTTTGGCATTTTTAATATGAAATAGGCAACGCCCAGAAACGAATGAAACCATTTAGAACAAGCGTTACGCCTAGGTCCCCCGTCGTTGAAGTGATGCGAGTTGACAAAGTGGAAGACGCAAGGCGGCCATCTTGGATTATGACGTGGCGACCTAATTTTCAATAGCGTTCTTCCTTATGCGTAGATACACCCACACACCAGATTAGAAGTTAGTAGTTCGTTTATTTTTCAAGATATTTCGCTCACACGGTTCAAACATATATATGGTGGCGGCCATCTTGGATTCTGACGTGGCGACCCAATTTTCAATAGCGTTCTTCCTTATGCCTAGATACACCCACACACCAGATTAGAAGTTGGTACTTTGCTTAGTTTTCAAGATATTCCGCTCACAAGGTTCAGACATACATGGCGTCAAACATACATGGCGGCGGCCATCTTGGATTTTGACGTGGGTTGCACCCACACACCAAATTAGAATTCGGTCCTTCGCTTACGCACGCACGCACAGACGCACGCACGTTCGCCTGCACGGACGCATGCACACACGCACGTTCGCACGCACGCTCGGACGCATGCACACACGGACAGAGGGGAAAACCATAGTCCCCCTTTCGCTCCGCGGTGCGACGGGGGACAATTACCCTTTAGAACCCATTAGCATTACCCTTTTGAATTAAACACGGTGGGTCAGAAAGGTTCTTCTTAATTTTTGACGGACAGACGGACATAACCAAATATTGAAGCGGCTTCATGGCTTAATAACAATAAAACAGGATCCAACAATGCAGTTTGCTGAATGTGAAAAAACATTTCTCAGTGTTTTATGACCTTTTTTTGTTTCTCCAGGTCTCCTGCGTTGGCTTAATGATGGCTGGCTTAAGATATTTGGGCCCTGAGTTTGAGCCCCTGTCGTGTCGTTAAATAACACAACGTGGGTTGACTCAGCCTGTCATCCTTCCGAGGTTGGCAAAAGGAGTACCAGCTTTCTGGGAATGTTTGAGCCATTCGAGTATCCTGCATCGGAGTGGCGACCCGTCCAGGATAATGCCCCCGAGACAATGGAAAACTGCCTCAGCAGCCCTATGCATCTGAATATGTGAAAGGAGGGGCCCTTCTTAAATTCTTGTCTCCTGTGACACGTGACAGCAGGTTCACTGAAAATGGCATACCGAGAAGAAAATGTGCAGTGCGTTGCCTGGTTTATAGAAATCAAATCAGCAACCCCAGGTTCAACCAAGCTTCAGGACGACCTATGGGAGGCAGCCACCATTGAAAAAAATAAGTTGTGAGTGAAACAAAAAAAATATGGAGAATGGCAGCTTCCTGCAGAGGAAGGAGACAGGCCAACCAAGGGCTAGTGTTGAGGATGTTGAACACGTTAGTGAATCGTTTTGATTGCAGTTCCCACAACTCCATTCCAATTCAGAGGATCTTGACAAATCATAATAATAAAAATGAGAAATGTTCTTCCACATGCAGCAAATCGAATTGTTGTATCCCATTTCATTTTTTAAATTATCATGGTTCAAATTTGGAACAGTAATTTGTGGACACCCTATACTTATCAGAGATGGAAGAAATAACCCAATTCTTTGGTTTAATAATTCGCTAATAAATAAGTGAAATACCGTTAGTGAACAGAAAAGAACAAATACCCCATGTAAAAATGAGAAGGCCTTATTTAAGACAAGTAAATTAGTTTAAATATAATCGGGTCGATTGTAACATTCAATGGAAAAATAACAAAAACACAAAAAGAAGAGGGAAGAACTGCGACGGTCTCTAAAGGTAAGAACTGCGAATGAAAAATTGCTTTCGTGGAATAGGAGCGACATATCTTAGGAGGTAAAAATGAAAATATTTAATGGAATAGTTACACCGATATTATGGATTGCCCACATGGACCCTTACAAAAACGACATTCCTTTTAAAATGCAGACAAATGCTAAATATAAAATAGGATTCTTTTATAAGAAACGAATATATCGGAGAAAGACCTGGAACAAAACCCAGGAAATGCGAGAATACATAAATCTCGACTAAAATTGTTTGGACAAATTTAAAGAATGGAGGAAAGACAAATGAAAAACACAGTATTTAATTATTTATAAGTTATCCACAGCAGTTAAGAGGTTTGTGGAAGTTTGCTCAAGATTAGTCCAGCTGATCTTATAAATATCCCGATTTTAAATATCAAAAATATTTAGAACTTACAATTGTCTTCCCCAAAGTTTATACGACTCAATCTTGTATGTAAATATCCTAGCCCTTGACTTTCTAAGTCCTCATGGCCATATTTACACTCCAAAATAAAATCGAAGCCGTTTTAATCCCCACTATGTGCCGATTCAATCATCGCATTAATCAATGTGTGTAGTTAGTTGATCGTTTCTTTGCTCTGGTATGTAAGAGCAAACTTGTCTCCAACATGTGGTTCTTCGTTTTGCTTTGCATATTATCAATCCTCGTATCTCCACTTGCCTGCTGACATATGTCCATTGCATTAAGAGCTGACATTGATGCTTTCTCTCCACAGTGTATCAGACCATTGGCAGGATGTTTCGCAGCTTGCTTGCCCAATGGCTTGCAAACCAATTTTGAAACGGCATTGGATTTTGGGGAACCTGTCTCGGTATCATGTGCAAGTCCACATTGGGCACGTGTGTGACCACAAGTATTGTGTTTGCTCTGCTGAAAGGTTGCGAGGCCGCTTGTGAAACGCAGAGGGCGACAGTCGACTGCACGGTCCATAAGGTCAGTCGGATAAAGCCAGGCGAGCACGTAGAGCAGCAAGAGGTCCAGCACGGCGAGAAAAGCAAATGCAGCTCCTGAAATCGGACCGCAGCGATGCGAGAAGCCCATCAGACGGTCAGAAAGAGATGGAAGGTGGTCAATGACTGCCATATCATACACCTACAAGTGGTACAAGGGGAAAAAAAGAAGGGTGGTGGGCATATTACATGCAATAATTTTGCAGAAAGACATTGAGGCATCCTCCCCACTCTTAGCTGATGGTTTAGAGACTGTCAGAAATACACAATGAAACGAAAGATAATGATTAATAACAACAAATGAGGCAGAAAGGAAAATGCTAACATTCTGCAAGCTATCAATGAGGGAGGCATTTTCTCAATCATGGCAGGGTTCCCTCTATTTCATGAACAAGGGGGAATCCTACAGTGTTACACACCAATCACGGGACTTCAGCGAGATCAATACATTACAGCATGTATAATTAAATACAACAATAAAATAGAATTTGACACAAATGCGTCAATGGAAATGTCTCCGCCCAAGTTAGATGTCAACCAACTGTTTTGTTTGATCTCAATTAAAGGTCACATGAAAAATAATCAAAAGTCCCTTGAGAGATATATGGATAGAGAGGGGGAGAGAGAGAGACAGAGAGGAGGAGAAAGAGACAGAGAGGAGGAGAAAGAGACAGAGAGGAGGAGAAAGAGACAGAGAGGAGGAGAAAGAGACAGAGAGGAGGAGAAAGAGACAGAGAGGAGGAGAAAGAGACAGAGAGGAGGAGAAAGAGACAGAGAGGAGGAGAAAGAGACAGAGAGGAGGAGAAAGAGACAGAGAGGAGGAGAAAGAGACAGAAAGGAGGAGAAAGAGCCAGAGAGGAGGAGAAAGAAGGAGAGAGGAGGGGAAAGAAAGAGAGAGGAAGAGAAAGGAAGAGAGAGGAAGAGAAAGGAAGAGAGAGGGAGAGAGTGGGAGTGGGAGTGGGAGTGGGGGTGGGAGTGGGAGAGGGAGTGGGAGAGAGAGAGAGAAAGAGAGAGAGGGTGAAATAAGAAGAGAGATAAGTAGATGAGAGACATCAGATGCTTCTAACTCTAGTTATTGGCTGCAAAATGATTTTCAAAAGGCACGTGACCTCTGACTTGTTCAATCCAAAAGTGAGTCATCTTTGTATTACAGTCCATATGTGTGCCAAGTATGACTGAAATCTATTCAATGGTTCAAAAGTTATTGTAGTGACACAGATTAAGGCACTTGACTAATTAAAGGGCACTTAAATATTTGAAATTTTGAACCAGTTTTTGAACCAGAACAATTTTGAACCAGAACCATTTTGAACCAGGCATAAAATTGAATCAGTTCATCTTTGTATTACAATCCATAGTTATGCCAAGTTTGGTCAAAATCCCTTCAGTGGTTCACAAGTTGATTCACAAGTTATCAACAACAACAACAACATGCATTTTAAGGCCATTTTCCCTGCAAGAGCGGGGGTTAGCCTTGCGGTCCCCATGACAATCTTCTCCATTTTGCCCTATTTTCTGCATCTCTCCTTGTTAACCCCCTTGCCCGCATTTCTTCTTCCACCATCTTTAGCCAAGTCTTTCTCAGTCTTCCCCGTCCTCTACTTCCTTCTACATTCATTTCCATCACTCTTCTCAACCAGTCACTTTCATCCTTCCTCCAACACATGACCAAACCATCTCAACCTGTTCCTCTTCACAGCATCAATCACAGGCTCTATTCCCATCATCATTCGCAATTCATCATTTGTCTTCCTCTCTCTCAGCGACACTCCGCACATCCACCGAACCATTCGCATTTCCACCCTTTCCAGCCTTCGTTGCTGCTCTACATTCATGACCCATGTCTCGCTCCCATAAATCATAACACTTCTCACACATGCAGCATACACCTTTCCCTTCAGCTTCAACGACACTCCCCTCCTCATCAGCACGCCACTCAGTTCCTGAAACTTCTTCCATGCACATCTCACTCTAGCAACCGTTGCCGAGTCTGATCCACCTTCTCCATTCAGCATGTCTCCGAGATAGCAAAATGTTTTCACACCTTCCAGCTTCACGCCCTCTCCAAGATCCAACTCAACATTTCCTCCATCTGCAGCTCCCTCTGTGCACACCTTACATTTGAATGTAGCTGCCACACTGGTTAATGACCCTCTCAGACCACTACATTTTTGATGAACCCACTCAGCGCACATTGTACATTGAATGGAGTTCACTCCAACACCCTTCCTGCACACAGCACATGGCCACTTCCCAGTTCTTTCCACCTCACCACATGCTTTACCACTTGCCATCACCTTCGTCTTTCCTATATTCACCTTCAGACCTTTTGTCTCCATACTTTCCTTCCACTTGTTCATCTTTTCCTTCAGTCCATCCATACTTTCCGCAATCAACACCAGATCATCTGCATACAACAACTCCCACGGTAAACCCTCCTTTACGGTCTGAGCCAGCACCTCCATCACAGCTACAAATAGTAGTGGACTTAGTACCGACCCCTGATGCACTCCCACCTTCACCTCAAACTCACCACTGTTCCCATCCTTCGTCCTTCCAGCTGTGCGCACTCTATTGTACATTGCCATCACAACTCTGATCAACCACTCCTCCACTTCTAACTTCCTCAATGCCCATGTCAATACTTCGCGTGGAACCCTATCGAATGCTTTCTCCAGATCAACAAACCCAAGAAACAACTTCTTCCTCTTCTCCATGTACTTCTCCTGCAACTGCCTCACAATAAAGAGCGCGTCTGTCGTTCCTCTTCCTGGCATAAATCCAAACTGCATTTCGTCGATCTTCACCTTCTTCCTTATCCTCCTCTCCAACACCCTTTCCAATACCTTCATTCCATGCTCCAATAACTTTATCGCTCGGTACGAGCCACACTCCAGAGGGTCACCTTTCCCCTTGTATAGAGGGACAAGGGTACTCAGTTCCCAATCCACTGGAATTCGGCCTTCTTTCACCACCAGATTACAAATCTCTGTCATTCTGTTCACACCCCAACTTCCTGCTGCCTTCAACATATCTCCCACAACTCCCGTCGGCCCTCCCGCTTTTCTACTCGACATTGCTTTTATCGCTTCCTCAACTTCCTTCTCAGTTATCTTCTCTGCCGGTCCTAAAACTGGGTTACTCTCTATGTTGCCATCCCATTCATTCTCTGTATTCAACAGCATTTCCATATATATTTTCCATCTTCCTTTAATTCCATCTGGGTCCACAACGATGTGTCCCACTTCATCCTTCAAGCAACTGACCCCCATCACATCACACCTCTCTTTCGCTATCTGCTTTGCAATCCTGAATACTGCTCTCTGACCCTCTTCCGAATCCAAGCGTTCTCCGAACATTTTCCTACATGTCTCCTGCGCCTTTGCAACCTCTTTCTTTGCAGCCTTATAACTTTCATGCTCTGCTTTTTCTGCTCCCGTACCCTTCGCCTTCTGCCACTCCTTGAACTTCTCCCTCTTCTCGTCAATCCTCTTTCCAACTTCATCATCCCACCACCATGTTTCCGAGTGCCTCGGTGGTCCTTTTGTCCATCCACATACCTCACCAACAGCTCCCAACAGACTATCTTTCATTGACATCCAACCACTTTCAAGCTCAACGACATCATCCTCGACCCGATTCAGCCTCTCTTTTAATGCCTCCCTTACTGTCACCTCTTTCAACCTCCACACCTTCATTCTCGGTTGGTACTTCACCCGCCGAGCTCTCCTCGCACCTTTCACCCTTATGTCGCAGACAACCAAGTGGTGCTGTGAAACAGCCTCCTCCCCCGGGATCACCTTTGTGTCCCGGAGGTGCCCCCTATCTCGCATATGCACCATCAGGTAGTCAACAGTTGTCGTCGACCCACCTGACGTGAATGTAACAAGCTTATTATCCCCTTTCTGGAACTGAGTATTACAAATCAACAAATCAGCTCCATCAGCAAACTCCAAAATCCTTTCACCTTCTCCATTTCTCACACCATATCAGTAACCCCCATGAACTCCCTCAAAACCGTCCATACTCCTTCCCACATGTCCATTTAGGTCTCCTCCTACCACAACAACTTCCTCATCTTTCACGTTTTCCATCAGCTTCTCTATCGCACACCAGAACTTGTCCTTCTCTTCATCGCTCCGACCAACCTGTGGAGCATATCCCGAGATGACGTTCACCAAGAGCTTTCCAATCATCATTTTCACCATCATCAACCTATCACTCACTCTGGTCACACTCACCACACTGTCTACAAACTCCTCAGAAAACAGGACACCAACACCATTCACACCCTCCGGGCACCCTTGCCACACAAACTTGTATTTCTGTCCCTGCCTACCCTTCACCATTCTCACACCACTTCCCTTCCATCTCGTCTCTTGCACACAACATATGTCCACTCTTCTTCTGACCAATACTTCCACCACTTCTCCTGATCTCCCTGTCATTGTCCCTACATTCCATGTCCCAAACCTCAGAAACCGATCTCCACTTCGGGCTGTACCCTGCCCATATGTAGTTGTAATTGTCATGGTTCTCTTTTTGAGGCAATGTTTTTATGGCCGGATGCCCTTCCTGACGCCAATGATTCACAAGTTATCGCGGTAACAAAAATCAGCTACTTTCAGTTAAAGATCACATGACCTCTGACCCCATTGAATCCAAAATAGAATCAGTTAATCTTTGAATCATAATACACCTTTGTACCAAGTTTGGTAAAGAAAAATCCCTTCAGTGGTTCACAAGTTATCGTGCCGGACGCACAGACACATGGATGGAGAACCGGACAGATAACCCGAAAACAATGCCTCGGCTGCACAGACATGAGTATACAGGTATCCTCCGCTTAATGAGTTAGAAAAGTGAAGGTTTGCTACAACGGATGGTTTCATTTCAGGCTATCCCCACTTAGATGAAGGAGCCATTCCCACAACACGGTGTCTGGTAATTGCGCAACGTCACTTCCGTGGTGCTGATACCACCGCTACACTTTTCCCACCAATTAATTTTCAATGAGAGGATTAACATTTCAAAACGTTTTCAAAAAAAAAATCAAAATTTCAGAATGAAAGAGTTAAAAAGAACCATCTCCTCCAACACCTGATGCCCCCTTCTTGTGCAGAAACTTGGATTCAAGATCGTTTTGTTAAGTGTTATAACTAAATTAACTTCATTATTGTGTTACTGTAGCCTGGTGTTGGCTTAGCGGTTAGGGTGCCGGCTTGGGATCCTAGGATCCTGGGTTCGAATCCCGATCGATCGCTGAATTAACGCCAGGGGGGTTGACTCAGCCTGTCATCCTTCCGAGGTCGGCCACGATTCTACATAGAACTGTGTAGAATAGTATGGACCACGTGGGAGTAGGAAGTAAATCTCGATGTAGGGATGTAGGAACCTGTTAGCTGAAGGATTGTGTTTGAATGTGCATGATATCTTTGTGATAACATAGGGAAGGTTTAAAGTTAAGGAAACATGTGTTAAAACCTCTTGTAAACATCCTCCGGGCGTGCCGGGTGACATTTCTGTAGAACGGGGTTCACACCAGCCCCAAACAAGAAGCAGAAAGCTATGGGATTCTGTCAGGCAAGCAGAGAGGGGGGCGGAGCTATAATCGTCCCTGGACTGGGGTGGAGTGGACCCCAACGCCTGAAGGAGGGGCGGAGAGTTGTCAAGAGAGACAAAGGAAGAGCCAGAGCTCTCGGTTCTGTGTGCTGAAAGAAGAGCTTACAGTCCTGTGTGGAAAACTGCAACAGATTTGAGGAGAGCTTGTTTGTTGTGAAAGAACTGAGAAGGATTGGTGAGATCTGATGAGGACCGGTGAGAACTGAGGAGGACTGGTGAGAACTGAGGAGAACTGAGGAGGACTGGTGAGAACTGAGGAGGACTGGTGAGAACTGAGGAGGCCCGGTGAGAACTGAGGAGGACTGGTGAGAACTGAGGAGGACTGGTGAGAACTGAGGAGGACTGGTGAGACCTGAGGAGGACTGGTGAGAACTGAGGAGGACTGGTGAGAACCGAGGAGGACTGGTGAGAACTGAGGAGGCCCGGTGAGAACTGAGGAGGACCGGTGAGAACTGAGGAGGCCCGGTGAGAACTGAGGAGGACCGGTGAGAACTGAGGAGGACCGGTGAGAACTGAGGAGGACCGGTGAGATCTGAGGAGGACCGGTGAGATCTGAGGAGGACCGGTGAGATCTGAGGAGGACCGGTGAGAT
Source organism: Myxine glutinosa (assembly GCF_964187855.1). Lineage (NCBI taxonomy): Eukaryota > Metazoa > Chordata > Myxini > Myxiniformes > Myxinidae > Myxine > Myxine glutinosa. The sequence continues at coordinate 33,143,403 of NC_136274.1, read as the reverse complement.
CTGAGTAGGACCGGTGAGATCTGAGGAGGACCGGTGAGATCCGAGGAGGACCGGTGAGATCCGAGGAGGACCGGTGAGATCCGAGGAGAACCGGTGAGATCCGAGGAGGACTGGTGAGATCCGAGGAGGACTGGTGAGATCTGAGGAGGACTGGTGAGATCTGAGGAGAACTGGTGAGATCTGAGGAGAACTGGTGAGATCTGAGGAGGACTGGTGAGATCTGAGGAGGACTGGTGAGATCTGAGGAGGACTGGTGAGATCTGAGGAGAACTGGTGAGATCTGAGGAGAACTGGTGAGATCTGAGGAGGACTGGTGAGATCTGAGGACTGGTGAGATCTGAGGAGGACTGGTGAGATCTGAGGACTGGTGAGATCTGAGGAGGACTGGTGAGATCTGAGGAGAATTGAGTGGGAACAACTCCAATAGGATTGTGAGAGGTCTGAGGAGAAAGGGGGGAGGGGGAGGTTGGAAGCCTGGAGGAGCTGGAACAGAACACAGAGAAGCTTGCGTTTTATGAAGAGAACTGTGGAGTTCTGGGGAGAATATGAAGGAGAAGAGCTTTAACAAGGTTGTCTTGCCTTTCTGCCTTGGCATTGGTGCTGTTGTCATCCTCCCCCATTGCCTGTGGATTGTCCTCTTCGTCTCCTCATCACCTCATCATCCTGCTGTCTCATCGCATGCTCCATGCCCATCTTCCCACTCCCCCGCTGCCACACCAGAGATAAGCCGCCTGGTTTTGTCCCTCTTCCCTGTCAGTGATTATGAATGAGGCACCTTAGTTTTTTATAGGATATATTTTACCTCATTGTCATTGTATATAGTTATTATTAAATTCATTTTTCCCGCTTGGTATTTGTTCGGGAAGAAACCCGTTTGGTTGTGAAAGCTGTAAGGTCCTCGTGATTCTCCACAGCAGTGCACGCGAGCTGATTCCGCCATAATTTGGAACGTCTCGGAGTTGAAGCCCGTTTCGGTCCATCCGTTCACGGGTTGGTGTTAACCAGGCTGTGAACAAGGCAATGTTATAATGTCACCTGCAGCTAAAACAATCATGATACCAAGCATCCCTTCGCTACTCAAAGAATTAGGGTTAGGAAACAAAGTGTACCTTAATTTACCCATAAGAAATAATGGAAAAAGAGCTCCTGCATAACAAAGGGTAATAAGATACAGATACCTAACCCCGGCGTCAAGCGGGGAAATACCTGAACTCTCCATGAAGCCTTTAAAGCCTTTAAAATCCATGAAGCCTTTAAAGTCACCATTTTGCACTTTCAGGATTTCTCAGGTGTCATTCATCATGGATGAGTCATCAATACTCACTTTCTATATTGTCATCATTACTCACCATCTCCGTCCTGCTCGCCACATCCCGCCAGTCGTAGAAGTCCCGCACACGTGCATGGGTGGTAGCGCGATCCGGAGCCTCTCCGGCCAGTATCCGGTCAGCGGCGGCAATGACCCCGGCACAGAGTTCCCGTACAGTTGGTTCGCAGAGAGTCAACATGTCTGGCGGCAGAACCTCTGGGACACCACCTACATGAGTACTCACCACCTGTCAGACGGTAACATTAAATAGTTTAAATCCCTCTTAAAATTCCCTGCATTACTTTGTGGGGATATCTGACGATACCTTGAACATCTTGCTCAATTACATTGGGCCGTCAAGTCTTTAATGCCTATCATAATAATAATTAGGTTACTTGAAAAAATAAATTTTGTATGATATGGCCTCCTCAGCCATGTTCTAATTTACAAGTCATCAAATCCCTGAGAAAGTCGCGTATTACCTGCAGACCGCAGGAAGCAGCTTCCACAATAGCCATACAGAAGGCTTCAGTGAGAGACGTGTTCAAGAAGATGTCTCCCCCAACCAGAACATCCCTCACCTGCCGGTGATCCAAGGCACCCAGAAGAGTCATCCTGTTCACAACACCAACAATCAAGGGACTCAAAACTGAACACCTGTGAATACCTGGCTTTAAAAATAGAGAAAAAACACTTCATGCATGAAAGTGCAATATTGTGGACGAGATTAAACGCTTGAAACCTAAAACGTCGTTAACATGGCCATGTCATCCCCTATCCAACATGTTACCGATGAGGTACTGATCATGTGTACGTCCTTTCTTGTTTATTTCTGGTATGTGTGCAAACCAGCGACTCAGAGCCTCTACACCACCTATGTGCGCAATTTATCCACGAAAATACACATAACTCAAAATTGCGTGAATATCGATGTTTGTAAACCACCACATGCACTGTATGGGCCAAAGAGCTCTTAAATCATGAATCATTCAGCATTATACGCGTCATGGTTACAGCGTATACTCCGTTCAGACACAATCTTGTACTTATATAGGTATATGATGATGTGGTAGTTGTTGGAAAAAGAATGTACGTTAGTCACATGAGCGTCACACGTGGCATACCTATCATGTAGGCAACGCTGCTCACGAAGTTCTTCCAACACAATGCGTTTGGGCCCCTCACCGCCGATCACAAAGTTCAGATCACTACGCGTTGCAGCCAACTGTGCAAGTACACCTGCTAACAGGTCAACACCTGCACAACCATCACAACCACACACATGAGTCCAGCCATGTCCTCATTATAGTTCGACGACGTTACTCTACTGCCACAGAACCCATCTCGTGATCCGAAACCCTGGATTCAAATCTTGTGGATGCGTATTTATATTAAAAACTCGTTTTTAACCCTTGGATGCAGTGATTGGGCCTCGGAGGCCCACAAGGTTTTTTTTTTGTTGCAAAAACTATGCTGTACAATTTTGTTTTGGAATGAACCTCATTTTCACCAACTTTCATGTTGTTACGCAAAATTCAGTGACATAATAAAAAATTCATTCAGGCTCGTGGGAAAAATCTTCATTCTTCACTTATAACCCAAAAATCCGACACGAATGCAGGCATGGGGCCTTCGAGGCCCCACATAAATATTGTACTACGATGTTATATCATTATTTTCTTGATATGAGCCTCATTATATGCTCCTATAACTTGGTTACAAATAATTCAGTGACAAAAATATGTAAATTTAAAAAACAAACTTTGCATGAATACATTCGTGGGGCCTCCGAGGCCAAATGGCTGCATGAGTGTAGGATTTTTGAGTTGTGGACATATACATTCTAAATAAAAGGATTAGTGAATCATATTTTTTGAGCAAATACTCCTCCATGAGCCTCAACTTTTTAGAGGGAAAAAAGTTTAAAAACCAAGAACAAAAAAAAAAATTTGCAAGAAAAAAAAAAGGTTTCATTACTTGTATGGGATTCTTCCAACTAATAGGATCAATGATTCACATTTTCTGAGCAAATACACATCCATGAGCATCGACTTGAATTGAAAAAGGAGATGAAAGAAAAAAAAAAACTATTTAAAATATATATATTACACGAATACATCCGTTGGGCCTCCGAGGTCCAATGGCTGCGTTTATGTAGGTATTTTGACGCCTGCATCTAAGAGTTAATTAACATTGTACTTTGGGTAAATAAGCTGATTGTATCAGTATCAGTATCACTGTTGTATCAGTATCACTGATACTATCAGTGATACTTCAGACGTAGCAAGTACTTCGATGACGTGTCTATCCAGAGACCGAGGGCGACTTTACCTTTACGATAGACCAGGCGACTGATGATCACCACGGTAATGCTGCCGGCACCTGGGTCGCCCACACTCCCAGAAAAGTCAGCATGGTTCTCACGACTCGAGCGGGAACTTGGAGGCGAAGGACTTGGCGTAAAGCGGGTCGCGTCGACCGCGTTGGGAATGACCGAGATGCGCTTTGGAGGCAGAGCCGCCCGCAGAGCCGTGTTCTCACGACCCGTGTGGGACACGCAGATGGCCCGCGTCGCCCCGCCCAGGGAGGCTCGCAGAAGCGCGTTGGTGAGCACCGAGCTGGCGTCGGCAAAACCGAAGAGCGAATGATCCGTGAAGATGGACACGAGGCCGAAGGAGGCCGCGTGGAACAAGGCGTCGTGAGCCAGGCTGGAGAAGGCAGAGTGAGCGTGGACCACGGTGACCTCCTCTCGGATGAAGACGCAGCGGAGGAGCGCCAGGCTGTGGAAGAGCGTCGGAGCGGTGGCCTGGTTGTACAGGGGCCTCAGAGGGAGGTAGTAGACCCGAAGACCGTTGGTGAGGTAACGGATGCCGACGCGGGCTCCATAGGCGTGCGTGACCACGACCACTCGATGACCCCTCTCCAGAAGGCATTGAGACAGTTGGTAGACGTGGCTCTCCACGCCGCCGGCGTTCGGGTAGAAGAAGTCGGACACCATGCAGATGGAGTGAGGCGTCATCGAAGGAAGTACCAGAAGCACAAGCGCAGGTTCCCGCCGTCACGGAGTCCTTTCATCTACAGACGTGAGCCGACCTCAGCTACACGAGAACACCGCTTCATCCGATAATACAGTGGAACCAATGGCAATACCAATACTCAATAGCTACATTCATCTCAAAATGAATTAATCACTCGCTCTGTGAGGGAAAATGGCAATGAATATCGGCCTGATTTTTAATATCGATGTCACTACTGAAGTGGTATTCCAGCCACCTCAAAACACCGGGAGTGTAAGAATACACCAAAAGAAAAAAATAATACTTCCTTGTTCCGGTGTGGTTTTATTTTAGAAGGTTTACATTAACAAACATTATGCACATACGACAAGAAAATCCCTAATTTAATCACTAGATTAGTTTTTAATTCAAAGTGAAACGCATAATTCCTTCAACTACATTTATTTTTACGTGCTTAAAGAGGAGGAATGAAAAAATTACTTCTGCATGTTACATCATTTCCGGCATCACGTCACGAGTTGGTTTGGGCATTTTTCAGGTCCGCAATACCATTTCCTTTTCTCATAATCAATACAATTTAAATTTTCTTTTCACATAATCTATTCCAAAGCGAAATTAAATGTAAACCGTCATCAAACCTTTCCGTTCGCATCTTCGTAGAAGTTCTTCTTCTTCCTTTAACTGTGATGATGTCTTCAGATCCGTCAGGCTCTACTCTACATACGCCACGAAACCAAACTATCCGATGATAGAAGGGGCACCCTTTTGGCCTCCAAAACGTTATACGTCTTTCCCCGTTTACATATTAAACAAATTTTAATAATGTCGCAAAGTCAAGTACTTTCGTACTGCTGACTCAACCGGTAACGTACTGTATATCCATAATATTGTTGTGGATATGAGAATGTTTTTTTATTTTGTTGTTGTGGTAAAATGTTGTTGTAAAAGGTTGTTGTAAAATATCACCCCTCCTCCCTCCGTTTGTGGTTGTATAAAGGTCAAAGGGCGTTTCCGTAGTTAGTCCATAAAACATACATGCAGGACACGATATATCCTTTCTTTTGACAGTTATATCTTATTCTGTGTATTAGTGTAAGGCTGTGTCTTCCATTAATTGAAATACTCCATTGCACCAGTGAAAGAGATAGATTCCCTTCATTCCCATTCCCAAAACCTCCATTCCCCCTCTCGTCACTGCTGAGCCCTCGATTACCAATTACCTCCGATCCAATTGCCGCCATTAACCACGAGGCATTGAGTCGGAGAAGAAAGGCGTGTCGCACCTCGTCAGAGGGGAGGAGGGGCGCGCCCGCCCGTCGTCATCCAGGGCGGAGCCCGAGGGTCGCGCGACCAACCAGGGCCGAGGTGAGCACCCCCGATGGGCGTGTCCAAAGCGCCGGGGGCGTGATCGCTGGGGGCGCTATAAAAAGCGCAACCGGAAGTGAGTAGAGAGAGATGCACTCTGGGTTGGACTGAGTCGGTCGCAAAAGAGAGAGAAGGGTTGTTGAGGGAGAAGAGTTGGTTGAGGAGTTGGTTGCAAGGTTGTTGGTTGCGGTGAGGAGTCGGTGGTGAGGAGTGAAAGAAGCAAGGAAGAGTTGAGGGTTTGGACCAGACAAGTCCTGAGAACGTAGCGGACAGAGGCCGCAGCCGCAAGACCACCCAACCGCCAAAGGGGGCCTGAACGGCGGTTTGGAGCAGGGCCAAAGAGGAACGGCGGCTGCTGAACGCGCCGGTTGTGCTGCGGGACCCCCCCTTGGACCTCTCCCTCTCCCTCCAGCCATCCACCTTCTGCCATTCCTGGCATCCCCCGCGTGAGTCAGCGTTCTGTTTGTTCTGTCCTGGGATAAGTTAAGCCTGTAGGTAAGCTAAATTTGCACTGTGTCACCTGCGTCTTATGACTATGTGTTGTAAATAAAACTTGATTGCCCCTTTTTGCTTGTGTGTGTAAATAATAAAACCCATTACTCGTCTGTACGTCTTCTCGTTTTATTCCTTTTCCTCTTTGCATTCGTCGTTTTTGTCTTTTCCCCTCATTGAGCAGCTGCGGTGCGATCCGGCCAAAGTCTGGGTGAATCGGGTGAGTTTTTGTTAGGTCGCGGTTTTAAACCACCGCTCGGTCTATAACATCATAACCGCGATCTGTAACAATTGGTTGTCAGGAGTTGGGATTCGAACCTGGGACTAAATTTATTTAGCCCAAATTTTGGACACCAATTGTGTTATTATCTGTAACAATTGGTGTCTGGGAGTGGAATTCGGGTCCCGAACCAAATTTTTAAAAAACATCTAAAAAAAAAAATTTTGGTCAAAATTACGAGCTGCCGAAATTTGGTTTTTTTTTAAGCAAAACCCGAATTTTGAAATCGCGCCATGGCTGTTCAAGGCGACGGGATGCCGGTGGGAGAGATAGACGGGGTAGAATCGACCCAGGACCCCAGGGAAGAAGTGGGAAAAGTGGTGGAGGAGAGTAAAGAAGGTGTGGTTGAGGGTGTATCAGGTGCACAAAATGGCGCTCTCACGCACGAGGTATCAGGCGTGCAAAAAGGCGCCTCGTACGAGCGCGCGGCAGCCGAGCCCGCGGTGCCAACGGCCTGGGATCCATTTCTTGCAAATATGTTGAAATTTTTGACCCAGTGGGATGAAGAAAACAAAATGTATGCCCAGGGGCTCATATCCAACAGGGAAATTAACAACATGGGTGTTCAAATGACTAAGGAACTAAAAGAAACAACGAACGGAATGAGGGCCGATAGGGAGGCAAGGGAGCAGAGGGACAGAGACCGCAAGTTGGGCGAAAGGGTCCCAGGGGTGCACGGGGAGGTAACGCGTGTCGAAAAGCGCTGGTTGAGCGAAGCGGAGGAAAGCACGGGTACAATGACGGGGGTAGAAATCGCGACACGGGGTTTGGAAAAGCCGGCGACCGATGAAGTAGAGGGAATTTTATTAAAGCCAACAGTCGCCGAGGTTAATAAAGAAAAAGCAGTAGCGGGAATTAAAATTGAAGAGATGACGGAGGTAACCCGGGAATTGCAGGGAGAAATGGATTATGTACAAAGTCCCTGCTCAAATCATGATGCTGTACTCGCTAACCCGAATGGAAGTTTGCAGGTTCGCGTGGAGAAAAGGATCCCCCAGGTGAGTCGTGCTGTATATTGTGCGGGTAGATTTTGCAGGAGGATGTTTAGCGACAAAAGAATTTTCGCGCGCTTGGGATCGAGGAAGCATCCGGGCGTTGGTGAAGGGTCCCGTGTGAGTGGAAATGGCACGCGTGTGAGGAAAAAGTGTGCGTCGGCGAGTGGGTGTGTTATAAAGTGTGGGAGTGAAACCGAGTGCGAGCGAGAATGCACGTCGGTGTGTACGGGGTGTGACACAGGGAGTGAGAGCAATGCGGAGTGCACGCCCATGGTGAGTGTTACGGAGGACGTAACGGAGGAGAGGTGTGGACCGAAGTGTGCGCAAGAGGTGTGGTGTGTAACAGAGAGAGCGTTGGTGGAATGTACGGACGGCGTTGGAACGCCAGGTTTTGTGAGGGTGAAAGAGGTAGCGTATGCTTGTAAGCATGCAAGTGAAGCATCGATGGTAACCGGTTTAGTGGTTAGAGCGACGGATAGCCGATGCGAGCACTCGGTGCGAGGGGGGGTGCGAGGCCCGGCGCGGGTCGATGCTGCGTCGCTTCTCTTCGAAGCGTCGTTGCCGATTCGGGCTTGGCCCCGCCCCGCACGGTCGAGTCCGGGCTTTGTCGGGCGAGGCGACCGGTCCGGTTCAAGGGCGAGTGGGAGGAGGCGGAACGGTGCCCCCTCGTGGGGACGGGGTTCCGACCGGGGGAGATGGAGCCATCGGGCCCGGGACCGCAAGGTGCCGCGCCGAGATGGTGCGTGGAATCTCGGTCCAACCAAACCACCTCCCTTGAACCGAAAGCCGGACGGATTCAACCTGCAGGCAACCAAACCACCCGAATTCATTGCTCGGCTTTACGAAGCCGAGTTTAATGATGTCATGACGCACCGAGGCTAGGATATAGCGGACTGTGATGATGGTGATCGTGATAGTAATAGTGTTTTGGGCCCAAAATTAGAGAAAAACAAAATTTGATGATTGGCAAAGGATTGGCAGTAATGATTGGCAGATGATGAGTAGTGATTGGCAAATTTTTGATTGGTTGGAATTTAGGTGTACAAAATTGATAGTGAGAGACCCCCGATGTGGTGGGATGGCAAATCCACCATCCCTCACAGACGTGGGGCAAAGGAGCTATAGTTTATGGGGTGTATGGCAGTGAAAACTAGCCCGGGTGGGTTAGGTTATATTGTAGGGATCTAGAAGAGATTGACATTAGGTAACGTTAAGGTTAGTTAGTGACTGATACCTGTAGTGGGGACGCAGGTAGATTAGTGTGGATGATAATGACGTGGGAGCGCAATAGTTTAAAGGGACGACTGGGAAGCGCAAGTTTCAGAAGGGAGTAGTTAGCTGAGATGATGCCGTGTGTGTGAGGATTGAACAGGTGAGAATTGGACAGGTGTGATTGCACAGGTGTGCAACTGAACAGGTGTGTGGAGCAGTGTATGAGGGAGTAGTGGTGATTGTGTGTTGTGTTGACCAACTGGTCCAGGAAGAGGAGGAGGGTGCAGGTGGCACCAGGTAGGATTGCACAGGTGTGCAACAACAGGTGTATGTGGTTGTATGGAATAAATGGTATGGAGTAGTGGAATGGATGGTAGTGGAGTGAGAATGGTGGAAATTGTGGAGTGGAGTGGATGGTGCAAAGGTGTGAATGGGGGAAGAGTGGACCCCCATCACGGATACCCGGGGCGGGTAGTGTAAGTGTTAGGTAGAGGGTACAGGTAAATTGTAGTTGGATATTGGCATCTGTGGTGCGGGTGACAGAATGGTAAGTGGATGGGTGCGTTGGTGTTGTGGAAATGGCTGGGCGTGTAGCCTGTTAGTGTGTGTAGTTGGTTGGGCGCTCCACCACTGTGAGGATGTCGGCCAGGTGAGGCCGCAGGTGGGCTCTGGGAGCCGGTAGTAGTTGTTGTGGATGGGGCCCGAGGATCCGGAGGACGGACCCGGGTAGCCCAGTGCCAGAGGGCACCGAGTGGGGTGACAGAGCCAGGAGGGGCCTGCCCCAGTTAGATAGGTTAGGGTGAGGAGCTAGGTAAGCTCGGGTGGCAACTGCAGTGGTGGAGGTGTGCAGGTGGGTAGACCCACTGGGAGAGGTACACGTCGCAGCCCAGAAATTGTGCTAGAGCACCGGGAGATGAATCGGGGGAGTGAGACCCCAAATTGAGAAGCACCACAGTTTGGCCAATGGGAATTGGTTTTTAGAACCCATAGTGTAAGAGGGCCAATGGTTTGGCCGGAGAAAGAACCCGGGTAGTGTAAAGTGTGTTAAAATCATTTAGAGGATAGTTAGGATGAAGGATCTCCTCGCACCATCTGCATCCACTCACCTGAGGTGACAGGTACTCCACACCATGCCATGTTTAATTATTTTTACTGTGCAAATGTTTGGAATGTGAGACGCATCATGACGTGGGTGTGACATTGTGCGTAATTCCATCTCTTCCTCCTTATGAGGATTGATGATGAATTGATGATGGCAAATTTTTGAAGTAGAGGGATTGTGGTGACGAATTTGGTATAGGGGAAATATGGGGAAGACGTGACAGTAGTGACGAATTGGTAATGTGTAGATTTTGTACATATGGCGTAAGGGCAAGGGTAGGCTAGGTGACAGGGGGGTGACGTACGGTAGGGACGAGCTTTCTCACTTCGCCCTCCGTACGCATTTTGCCTTGCATTGCCTTTTTGACGTGTACCCTTGAGACCTTACCCCTCGCTCATCTGTCTTGTCCCCCCTTTTTGTCTCCCACATGAGGACCTGAGCGCCGTTGGGCGCCGAGGGGAGCGTGCGTGGGTCGGCCATTGTGCGCCCGAAATTCCCAGAACCAGCTGTCTGCATCGATGCACCACGTTATGGACCACATGTCAGTGGCCGAGCACCACTTATGGACCCCATGGGTTGGGGCAAGGCCCCTCTGCTGGAACCGGCCATGAGGGCCCGAAATCTTGCTGGCGGACCTTGGCCACAGGGCACCGATGCCCCACAGGTGAACCACACTAGTCGGCCCTGTGGGCCATAAATAAAATCAAATAAAAAAAGGACACATTGGGCACACTTTATTGAAAATAGGCCGCCAGTAAGCAAAGCAAAAGAATGACAACATCTGGAAGAACAAATAATAACCAGCAGAGGGAGCCGAAGAGCAAGAGATCACCTGCAGGGTTTGGGTTTGTTGGATTTATTTTATTGATGAACAGTGGTGACTGCACTGATTGGTGCTTGAGGGTGTGTTGGTGCGTTATAGGTGCTTTCATGGTGCATTGATGCAGAGCAGACTGTCCTCCCCCCAGAAAGAACAATTACAGGTCCTGGGTTAGTTTTGTAAATAAAAATAGCGTCAATTGTAAATAATGCTTCCCACCGTCAGTGTGTAGTTTGAAGACCATTCCGCAATTCGGTTAACTGTGGGCGTAAGTCTGTTAGGCAGGGTGCAATGGAGCAGCGGGACACATTTATTTATGTTTTAAAACTGTCGCACTCAGGGTCAGGCTAAAAGTAGAGGGAACTACACCTACATGCCACACTAAGGTAAAAGTAATAGGCCCGGGACGTGCCTAAGGGGAGGAGGGTGCAGTGTTGTGGATATGAGAATGTTTTTTTATTTTGTTGTTGTGGTAAAATGTTGTTGTAAAAGGTTGTTGTAAAATATCACCCCTCCTCCCTCCGTTTGTGGTTGTATAAAGGTCAAAGGGCGTTTCCGTAGTTAGTCCATAAAACATACATGCAGGACACGATATATCCTTTCTTTTGACAGTTATATCTTATTCTGTGTATTAGTGTAAGGCTGTGTCTTCCATTAATTGAAATACTCCATTGCACCAGTGAAAGAGATAGATTCCCTTCATTCCCATTCCCAAAACCTCCATTCCCCCTCTCGTCACTGCTGAGCCCTCGATTACCAATTACCTCCGATCCAATTGCCGCCATTAACCACGAGGCATTGAGTCGGAGAAGAAAGGCGTGTCGCACCTCGTCAGAGGGGAGGAGGGGCGCGCCCGCCCGTCGTCATCCAGGGCGGAGCCCGAGGGTCGCGCGACCAACCAGGGCCGAGGTGAGCACCCCCGATGGGCGTGTCCAAAGCGCCGGGGGCGTGATCGCTGGGGGCGCTATAAAAAGCGCAACCGGAAGTGAGTAGAGAGAGATGCACTCTGGGTTGGACTGAGTCGGTCGCAAAAGAGAGAGAAGGGTTGTTGAGGGAGAAGAGTTGGTTGAGGAGTTGGTTGCAAGGTTGTTGGTTGCGGTGAGGAGTCGGTGGTGAGGAGTGAAAGAAGCAAGGAAGAGTTGAGGGTTTGGACCAGACAAGTCCTGAGAACGTAGCGGACAGAGGCCGCAGCCGCAAGACCACCCAACCGCCAAAGGGGGCCTGAACGGCGGTTTGGAGCAGGGCCAAAGAGGAACGGCGGCTGCTGAACGCGCCGGTTGTGCTGCGGGACCCCCCCTTGGACCTCTCCCTCTCCCTCCAGCCATCCACCTTCTGCCATTCCTGGCATCCCCCGCGTGAGTCAGCGTTCTGTTTGTTCTGTCCTGGGATAAGTTAAGCCTGTAGGTAAGCTAAATTTGCACTGTGTCACCTGCGTCTTATGACTATGTGTTGTAAATAAAACTTGATTGCCCCTTTTTGCTTGTGTGTGTAAATAATAAAACCCATTACTCGTCTGTACGTCTTCTCGTTTTATTCCTTTTCCTCTTTGCATTCGTCGTTTTTGTCTTTTCCCCTCATTGAGCAGCTGCGGTGCGATCCGGCCAAAGTCTGGGTGAATCGGGTGAGTTTTTGTTAGGTCGCGGTTTTAAACCACCGCTCGGTCTATAACATCATAACCGCGATCTGTAACAATATTAATATTAAAGCGCGGCGTTACGCGCGCTGCTTGCGAGCAAGGAGGAAGCGGACAAGCGGTAACTTATAAGCGTCTTTATTTCAGGAGCTCACTGTAACACTGGCGCGCTCCCGCCGCTCCGGGCTGCGCGGCCGGTGTATATCATGAGGCCACGCCTACCCCTCGGGCGTGGCCACCGCCCACTTGGTGCGCGGAATGATGTCACCACGCCAGTGGGCTTTTGTGTCCGCCACACGCGCCCCCTGGAGGGCCTGGAGGGCCAGTTTGCGGGGCAGACGAATGACCCGGCCGAAGCACCCCCTGGGTGCAGGGATGCCAGGTGGGATGCCCCTGGCTGCCCCTGGGATGGGTGCAGGACCGGGGGGCGGCGGGGCTGGGCGGTGCCGGGGGTCCGCCCGCAGGGGGGCGGCCCCGACGTGGGGGTCGGGCCACTGGCGGTGGATGGTCCACGTCGAGGTGGGCCGGCTTGAGGCGGTCTACCGAAACGCGGTCAGGAGTACCGCCGATGTCCAGGGTGAAGTGCTTCGCCCCGGTCTCCAGCACGCGGAAAGGCCCGTCGTACGGGGGCCGCAGTGGTGTCCGGTGGGCATCGTGGCGGACGAAGACGTACTCCGCCGTGCGAAGCTACGGGGCGACGTGCGTCGGTGGGTGCCCGTGGCATGCCGTTGGCACCGGGGCGAACCTCTGGGCGGTCTCTTGCAGAGCGGAGCGACCATGGTGCCGTGGAGTCGGGGAGGAACTCGCCCGGCACCCGCAGCGGTTGCCCGAAGACCAACTCCGCCGCGGATGCGCGCAGGTCCTCCTTGGGCGCCGTCCGGAGGCCCAGCAGGACCCAGGGGAGCCTGTCGACCCAGCTGCCGTCGCGGAGGGTGGCCCAGAGCGCGGCCTTCAATGAGCGGTGAAATTGCTCACACAGGCCGTTAGCCTGGGGGTGGTAGGCCGTGGTTCGGTGCAGCCGGACCCCGAGCCCCTGCGCGACCGCCCCCCAGAGCTCCGAGGTGAACTGGGGGCCGCGGTCGGACGAGATGTCTGAGGGGGCGCCGAACCGGGCGACCCAGGTGGCGATGAAAGCCTGCGCGACATCGGCCGCCGTTGTCGACGCCAAGGGCACGGCCTCCGGCCACCGGGTGGTGCGGTCCACCATGGTGAGGACGTAGGTGAAACCCCGCGAGGGGGGCAGAGGTCCCACCAGGTCCACGTGGACGTGGTCAAACCGGTGTTCCGGCACCGTGAACGGGGCCAACGGGGCCTGGGTGTGCCGGTGCACCTTGGCGCGCTGGCACGCGAGGCACGTCCTGGCCCAGCCGCGGACGGCCTTCCGGAGGCCATGCCAGACGAACTTGTCGGCGATCAGCCTTTGGGAGGCCCTCGCGCCCGGGTGGGACAGGCCGTGGATGGCGTCAAACACCTGGTGCTGCCAGCCCGCGGGCACGATGGGGCGAGGACGCCCGAGGGAGACGTCGCACAAGAGGGCCGCGCCCGCGCCGTCGAACGCCACCTCGGTGACGCGGAGGCCCGTGACGGCGGTCCGCAAGGCCTGGACGTCGGGGTCAGCGGCCTGGTCCGCTGCCATCCGGGCATAGTCGATGCCGAGGTGGACTGCGTGGGCGACGGCCCGGGAAAGGCAATCCGCCACCGGGTTGTCCTTCCCCGCGATGTGCTGGATGTCCGTCGTGTACTCGGACACGGCCGAGAGGTGACGCTGCTGCCGGGCCGACCACGGCTCGGTGACCTTGCCCATCGCGAAGATCAGCGGCTTGTGGTCGACGAAGGCAGTGAACGCACGGCCCTCGAGCAGATGGCGGAAGTGCCTGACCGCCAAGTGAAGCCCGAGCAACTCGCGGTCGAAGGTACTGTAACGGCGTTCGGGTGGGCGAAGCTGCCGGCTAAAGAACGCCAGCGGTTGCCAAGCTCCACGCACCCATTGCTCGTGCACCGCGCCCACCGCGTAGTCCGAGGCATCGGTGGTGAGGGCGATCGGTGCATCGGGCGCCGGGTGTGCGAGCATGGTGGCGTTAGCCAAGGCGAGCTTCGCGCCCGTGAACGCCGTGTCCATCTGCTCGGTCCAGGTAACGTCGCCTTTGCCCGGCTTACCTCGGAGAGCTTCGTGCAGGGGCGCAGGAGCTGGGCGATACGGGGCAGGAACCGATGGTAAAAGTTCACCATGCCCAGGAACTCCTGCAGCCCTCTGATCGTGCGGGGGCGCGGAAACCCCTTCACCGCCTCCACCTTGGCCGGCAGGGGGACTGCTCCGTGCCTGGTGACATGGTGCCCCAGAAAATCGATTATGGTGGCGCCGAATCGGCACTTTGCGGGGTTCACAATCAGGCCATGCTGGCCCAGGCGTTCGAAGAGCGTGCGGAGGTGGCGTAGGTGCTCTTCACGGGACGCGCTGGCGACGAGGATATCGTCCAGGTAGACGTAGACAAAATCCAAGTCACGCAGGACGCTGTCCATCAGTCTCTGGAACGCCTGAGCCGCATTCTTCAGACCGAAGGGCATGCGCAGGAACTCGAAGAGTCCGAATGGCGTGATGACCGCCGTCTTCGGGACGTCCTCCAGCCTGACGGGGACCTGATGGTAGCCGCGTATGAGGTCCACCTTCGAGAAGAAGGACATGCCCGCCAAACGGGCGGAAAAGTCCTGAATGTGGGGGACGGGGTAGCGGTCGGGAGTCGTGGCGTCATTGAGACGGCGATAGTCCCCGCACGGTCGCCATCCCCCGCCGGGCTTCGGCACGATGTGCAGCGGCGACGCCCAAGCGCTCTCTGAGCGCCGAACGATGCCGAGTCGCTCCAGGGTAGCGAACGCCGCTTTTGCCACCGCCAGCTTCGTCGGCTCGAGGCGGCGTGCCCGGGCGTAGACCGGTGGCCCGACGGTGGGGATGTGATGGGCCACCCCGTGCTTGACGGCCCCCGCCGAGAAGGTGGGCCGCGTGAGGGCCGGGAAGCCGGCGAGGAGGCGGGTGAATGCGTCCGCTGCCGGAAGCGTACAGACCAACGTGGCCGGAACCGAACCGTTCGGCAAGCCGCTTGGCAAGCCGCTCGTTGAGCTGGGCAACGCACAAGCGAGCGAGCTGAACGTCTCGGCCTGGACAAGACGTCTGCGCTTGACGTCGACCAGGAGCCCATTAGCGCACAGGAAGTCCGCGCCAAGCAGTGCCATGGGCACGTCGGCGGTGACGAACGTCCATCGGAAAACCTGCCCTCCGAACCGCAGAGAGAGGCAGCGTTTTCCGTACGTACGGATGGGCGTCCCGTTCGCGGCAAGCAGCGCGGGGCCCCCACCCGCGGCGTGCTTGTCTGACGTGCCGGCGGGAACGACACTCACCTGCGCTCCCGTGTCGCACAGGTAATGGCGCCCGGAGAAGGTGTCCGTTATGAACAGCAGGCTGCTCGAACGGCCGGCGCTCATCGCCACTATTGAGCGCCGGCCCGGGCGTTTCCCGACCTGTTGAAGGAGCATGGCGGATGACACTGCCGAGCTTCGTGGCCGAACTTGGCGTGGAACCAGCACCAGGTGGTGGAGCTGGAGGAGCGCGGCTGGCTCCGCCAGGCCGGTGGAGTTGGCGGGTTTCCCTGCGGTGGCGGTTTTCGCCGCGGCGGTGGGCGGGGCGTGGCGGCGGTCACGAGGTGCGTATCAGCATGCTGCGTATGCTGTATAAGCTGATGCTGTGGATCAGCAGCATCAGCAGCAGCATCAGCAGCATCAGCCACGAGGGCCGTGACGGCCACGCCGACTCTCGCCCGCGTGTCCGAAGCGGCGAAGTACTTGTCCGCCTCGGCTGCCAATGCTCGGGGTTCCGTTAGCCCGGTCCCGGCCAACGCGAGGCGAACCTGCGCTGGAAGTTGGCAACGGAAAAGCGCCCGGAATAGAGAACCGGGGGCTTCGTCGCCCAACAGTGACAGCATATGGTCCATTCGGACCGACGGGCGCGTGTCACCGAGCTCGGGGAGATCCAGGAGGCGGTCGGCCCGTGCGTCGTCCGTGAGGCCGAACGTGGCTAGGAGTAGCTGCTTGAGTGCCTCGTACTTGTGGCCGTCCGGTGGGTGGCGAAGGACGGACACAACTCGAGCGGCCGTGCCGGGCCCGTGGGAGGCGACGACGTGGCAATAGCGCGTGTCATCGCCGGTGAGGCGCCGAAGCTGAAATTGGGCTTCGGCCTGGACGAACCAGACTTCGGCCTGAGCCTCCCAAAATTCGGGAAGTTTGATGAAGTTGGCCATGGCAATGGCGTCGCGTGTGGAAGGATCGCTCCGGCAGATCCAACGTCGAGGGGGTCACCAGTAAAGCGCGGCGTTACGCGCGCTGCTTGCGAGCAAGGAGGAAGCGGACAAGCGGTAACTTATAAGCTTCTTTATTTCAGGAGCTCACTGTAACACTGGCGCGCTCCGGGCTGCGCGCCCGGTGTATATCATGAGGCCACGCCTACCCCTCGGGCGTGGCCACCGCCCACTTGGTGCGCGGAATGATGTCACCACGCCAGTGGGCTTTTGTGTCCGCCACAATATCTAGAATCTATATGGACAGATTCCAATATTCATCTAATAAATAGAGTAGAATCTAATATGAATACGCATTGCGTCGAGTGAGAGCTTCGTCGACAATGGTCAGTCGATCGAGTACGCAGCCCTCGCAAACATCTGTAGGCCTAGGTGTAGCTGAATTCGGTGTAGCTGGCGGAAAATTGAAAACGGTGTAGCTGGTGGAAAACTGAAATCGGTGTAACTGGCTTAAATGATGAGCGGTTTCGAATTCAAAATCCGTTCTGTACAGTACTGTATTGTAATTTAATGATTTTAATCATCAGGTGAAAATAATTTATCGGTCACGCCAGACCAAAGCAAGATCACGTGAGCAAGATGGCGGATCATGGAAGGGACATTTGAAATGACACCATGAAATTTTGTTCCCTAGGGAATGGGGAATGACAGTGAAATTTTGAATGGATTTACATATACATGCAATTGCCATTGAAGTTCGCTTACGAAGCGGAAAACTGAAGTCGGTGGAGCTGGCGGAAAATTGAAGTTGGTGTAGCTGGCGGGAAACTGAAGCCGATGTAGCTGGTGGAAAAAAGAAGTCGGTGTAACTGGCGTAAATGATGAGCGGTTTCGAATTCAAAATCCGTTCTGTACAGTACTGTATTGTAATTTATTGATTTTAATCACCAGGTGAAAATAATTTATCGGTCGCGCCAGACCAAAGCAAGATCACGTGAGCAAGATGGCAGATCATGGAAGGGACATTTGAAATGACACCATGAAATTTTGTTCCCTAGGGAATGGGGAATGACAGTGAAATTTTAAATGGATTTACATATACATGCAATTGCCATTGAGGTTCGCTTACGAAGCGGAAAACTGAAGTCGGTGGAGCTGGCGGAAAATTGAAGTTGGTGTAGTTGGTGGAAAACTGAAGCCGGTGTAGCTGGTGGAAAAAAGAAGTCGGTGTAACTGGCGTAAATGATGAGCTGTTTCGAATTCAAAATCCGTTCTGTACAGTACTGTATTGTAATTTATTGATTTTAATCACCAGGTGAAAATAATTTATCGGTCGCGCCAGAGCAAAGCAAGATCACGTGAGCAAGATGGCGGATCATGGAAGGGACAAGATGGCGGATCATGGAAGGGACAAGATGGCGGATCATGGAAGGGACAAGATGGCGGATCATGGAAGGGACAAGACGGCAGATCATGGAAGGGACAAGATGGCGGATCATGGAAGGGACAAGATGGCGGATCATGGAAGGGACATTTGAAATGACAACATGAAATTTTGTTCCCAAGGGAATGGGGAATGATAGAGAAATTTTGAATGGATTTACATATACATGCAATTGCCATAGAGGTTCGCTTACGAAGCTCTCTACTAGTACCCGACTGCAAAGCCGCAATGAGCCGGCGAAGCCAAAGCCTCTTGCCACTATTTTACCCATCACTATGGCATCAGTAGGTTAGGTACTAGTTGGTAGTAGGTAGGTGTAGTAGGTACCGTACCTAGTTCAAAATTACACCATTTGCATTCTGGATGAGATTAAAATTTATAAAATTTCCTTCTTGATTAATTCGGTGAATTCCGTCTCAACTTCGGATATTTCCGTCCATGAAAAACTATCCCCTGCGGCCGCGAGATTTCTAAAAAATAATTCTTCGTCAATTTTAGAATATTTGACGCCGTTTTCAGCCTCCGAAACTCCGTAAGAAGCTTTTTTGAAATAGTTTTTCAAATGCTCGAATCTCATTGGTTCCGGTGTTTGGTGACGATTTTCGTTGAAGATAACCAGGGCCCGGGGAAAGAGGTTGGTCTTAAAGTATTTTAATTACAAATTAGAGGTGTATAAGAATGTGAATCAAACAAAGATGGGTGAAACAAACTCCTATTGATCTTTTTCTCAATTTTTTATGCATACTTCCGCATCCGCAAGATGGCGGCCTCCATGGAGCGATTTGGTTTTTGAAATATTTTTTCAAATGCTCGAATCTCATTGGTTCCGGTGTTTGGTGACGATTTTCGTTGAAGATAACCAGGGCCTATGCGGGCCCGGGGAACGAGGTTGGTCTTAAAGTATTTTAATTATAAATTAGAGGTGCATAAGATCGTGAATAAAAAAAAGACGGGTGAAACAAACTCCTATTGAACTTTTTCGCAATTTTTTATGCATACTTCCGTATCCGCAAGATGGCGGCCTCCATTGAGCGATTTGGTGCGTCAAAGCTTCGCAATTCTCAAAGGATCCAGCAACATCTGGCTTTTCAACATAATACGTACGCATTCATTCACAACACCGGCTTCGCCGGCTATAAGTTCAAATCCCAAGGGTGCAAGTAAATTGGAAGCTCAAAGCAAAATCTGGAATCTATATCATTAAAACGCTTATTTCTGAAGTTTGTAATCAGAACTTCTCTCCAGCTATTGGTCCTGTCGCCCAAAGACATGTGTGATACTATGTAGTTATGACTAACCATTCCATATAAGCCGACCTATGTCTCCAGATGTCTATAAGTGTGGAATAAAAGCTGAAAATCAGTGAAAAGTTTTGAATAACTCGCGCCATTTTGTTTTACGCACAGTGAGATGCTGCACTTGATACCGAGGCGAAGAAGAAGACGTATCGATGTGTGCCAGATGCGCAGCGACTCGAGAGGCAGGCTACGCCTTTGAATACAAAATACTAGTGGTAACCCGTGAAAATCACGGGCATAAATAGTGTTTATGTTCATACAAACTAACTTGTGAGAAATATTGCGGATCTCTCTGGAGAGTTATCGTAAAAAAACATGGAAGAACTTCTTCAGCAGCATATAGTCAGGTTCACTATGTTAACAAATATAATTTCGTTCAAAATTTTGGGAGATTAGCAAACCTATACATTTTTGGAATCATCAGAGCATGGAGAATCCGAAAATCAATGTTGGCATTTGCACAGACACAGATTTTGGATTTTCAAAATGGCCGCCATAAAATACATATTTTGCACTATATTGGCTTCTAGTCAACCTTTAAACTTAATTAAATATGCTAATCCTATGTTTTCTGGGTCAAGGAATCCAATAAAGGCCTCAAAATAGTGCTCAGGATAATAGAAAAGCAACAAGCAATGGTAATTGAAAACCATTGTCTTGTAGCGGTTGCCGGTAGCATGACACAATTACCCTGCACCGGCCGATGACGCAACCGGCGAGCGGTCACGTGTCCAGACTCGCCCGGGCGTGTTGAGACTTGCCTTTACCGGGCGAACGCTTGCCTTGCATACCACGCCCCGTTGAGAGGCGTGGCTTATCTATTTGCATACCACGCTCCGCCTGAGAGGCGTGGCTTTTGTGTGTTGAGTTTCTGATATATATTGCCGCCCGTTCGATGGGCTGATTCAGTGCTTTGGAGTTCGTTTGAGTGAGCTGGGAATAAATATCTCAGAGAAACTTAATTCCTGGCGTCGTCCATTTTGTCCAATTTTATCGTGCGAGCACAGCTCCCACAATTGGTGACCCCTTTCTACGAACACGGCGATGGAGTCAGCTGTAGCTTTGAAGCTCCCGGGCTTTTGGGAATCTCACGCGGCCGTTTGGTTTGCTCAAGCGGGTTCTCAATTCGGAACATTACGGAGGACACGACGCGCTACCACCATGTGGTCTCCGCGCTCAACGCCTCCTCCGCTTCCCGGGTTCTGAGCTTCCTATAGCACCCGCCGGACGCCGACAAATACGGCGCGCTCAAAGACCTACTCGGTGCATTTGGACTCACGGAGACCGAACGCGCACGACAACTACTACACCTCCCGGAGCTGGGCGAGGCCCGTCCGTCCGAAAGCATGGACCACATGCTTGCTCTTCTCGGTGACCACAGCCCGGACGTCCTCTTCCGCGAGCTATTCCTCCAGCGGCTACCCGGGCAGGTACGGTTAGCTTTGGCTAATTCACCCATCACGGACCCTCGCGCCCTGGCCAAGGAGGCCGATAAATATTGCTCGACCAGGCGACACGTCGGAGCAGCCGCCTGGGACCCTGGGCCGACCGAGGCAACGCCCGCGCCACGACCGGTGCCTCCACCGGCCGAGTCCGCGCCACTGACGGCTGCGGCCACCGTGACGCCCCGTCGACCGAACCCGACGCGACCGCCGGAGCCTCCACCAGAGCGGACCATGTGCTATTACCACGCCAGGTTCGGGCAGAAGGCCAGAACGTGCCGCCCACCGTGCACTTTCGGCGGGTCGGGAAACGACCAGGCCGGCGCTCGCTGCCTGCCATGAGCGTCGGCCGTTCAGGCAGCCTTCTGTTTATCACGGACACGGAGTCAGGGCGGCGTTTTTTGTGTGACACCGGCACTCAGCTGAGCGTGATACCCGCCTCGGTGGAGGACAAACAGGCCGCGCTTTGCGGCCCCGCTTTGGTCGCCGCAAACGGTTCCTCCATCCACACCTTCAGTTTGCGCAGCGTCGAATTCTGCTTAGGTGGCCAGCACTTCAGGTGGGACTTCATCACGGCGAACGTGCCCATGGCCTTGCTGGGTGCAGATTTTCTTTGCGCGCATGGGCTTTTGGTCGACGTCAAACGGCGTCGGCTCATCAACGCGGAGACCTTTAGCTCACTCGCTTGCTCATTGAGCGGCTCCGCTCCGACCAAGCTAGCCTGCGCGGTCCCGGCCGTGGACGATTTCACCAGCCTACTCGCCGAGTTTCCCACCCTCACGCAGCCGACGTTTTCGGCCGTCGCCATCAAGCACGGCGTCGAACACCACATCCCGACCACAGGTCCACCGGTCTACGCCAGGGCTCGCCGCCTCGACCCGGCCAAACTCGCCGTAGCGAAAGCGGTTTTCGACGCGCTGGAGCGATTGGGAATTGTACAACGCTCGAATAGCGCGTGGGCCTCGCCCCTGCACATCGTGCCCAAACCGGGTGGCGGATGGCGACTATGCGGCGATTACCGCCACCTCAACGACGCCACCACCCCTGACCGGTACCCGATACCACACATACAGGACTTTTCCGCCCGTTTGGCGGGGCGGGTGATCTTCTCCAAGGTCGACCTCATTCGGGGCGACCACCAGGTACCTGTCCGGCCGGCCGACGTTCCGAAGACGGCTGTAATTACACCTTTTGGCCTCTTCGAGTTGCTCCGAATGCCGTTCGGCCTTAAGAATGCAGCCCAGGCCTTCCAGCGGCTGATGGACAGTGTGCTGCGCAATCTCACCTTTCTGTTTGTCTACCTGGATGACATTCTCATCGCCAGCACTTCCCGGGCGGAGCACCTCGTCCACCTG
Organism: Myxine glutinosa; assembly: GCF_964187855.1. Lineage (NCBI taxonomy): Eukaryota > Metazoa > Chordata > Myxini > Myxiniformes > Myxinidae > Myxine > Myxine glutinosa. Next base: position 33,121,353 of record NC_136274.1, on the reverse strand, counting down.
CGCACGCTTTTTGAGCGCCTCGGCCAGGACGGCCTCATCATCAACCCGGCGAAATGCCAGTTTGGCGTAACGGCCGTCGACTTCCTGGGGCACCGCATCACGAAGCGCGGGGCCGTCCCCCTACCTACCAAGGTGGAGGCAGTCACAAGTTTCCCGCGCCCTCGCTCCATCAAGGCCCTATAGGAATTTTTGGGGATGGTAAATTTCTACCACCGGTTCGTGCCTCGCGCCGCCCAACTCATGCGCCCCCTGTACGAAGCCCTCCGGGGCAAGCCGGCCAAGCACGACGTCACCTGGACCACAGAGATGGACGCAGCGTTCACGGGCGCTAAGCTGGCCCTCGCCAACGCGACCATGCTGGCGCACCCGGCGCTCGACGCACCCATCGCCCTCACCACGGACGCTTCCGACTACGCCGTGGGCGCCGTGCATGAACAGTGGGTGAACGGAGCTTGGCAACCGCTGGCCTTCTTCAGCCGGCAGCTTCGCCCTAACGAGCGCAAGTATAGCGCTTTCGACCGCGAGCTCCTTGGCCTTTACCTGGCTGTTCGCCACTTCCGTAATCTTTTGGAGGGCCGCCCGTTCACGGCGTTTGTGGACCACAAACCCCTCGTCTTCGCCATGGCCAAGGCTACGGAGCCGTGGTCGGCCCGCCAGCAACACCACCTCCCCGCCGTGTCCGAATTTACGACGGACATCCGGCACGTCACGGGCAAGGACAACGCTGTGGCCGATTGCCTCTCCCGGTCCTGCGCGAACGCCGTCCACCTGGGTGTGGACTTCGCCCGCATGGCGGCCGACCAGACCTCCGACCCCACGGTGCAAGTGCGGTTGGCCGACGTCCCCTTCGAGGACACAGGCACAGTTCTCCTGTGCGACGTCTCCCTGGGCCAACCTCGCCCCATCGTGCCCACCGGATGGCGGCGGGACATTTTTGACGCCCTCCACGGCCTTTCGCACCCGGGCCGGAAAGCATCACAGAAGCTCGTGGCAGCGAAATTCGTCTGGCATGGGCTCCGTAAAGACGTCCGCGACTGGGCCAATACCTGTGTCGCCTGCCAGCGCGCGAAAGTCCACCGGCACACCCAGGCCCCGTTGGCACCATTCGACATGCCCGCGCGGTGCTTCGACCACGTCAATGTGGACCTGGTGGGACCCCTTCCCTCGTCGCGGGGCTTCACCCACCTCCTCACGATGGTGGACAGGACCACCAGGTGGCCGGAGGCCGTCCCGCTGCCATCAACAACATCCGTCGACGTGGCGCAGGCCTTCATTGGCACCTGGATTGCCCGTTTCGGCGCCCCCTCGGACATCTCCTCCGACAGAGGCCCGCAATTCACCTCCGAGCTTTGAGGCACGGTCGCCCAGGCCTTGGGAGTCAAGCTACACCGCACCACGGCCTACCACCCCCAAGCCAACGGCTTGTGCGAGCGGTTCCACCGCTCAATGAAGGCCGCTCTCAGGGCCAGCCTCCAGGATGACGGTTGGGCCGACAGGCTCCCGTGGGTCCTATTGGGCCTCCGAACGACCCCTAAAGAGGACCTCCAGGCTTCCACCGCCGAACTGGTCTCCGGCCAGCCACTGCGCGTGCCGGGCGAATTCATCCCTGATGCCACCGGCCCCTGGTCCGCGGCTCGCCAACGCTTGGTCCTCCAGGAGGCCGCCAGGAGATTTGCCCCCGTGCCCACGTCCCACCACGGCTGCCCCCAACCCCACATCCCCCCAACACATCGCACTGCGGAGTACGTTTTTATCCGGCACGACGCACACCGGGGACCGCTCCGGCCGCCGTACGGTGGACCTTTCCGGGTCCTGAAGAGGGACGACAAGTCGTTCACCATCGACATCGGCGGCAAGGCGGACCGCATCTCCGTGGACCGCCTCAAGCCGGCCCATTTGGACCTCGACCAACCTCCACGGTTGGCCCTTCCTCCACGACGGGGCCATCCCCCGTCAGCCAGGCCCCCCACCCGACCATCCACTGCCCCGCCACATACCACCCCCACACGAATCGTCAGGGGTCGTTTCGGCCGGGTCATCAAGACCCCCCTCAAACTGACTCTCCCGGTGCATGTTAATTCTGGGGGGGCACATGTAGCGGTTGCCGGTAGCATGACACAATTACCCTGCACCGGCCGATGACGCAACCGGCGAGCGGTCACGTGTCCGGACTCGCCCGGGCGTGTTGAGACTTGCCTTTACCGGGCGAACGCTTGCCTTGCATACCACGCCCCGTTGAGAGGCGTGGCTTATCTATTTGCAGACCACGCCCCGCCTGAGAGGCGTGGCTTTTGTGTGTTGAGTTTCTGATATATATTGCCGCCCGTTCGATGGGCTGATTCAGTGCTTTGGAGTTCGTTTGAGTGAGCTGGGAATAAATAGCTCAGAGAAACTTAATTCCTGGCGTCGTCCATTTTGTCCGATTTTATCATGCAAGCACAGCTCCCACAGTCTATATAATTGTGATATAACTGTATTACATCATACATGATATTGCAAGTCCTTTGAAGTTATAGGTATGGTGTGGCAGACACGAAAGCTCACTGGCGCGAGGGCATCATTCCGCGCACCAAGTGGGCGGCGGCCATGCCCGAGGGGTAGGCGTGGCCGCGGGATATACACCGGGCGCGCAGCCCGGAGCGCTCCAGTGTTACAGTGGAGCTCTTGAATAAAGACTCTTACAACTTACCGCGTTGTCCGCTTCCTCCTTGCTTACAAGCAGCGCGCGTAACACCGCACTTCATTGGTGACCCTCTGACGTTCTGGTCAGCTGTCGCTGACCACGCGAATACGCCATCGCAATGGCAAACAACACGGTCCAAATGAAACTCCCCGAGTTCTGGGAGACGCAAGCCGAAGTCTGGTTCCTGCAGGTAGAAGCCCAGTTCCGACTCCGAGGCATCACGGTGGACGAGACCAGGTACTGCCACGTGGTCGCTTCCCTCGGGCCCGGCACGGCCGGCCGTGTCGTGTCGGTCCTGAGGAACCCACTGGCCGACGGCAGGTACGAGGCGATCAAGCATCTTCTCCTCGCCACGTTCGGCCTCACAGTGGACGCACGGGCCGACCGCCTCATGGACCTCCCCGAGCTCAGTGACACGCGACCGTCGGTCCGCATGGACCATATGCTGTCGTTGTTCGGCGACGAAACCCCGAACGCTCTATTCTGGGCGTTATTTCAACGCCAGCTGCCCGCATGAGTCCGCCTCACGTTGGCCGGTTCTGTGACGACAGAACCCCGGGCTCTCGCTGCCGAAGCCGACAGGTTCTTCGCGGCTTTGGACGCGCAGGCGAGTTTTGGCGCGGCCGCCGTGCATCCCGAGGCTGACCCTGATGCTGATGCACCACACCTCGGGGATCCCGGGGCTGACGCACGCCGCGTGGCCGCCGCCACGCCACGCCCACCACCACCGCGAAAACCGCGGCCTCCGCCTTCGCCGCAAACCTGGTGCCATTTCCACGCCAGGTTTGGCCACAAGGCGAGGAATTGTAGCCCGCTGTGCTCCTTCGGCAAGTCGGGAAACTACAAAGCCGGCGCTCGGTAGCGGCCCTGAGCGTCGGCCATTCCGGCAGCCTTCTTTTTATAACGGACACCTTGTCCGGGCGCCGTTTCCTATGCGATACGGGGACACAGGTGAGCGTTATCCCTGCCTCTACGTCCGACAAGCACACCGCGGGCCAGGGCCCCGCATTGCTTGCCGCGAACGGAACACCCATACGCACATTCGGGAAGCGCTGCCTCTCCCTGCAGTTCGGAAGCCAACGCTTCGAGTGGACATTCGTAACCGCTAGTGTCCCCATGGCACTGCTCGGTGCGGACCTCCTCTGTGCACACGGGTTGTTGGTAGATGTGAAGAACAGACGTCTCGTCCAGGCTGAAACGTTCAGCTCGCTTGCTTGCGTGCTGAGCAGCTCGTTGAGCGGCTCACTGAGCGGCTCACCGAGCGGCTCGCCAAGCGGCTTGCTGAGCGGTTCGGTCCCGGCGAGGTTAGTTTGTACACTTCCGGCAGCGGATGACTTCACCCGCCTCCTCGCCCGTTTCCCGGCCCTCACGAGGCCCACCTTCTCGGCGGGGGCTGTCAAGCACACCACATCCCCACCGCCAGGCCACCGGTCTACACCCGGGCACGCCGCCTCGAGCCGACGAAGCTCGCGGTAGCTAAAGCGGAGTTCGCTACGCTGGAGCGGCTCGGCATCGTGCAGCGCTCCGAGAGCGTTTGGGCGTCGCCGCTCCACATCGTGCCCAAGCCCGGCGGGGGATGGCGACCGTGCGGGGACTACCGCCGTCTCAACGACGCCACCACCCCCGACCGCTACCCCGTCCCCCATATTCAGGACTTTTCTGCCCGCTTGGCGAATATGTCCTTCTTCTCGAAGGTGGACCTCATACGCGGTTACCACCAGGTCCCCGTCAGGCCGGAGGACATCCCGAAGATGGCTGTCATCATGCCGTTCGGTCTTTTCGAATTTCTTCGGATGCCCTTCGGTTTGAAGAATGCGGCTCAGGCGTTCCAGCGCCTCGTGGACAGCGTCTTGCGCAACTTGGATTTAGTCTACGTCTATCTGGATGACATCCTCGTCGCAAGCGCGTCCCGCGAAGAGCAGCTCCACCATCTCCGCATGCTCTTCGAACGCCTGGGCCAGCACGGCCTGATCGTGAACCCCGCCAAGTGCCGGTTCGGTGTCACTGAAATCGACTTTCTGGGGCACCGCGTCACCAGTTACGGGGCCGTCCCCCTACCGGCCAAGGTGGAGGCGGTGAAGGGGTTTCCATGCCCCCGCGCGATCAGGGGGCTCCAGGAGTTCCTGGGCATGGTAAACTTTTACCATCGGTTCCTGCCCCGCATCGCCCAGCTCCTGCGCCCCCTGCACGAGGCCCTCTGAGGTAAGCCGGGCAAAGGTGACGTCACCTGGACCGAGCAGATGGATGCGGCGTTCGTCGGCGCGAAGCTCGCCTTGGCCAACGCCACCATGCTCGCGCACCCGGCGCCCGATGCACCGATCGCCCTCACCACCGACGCCTCGGACTACGCGGTGGGCGCGGTGCACGAGCAATGGGTGCGTGGAGCTTGGCAACCGCTGGCGTTCTCAGCCGGCAGCTTCGCCCGCCCGAACGCCGGTACAGTACCTTCGACCGCGAGTTGCTCTGGCTCCACCTGGCGGTCAGGCACTTCCGCCATCTGCTCGAGGGCCGTGCGTTCACGGCCTTCGTCGACCACAAGCCACTGGTGTTCGCGATGGGCAAGGTCGCCGAGCCGTGGTCGGCCCGGCAGCAGCGTCACCTCTCGGCCGTGTCCGAATACATGACGGACATCCGGCACATCGCGGGGAAGGACAACCCGGTGGCGGATTGACTTTCCCGGTCCGTTGCCCACGCGGTCCACCTCGGCATCGACTATGCCCGGATGGCGGCGGACCAGGCCGCTGACCCCGACATCCAGACCTTGCGGACCGCCGTTATGGGCCTCCGCGTCACCGAGGTGCCGTTCAACGGCGCGGGCACGGCCCTCTGGTGCGACGTCTCCCTCGGGCGGCCTCGCCCCATCGTGCCCGCGGGCTGGCAGCGCCAGATTTTCGACGCCATCCACGGCCTGTCCCACCCGGGCACGAGGGCCTCCCAGAGGTTGATCGCCGACAAGTTTGTCTGGCATGGCCTCCGGAAGGCCGTCCGCGGCTGGGCCAGGACGTGCCTCGCGTGCCAGCGCGCGAAGGTGCACCGACACACCCAGGCCCCTTTGGCCCCGTTTGCGGTGCCAGAACGTCGGTTTGACCACGTTCACGTGGACCTGGTGGGACCTCTGCCCCCCTCGCGGGGTTTCACCCACGTCCTGACCATGATGGACCGCACCACCCGGTGGCCGGAGGCCGTGCCTTTGGCGTCAACGACGGCGGCGGACGTCGCGCAGGCGTTCATCGCCACCTGGGTCGCCCAGTTCGGCGCCCCCTCGGACATCTCGTCCGACCGCGGCCCCCAGTTCACCTCGGAGCTCTGGGGGGCGGTCGCGCGGGGGCTCGGGGTCCAGCTGCACCGCACCACGGCCTACCACCCCCAGGCTAATTGCCTGTGCGAGCGGTTCCACCGCTCGTTGAAGGCCGCGATCCGGGCGACCCTCCGCGATGGCGGCTGGGTCGACAGGCTCCCCTGGGTGCTGCTGGGCCTCCGGACGGCGCCCAAGGACGACCTGCGCACATCCGCAGCGGAGTTGGTCTTCGGGCAACCGCTGCGGGTGCCGGCCGAGTTCCTCCCCGACTCCACGGCACCAGGGTCCGCGGCGCAGGAGCGTTGCGCGCTGCAGGAGACCGCCCAGAGGTTCGCCCCGGTGCCCACGGCGCACCACGGGCACCCACCTACTCACGTCGCCCCGGAGCTTCGCACCGCGGAGTACATCTTCGTCCGGCACGACGCCCACCGGACACCACTGCGGCCCCCGTACGACGGGCCTTTCCGCGTGCTGGAGACCGGGGTGAAACATTTCACCTTGGACATCGGCGGCACTCCTGACCGTGTCTCCATAGACCGCCTCAAGCCGGCCCACCTCGACGTGGACCACCCACCGCCGGTGGCTCGGCCCCCGCGTCGGGGCCGCCCCCTGGCGGGCGGACCCCCGGCACCGCCCGGCCCCGCCGGCACGCCGCCCCTCGAGCCTGCACCCATCCCGGGTGCAGCCGGAGGTATCCCAGCTGGCATCCCTGCACCCCGGACGCCGCCAGTCGCCAGAGGGCGCTTTGGCCGGGTCATCCGTTTGCCCCGCAAACTGGCCCTCCAGGTGCGCGGGAATTCTGGGGGGGCGCGTGTGGCGGACACGAAAGCTCACTGGCGCGAGGGCATCAATCCGCGCACCAAGTGGGCGGCGGCTACGCCCGAGGGGTAGGCGTGGCCGCGGGATATACACCGGGCGCGCAGCCCGGCACGCTCCAGTGTTACAGTGGAGCTTTTGAATAAAGACTCTTACAACTTACCACGTTGTCCGCTTCCTCCTTGCTTACAAGCAGCGCTTCAATGGGTTTATAAAGCAAGAAAGCAGCCTTGTTAGTATCAGATTGAACTATAAGTCCTATACACAGGATCTACTAGGTCTATACCGGTCAGGAATATGCTTTTACAGATCTTCATCACTGTCCTGAGTGTCATTTTCGCAAAGGTGTCTACGCAAATGCCAACATTAATTTTTGGATTCCTCATGCTCTGAATATTCCAAATATGTATAGTTTTGCTAATCTCCAAAAATGTTGAACGAAAAAACATAGTGAACCTGACTAATATTCACAGATGAGAATCGGCGTAATATCTACCGATAATGAGGGAGCACTTTCATGGCCCTGAGTTGTCCATAACGTTTTGAGATATCTTTTTCATAGGCAGAGAAACAAACAAACAGACAGGGGTGAAAACACAACCTTTGACTACCTTCGGTGGCGTTGGTAAAAAAAAAAAATATATATATATATATATATATTCAAGCCCTAAAGTGTTCAAAGTCTGCAAGAGCTGATAATCAGCAAAATATAACTTGACGATGGCGTAGGATGTCTTCTTGATGGTGTAAGATGGCTTCGTAATGGCGTAATATGGCTTCGTAATGGCGTAATATGGCTTCGTAATGGCGTAAGATGGCCTTGTAATGGCGTAAAATGTCTTTGTAATGGCATAAGATGGCTTCGTAATGGCGTAAGATGGCTTCGTAATGGCGTAATATGGCTTAGTAATGGCATAATATGGCTTCGTAATGGCGTAAGATGGCTTCGTAATGGCGTAAAATGGCTTGTTGATGGCATAAGATGGCTTCATAATGGCATAAGATGGCTTCGTAATGGCGTAATATGGCTTCGTAATGGCATAATATGGCTTCGTAATGGCGTAAGATGGCTTCGTAATGGCGTAAAATGGCTTGTTGATGGCGTAAGATGGCTTCATAATGGCGTAAGATGGCTTCGTAATGGCGTAAGATGGCTTCGTAATGGCGTAGGATGGCTTCGTAATGGCGTAAGATGGCTTCGTAATGGTGTAAGATGGCTTCGTAATGGCGTAAGATGGCTTCGTAATGGCGTAAGATGGCGTCGTAATGGCGTAAGATGGCTTCGTAATGGTGTCAGATGGCTTCTTGAGGGCGTAAGATGGCTTCTTTCTTGATGGCATAAGATGGCTCCTTGATGGCGTAAGATGGCTTCGTAATGGCGTAAGATGGCTTCGTAATGGCGTAAGATGGCTTCGTAATGGCATAAGACGGCTTCGTAATGATGTAAGATGGCTTCGTAATGGCGTCAGATGGCTTCTTGAGGGTGTAAGATGGCTTCTTTCTTGATGGCATAAGATGGCTCATTGATGGCGTAATATGGCTTGTTGATGGCGTAAGATGGCTTCGTAATGTCGTAAGATGGCTTCTTGAGGGCGTAAGATGGCTTCGTAATGGCGTAAGATGGCTTCGTAATGGCGTAAGATGGCTTCGTAATGGCGTAAGATGGCTTCGTAATGACGTAAGATGGCTTCGTAATGGCGTCAGATGGCTTCTTGAGGGCGTAAGATGGCTTCTTTCTTGATGGCATAAGATGGCTCCTTGATGGCGTAAGATGGCTTTGTAATGGCGTAAGATGGCTTCGTAATGGCGTAAGATGGCTTCGTAATGGCGTAAGATGGCTTCGTAATGACGTAAGATGGCTTCGTAATGGCGTAAGATGGCTTCGTAATGGCGTAAGATGGCTTCGTAATGGCGTAAGACGGCTTCGTAATGACGTAAGATGGCTTCGTAATGGCGTCAGATGGCTTCTTGAGGGTGTAAGATGACTTCTTTCTTGATGGCATAAGATGGCTCATTGATGGCGTATTATGGCTTGTTGATGGCGTAAGATGGCTTCGTAATGTCGTAAGATGGCTTCTTGAGGGCGTAAGATGGCTTCTTTCTTGGCTTCAGGGTCGGCATAAGATGGCTCCTTGATGGCGTAAGATGGCTGCCATAGTCTTTGTTGCGAAACCTTGCTCCGCATCTTTTTCCATGCAATATTATAATTATATAGCTGATTGGAATTAATCACACTTTCATTCATTAGTCTTTTACTTTTAGTGAGCTATTATTTTCTCTTTCGCTTTGCGTGGTTCTGCCTTCCTGTTCTCGAGGAACGTGCAGCATATCAACAACAATACCAACAACAAACACGTACCCTATTTCCGAAACAAAAATTAAGATATGCTCGGTATAGTCATTTATACATCGTGAGAAATACAGTTAAAGAAACAAAAAATTTTTTAGTTGACGTTCGCTTTCCGGAAGTTGATGGTTTCATACATCCGGGATTCTTCCTCTTTAGACTTTGAAATTTGTGGTGGTTTTTTTTTTAAACCTGTGGCGTTGCTGCTACTTTTGTTGCGGCTTTCGTGAGCGCGAAATATCGAGACTAGCCCGAGCAACATGAATTCCCTCCTTTCTCGGCTCAATTCGCTGTTCGCGTTCACTCTGACCGTGATGGCGTGTCTCACATTCGGCTGTTTCCTCAGCACGGCCTTCAAGGAGTACGGAGCGCCGGTGCACATCGCCGTTGGACGAGTGTCCGTGTGAGTTACCGACGCAGTATTCCTTCTTTCATTTGCTTGGCAGGGCCCGAGCGCCGCGAATGTTGTTTTCGAGTTACAGGTCCCACCATGGACCTTATCTCGATATGACGGTATTCCCATTTTCATCGACTGGCAGTCGTTTTATCTAGAGACGGTTGTCATTCCTGCGTTTGTGAGGTTTTCGTGATGACAAATGTATCGGACCACAGAGGGATTGCTGATGCTGAAGCTCTGGTCGTTACTCCTTGAGCGCGCCCGGGTCACGGCACCGTTCGTGAGTGGACACGCTTGTTGTGCTCGCCCCCCGGTTCACTTGCTTAAGTGCGCGTTTTCAACGCCGTGGTGCTCGATCCAAGTGATTTGTTGTGTACTTGATGAAGTAAAAAAAAAAATTCATCTGTCTCCAGGTTAAAAAAACAAAACCGTTTTTCAGAGCTAGACTTGGTTGACAGAATGTGGCAAAAACAAGAGAAAAGAAGAGGAAGAAGCAGGCCTTGTATCGTATGTGCCGGATGGATCGGGTAAAGGCGACAACCAAACTTTCTCTGGCAGAGCTTCAGGATTGGATGTTTAGACAAATCTCATATAACAAACGTCACGTAATGACAGAACGTACACGAGTTAACAGAACGACATAACCAGATGATGTTCCATCTCCATTCATTGGCAGTCGTTGACCGACTGCATTGGCACTAACTTTTGTGAATGTTTGGCAGGAAGAACATGGAGGATTTTACGGGGCCAAAGGGAAAGAGTGATCTGGGCTTTCTCACGTTTGATGTTCAAGCAGATATCCTTTGGTCACGTGTAATTTATCACCATTGCTTTGCACGCAACGGCGCGGCACAGCCGTGGGATGTACTACCGTACAGTGTGTGTGGTATGTGTGGTGGTGTGTGTGGTGGTATGTGGTGTGTGGTGGTATGTGTAGTGTACCGTACAGTGTGTGTGGTATGTGTGCTGGTATGGTGTGTGTGGTGGTATGTGTGCTGGTATGGTGTGTGTGGTGGTATGTGTGCTGGTATGGTGTGTGTGGTGGTATGTGTAGTGTACCGTGTAGTGTGTGTGGTATGCCCGTTACTGAACCATCAATCGTCGAGCATACCCCGACTACAAGTACAAGAGTTTGCCGTTGTGTGCTAAACGTTGAAACCTGCTCCCCCTCCTTCATCTCTCTTAAGCTTAAAATTAATCTTCCCTGCAACCAATTTGGCAGGAGGTGGGAGATGATTATTTATATATATATATACTTTCAAAACACACCTGGTCACAAGTATGCCTCACTGACCGGGTCCTCAGCATCATCCCGTTTCGGCCCTTCAACCTCGATACGGTCAGCTACGGTGGTCCAGCAGGGGCACATACGCCTCCACATGCAGCAGCTACACCTGGATGCATACATATCCCCACCCCCAGCCAGTGAGAACACACACTACAAAAACAAAACCATTCACACATCTTCATTTCTCTTCCACGCTCAGTCACTACCCCTTTAGGCTGAAATGAACCACCACCCACAACCTTAACTTACACCGTCCGACGTGCCTCCATATCCAAAGTGAGCCTTTCAAGGCAACCTGGGCCACTCTGTCACACATCCTCCTTCTTTCTGTCACACACACTCCAAGCCAAGCATTACACCAATATTGGAATTGCCAATATACCCTCTACACCCCACCTCAAATGGCTCACAAGAAACTCGCCAACCCTTCTCCCAACACTCTGCTTCCAGCTAGCTGTACTTTCCTCTTTCTCTTCTGCACCTCCTCCATGTTCTCTTCCCAATGTACAGACAATTCCCTGAAGATGACCGGTATTGTTGCACCTGACCAGATGATAATGTCAGGCCGCAACCTTGTCACACAGATCTCCTCTGGGAATACCAATTGTGGCTTTAGGTCTGCCACCACCTGACAATCACAGGCATCTGACAGCCCTCTTGCTTTCCACCTCCTCCTCTTACCGCTTGGCCCTCTTTGACAAACAACACCTCTCCCCCATCGGTCTCCTTCTCCACTCTTCTCTCTCTTGACCTCAGCACCTCTTGTTGCACCATCTGCACTACCACTGCCAGCACCTGATCATGCCGCCACTTGTATCTTCCTGCTGCCAATGCTACTGAGCATGCACTCGGTGCATGCTGCACCGTTCCCACACCTCCATACAAAGAACATCTCTCCTCCTGCAACAACCCCCACAATCTCAAGTTTACTGGTGACGGAAGCACATCATACATTGCCCGCAACAGGAAACTGTGGAATATATATTTATATATATATATATAAAGCTCGCAGTGTTAGTGTGAGAAATCTCTGAGGATATCCCAGAGACTCAATAGCTCAGTGGGCTGTCACCACGTAAGTGATGAGTTCCTGGGTTAGAGTCCCGGGTTGTCAGAATTTTTTCACACTAGCCCCACGCAGGAATTTACTTCCTGTTTCTTAAATATATACATACATACATATATGTATGTGTATATATATATATATATATATATATATATATATATATATATATATATATATATATATATATATATATTATTGGAAGAGACTTCAAAAGAGCCCTCCAAAAAACATACCTATTTTGAGGCCTGCACTAGACTATCCTGCAAATGCATCATCATCATTACATGTAGTTTGGTTTTACATGTACTTTTGTTCCCATGAATCGCATGCTTTATGGAGCAGTTTGTTGTGAAGTCGTAATCACTCAAGTTTCTCTTTTTGATACAGTCGAGACTCAGGAGGAGCTAGAACATAGAACGGACCAGGACGGAACAGCAAAAAGAGAGGGCAGGGTTGAAGCACACCAACAGCATGGTTGAAGGACATAGAAGGAAACGTGGACAAATAATCGGTGTTGGGAAGAATGAGGGGTAGGAGAGGATGCACAGTGTGCACAATATGGATACAGAAGTAAATTATCAAGAAAGAAAGACTGGATGTTGAGAAAAAGGCGGGTGGTGGGGAGGGTTAATGTGGGAAGAAAATATCAGTCTTGGATTTGGGGAAGCGGGATGATTTAAGATGGTGTATGAGGGGAGGTGAGCAGTGAGCCTGGATTTTGTGAGTTTTACCAGGCAGGGGCAGTTGGTGGACCGCATGCGTCCTGTATAAGTTTGTGGGTGTAGTGGAGGGGTTGGAGGGGGGGGGGGGCGCAGGGGGGGTGCACGGAAAGAGCAGAGAGTGCAAGACTAGAAAGTATCGTATGTGGTAGAAGACAGAGAGACCACCGACCTGTCTGCAATGTGAAAGTGGTAGACCCATAGATTTCCATCACGTCAAGCTGAGCACGATGTGAGGCAGGAGAGCCAGCCCAGAAGGGAGAGCAGTACTTCATCAAGCTGCGAATGAGGGCCTTGTAGGTAGATAAAAGCTCATGTATGCCAAGGAAGGACTTTGTGCGATGCAGGATGCCCAGTTGGCGACTAGCTTTGGGGGCCATTTTTGAAATTTTGAAATGTGTTTTGCCCAAATAAGATCATGGGTGATGGTGAGACACAAGTGTTTGAGTGACTGAACCTGTCCGTTTGTTTAGTGTAGTTCACGTCCAGTCGTCCACCTTGACCCCCCCCCCCCCCCCACCCCACAATGTTTCCATGTTTCACACACTGGATATGACGTTCGGGGTTCTTTCTCACACACATTTCTACAAATATTGGTTGTGCTTCACATCTCACACGTTGGAAGTTATTGGCATCGATTTGCACCAAATGCACTGATTGAGGCTCTTCTTGTATGACGGATAGGTGTATTGTTCAATTCTGGGGGTTCCTCTCTGCAGCCAGGTGCTTGTTTTCTCAATCGCATTATTGAGGTTCTTCTTTACAGCAGCAGCAGATTTGCACTCGCTTTTCAACTGGAACGTGAAGCAGCTGTTCTTGTACCTCACGGCGGAGTACACCACTGAAAACAATGTAGGTAATATCTGGATAAACCACGCATTCGTCGTGTTTACTGCGCTATTCACTTTGCCCACACCTGCCACTTCTGTCACAACTGCCCTTGCTTTCCAAGGACAGTTTTTGTCTGATCGTCCCACTCCGTGCTACTTGCAGGCCATTAACCAGGTGGTCCTTTGGGACAAGATTGTCCTGCGAGGAGAAAATACAACGATTAACCTCAAAGGCCTACGGCCAAAGTACTTCTTCTTCGACGATGGAAACGGACTCAGGTGATTGTGTTGCTTTTCTATTTACTGTCTCTCACTGGGATCTTCTTAAAACTGAGGAACTAGTCAATTCCTTCCTTGTGCTTTGACAGAGTAGTCACGGAAAGATGAAGGGCCTTTTCAACTCTTGCTTTATTTACCTCTCCGATCACGAGCCGCAATCTTGTCCGAATCTCGATATGCCACCTCCCCGAGAGCGTGAAGGGGGGCAAATTTGATTGAAACTGGTAGGGGACTAATTTTTAAAAAGGTTTTCCCGGCCTTCTTTTTTTTGTTGTTGTATACAAGATCGAGGCTCATGTAAGAGCTGACATTAATGACAAAACAAACAAACGGACACATAAGGCATAATAAAGGGAGCGGGGGAGAGAGGGGGAAGCACACAAGTACAACATTTGAGAGCAGGGACATCGGGAGATCTGTGGGAGGTAGAGGGCTTGGGGGGGAGGAGGTGTGGGAAGGGGGGTGGGGGTGGGAGAGGTAAAAACCACAAGGACACCGCTAGGACTTCCAGGAAAGAAGTCGGTATTTCAGAAAAGTGGATCTGGGGTGAATTAACGGGGGTATAAAAGATGAAGGTTTTGGATGGGGGAAGATAAGAGATGGTGGTGAACAGCTGTTTTAAATACCTGGAGGGATGAGTGAGATTGAAGGGAGTGGGGAAGTTTGTTCCAGAGGCGGGAGAAGAGAGGAATGAAGGAGTGAAGGTGAGGAGAGTCTTGATTTTGGCAATTTCACCAGATGAGGGTTGCTGGTAGATCTTATGTGACCTGAAGGAATATTTGGGAGACAGAGCACTGACAGGGCTGGGGGGGGCTAGGCCAGAAAGGAGCTGGGGGGGGGGGGCTAAGCCTATTTAATGCCCATCCGAGGGACAGCACACACATTGAAGAATCTCCAAGCCTGTGAAACACCGGGATGACAGTTTATTGCTTGGTCGGGATTCAAGCTCAGGCAGACAGCTTCGAGGCGAGTGTGCGTACCTCTAGGTCGTCGTGTCAGCCCTTACCCCATATCCACATGTGTATGTATAAGGATGGCAGTTCTACCTCCCCTGCCTCTCACCTCCCTACTCCCTTTCACCTTGTGTTCCACCAAACCATTTTATTTTCTTATTGGATAGATCTTTCTTGAATACAGAATTCTGAATCCTTTGTTGCTGCAGGGGTAACCGGAACGTGAGCCTTTGGCTTGCTTGGAACGTGGTCCCCAATGCGGGAATGCTGCCTTTACTGGCAGGACAAGGCACTGGGCACGTCCGCTTCCCTGAGAAATACGAAGCCGGGAGAAGCTTCTGAGGGCCGATTCGATTTGGGGGTTTGTGGTTTCCATAACTGTGTGTGGAGCATTTGCATTGAGAGTTCGAAGGTTGGGGTAACATAGCAGAAGATGATTACTTTTTGTGGGGGGAGAGGGAGGGTGTTTGGTTGTAGATGCACAATGAGGCATCACGTCCCAGCCATGCAGTGGCAGCAGTACGAGGAACTTGGAGGTGGAAATTATTCATATGATCCTACAAATGTATTGCTTTGATGTAATTATGGACAATGGCAAACAAAACAAATACAGCCCCCCCCCCCCCCCCCTATTTTGTCCCTGAGCTTGTGCTGTTAGTTGTTCATGAAAATATTTTTCACAAGATGTTACTTCATTGCATATTTGTAAATGAAGTGATTCTGCTTTTCACATTCAAACCCCATGATGTGACCTTTTTATAATTAATGAACATTGACCACAGAGCGCGAATCTTGGTTTTATAATCCTCCGGTAGAACCTGTTCACTGCTCGCCGCTCACAATGACGACCTCACCTCTCCGTTCTTTCCTCTTTATATGCAAGTCCAAACTATTTATTCTCAACCTTCATTCACACGAACGTGGATCTTTTTCCTTCCTTCGGCACGGTCATTACCTTTCAGATTGAAAGTTGTTGTGACAACCTGCTTCCCTCAAACTTAAAATGGACACAATAAACCTCAGCTGCTAAAATGTTGGCATTTTTATTCTCCTTTAATCCCACAAAGTTCCTGCCTCACTCCTTGCTCAACTTGATGACCTGGAAACAAAGGCCTTTAACATCATTGGAATCTCCCACGATGAAGCTGAGTCTCTGGGCCGATCATTTTATTATCACGGACAGGTTTGGTGGGCGCTGTATATTCTGCTGCCTACCTTCTAGTCTTGCAGCCTCTGCTCTTTCCGTGTTCTGTGGCCTGTCTTCAACCTCCTTCCAGTGAAGCTTTCAAAAATCCAGAATCACTCCACTCATTCGTTCCTTTGTTCCTGTCTGTAGAACCAACTTCCACTTTCTCTTAAATCTCATTCTTCCCTCTGGGGCTTCAAAACACCTGTTTACCACCAAGTTATCCACAAACATGTTGTTCCCTTCCCCCAGTAATCCTCTCCACGCCCACCTTTTCAGGTTTCCTTTGCTCCACTTCTGTCATTGAGAGCATGCAGCTGCGTCCGACTTGTTTGCCCCTCCTCCCCTTGCCGTCATTCTTTCCCATCGTCCCTTTTTTTCAAGCCCCACTCCACTTCATCCCTCAACCATGCTGTTGGTATGTGCCCCCCCCCCCCCGTCCCACCAGACCCTCTTTATACTGTTCTTTTTTTTCTGTTACATCCTGATCTGTTCTGGCTACTCGCTCCTCCATGAGCCTCGACACTGTATCCAAAATAAAAGGTGTGAGGTTGGGCCCAAACCAGTGTTTTTGAATGAAATGAAAATAAGAATTTTTATTTTTCATTAGGAATGTGTATTTTCTGTATATCTTACTTGGCTGCAGGTGAGGCTGTTCTCACCTACATCCACCTCAAGGCTGGCACAAACATCCAAGAAATACTGGAAGCTCAAGTTTCAGGAAGATCTAAGAGTAAAACATAGAAAAAATGATCAAAACCTTATATACATCATATACCTCAATATTCATTAACGGGGCAGCAAACTGTTTCTCTGTCTTGGTCAAAAGAAATTATGGTACGATTAGGATCCACACCTTTATCTTCCCAACGCCAGGCCCACGCCGTCCTCTGCGTTCTCGGCTCTCACCTGAACCATGACAACAAGCATATTTACACTTGGGCCGCTTGCAGCAATTGGCATCGGGGACAAATTGTTTGAGATTTGCTACAATCAAAGTGATGATGCACAAGAGGATCTCTCTCCTCACATACATGCCATAGTCCACCATAAGGGTCCAAGTAGAACAACAAATTATTTTATAAAAAGTGGTTTAGGTTCACTTAGGCGATCCACCCTGTAGGTGAGACTCCCAGATTTGCGCTGGCAGCCGGTGTTTGAATCACCAAGTCATAGTTGAAATCTTGATCCCATAGTCCTGTCTGTGCATTGAACACATTGGTATTCCATTGCAAACCTGTTTCTCGACTTCCTGAGTCTTGCTTCGTAAATACTTACCATGCAGCCCTCCTGTGCTGCATTATTTAATTCTAGCTGCTACTACGATGCTTCATGTTTATCAAAGTAAAAGGTGCAAATGACTAGCAGAGCCAAATCGGGTTTGCCTTTGTCACTAAATACTTTTCTCTTTTTAAACCTTGGACACTCCGCCAAGTGAAATCCTTTCAAGTTCCAAGAAGACGAAGTTCAAATGAGGGTCGAGAGAGCTGGCATTGCTAACTCTGAACAGTGAAGAGGAGTACGAGGAGGTCACTTGTATGTACGTCCAGGGTCAGGATCCGGTGCCTGCCGGCTGTCCTGCCAGGCGTCCTTGGTGTTCTGTAGTGCCAGGGTTTTATGCGAGTCCACCAGCACATAATCGACTCGTTCTTGCTGCTGCACCGCTGGGACAGGTACCACGGATCCACCCTGGGCAGGTGAGAGAATTTGGGAGGATGGAAAGTGTGTGGTGGTAAGATGGGCATTGATTGCCCTTTGCATCTCATTGGTCTTGAATAGTTGCAATACAACTACCCTGTGGTTCTTCTGTTTTTTAAGTTTTATGGTGTTTTCAGAGCTGATAGGCTCTATATACGCCAAGCACCCAGACATAACAGCAGCTAACGAAGGAGCCTTTAGGATAGGGTCGTAAACTATTTTTGATCATGGGCCAGAACCAAAATTCCTCACTTCACAGGCCACACAACCAGACATTTTAAACAAGCAAAAACTACATTCTGTGGACACTACAGGAATCAAGGCAGCGAGCAGTCTGTTGTCTATACACTGCCCAAATAATTTTGTAGCATTCACTCGAGCAGATATTTTACCGTGGAGGTCACGCAGGTCCTTGCTATTATTTCTGGACTATTTTCTCTTAAATGATTCGACTCAGACCATAAAACCCATGTCATTATAAACGACATTGTCTGATGACTTCTGGGAATATTGCGACTGTGAAAGAAAACAGTCATTATTTTCTTTTAACAATGTATGCAATATATGCATCAGGAAGAAGATAATTGGTTTTGGGTCTTTTGTTGGCACAACTCGGCTGCTCATGATGACTTGAGAATTAAAATTCCATAGGGTTTCTGCATATCTCGTGGGATTGCGAGTTGCTTTTATGAGCGGGAGGGGGGTTGGGGGGGAGGAAGAGCAAAATTGGAAGTGGGAGGTTTAGGCTTTTGGGGAGGGTGGAGGTTGAGTTGTGTTTGTGGGGTGGGGTGGAAGAGGAGTTTTGAAGGCTTGGAGTGGAGGTTTAGGACTTGGGGTTTGGGATGTGGGGAATTTGGTGACTATGTCACATTTTACATTGTATGGATGTTCCACGGGTCCCTGCTAGTTACCTCTTCTGTTCATTTACCTTGCCTTAACAGTAACAGCATGTGATAACCAAACTGGGTCAAGTTACTTCGTATTGTCAGCAGAACCACTGGCTCGATGATGGGATCCCTCATTCAAATCTCACATATTATGTACATCTCCAATGTCAAATGATGTCCTTGTAATTTGTAAAAAGTACACTGTCTGCCAAAGTCTTCGTCCAACATATGATAGAATGCAAAAACACTTCGCTGAGCCTCAGATCACCATAAAATTAACACCAGTAACCTTTAAACAAAATAGTGAAACAATAAGATGTACCTTTCTGATTGCATGGGATAAAATGGATTGGTCCCCACCCCCTACGCCTCCCCCCTAACCCCCCCTCATCCGCCCCCCCTCTGCCCCCAGCACAACATAATTTCCATTTACGCTTTCCAATGAACAGATTCAAATAAACAAGCGAAGAAGCCAGATCTGAATGGAAGGATTGATTTCCTCCCACCCCATCCCCATGTACGAGTTGATTTTGTCCCACTTCCCCCCTATCATTTGACAGGTTTATTTCACCCAGAATTATGGATGGGTTGATTCCCCCATAATTAGTTTCATTACAATATGTAATACACTTTCCCAACAGGAGCGGCGCTATGACATACATATTTACATAGAATTGGGGTTCTCCCCCACCCGAACTCCCCAGGGGCTATTCATTATTTATTTATTTTATTCCCTCACCCCCCCCCCTCCCTCCCCCTTGACACCCCAGAAAAAACACCTTCGAAGACACACACATCCAATGGTTCAGGAGTGCATAGAAGTCAAACAAAAACACACTTCTCAAATTGTATGATGAATGAATTGGAAACAATAAAGAGTAAGAAGGTGAACAAACCTGTGGCTGGCTCTGTACAGGAGCGAATCCAGGAAGATCCAGATGTAGGTATTCCAGTTGCACATTAAGGGCATGGCCTGTACTGGACCTCAAGGTTTCCGTTGCTGAAGCAGAAGGTGGAGAAACCACACTACAAGGCAAGGCAAGAAAAAAGTGAATGGATAACTGTTCAAGAAAAAGGTATTTTGGGGGGTTTTTTTTAATGGCAAATGAGCATTTTCTTTACAATAGAAGGTCAAGGATTGTGCACGGAATATGAAAAACAGCGAGGCACGCTATTAACTCGCAATTTTTTGGTTAAAAAAAAAAAAAAGCTAAAATTTTACAAACGCAATAAAAACTGTTGTCCTCAATGTCTTGAGTTATCACAGGTGCTCATGCTATATACTCTTGGTCCTCAAGATGGTTAAGAGAAAAAAAATTCCCTTTTTCAGGCCAATTTCCCTGCCAGAGTGGGGGTTAGACTTGCAGGCCCCATGACAATCATGGTTCCCTTCTTGAGGCAATGTTTTTATGGCCAGATGCCCTTCCTGACGCCAACCCTTTAGTCACCTCTTATGACATGCAGGGATACAGTGTACCTATTCTAAACCAGGGCACACACCGGCACATTCATCCCAGCAAGCTGATGCTCAATTTGCCGAAGGGTGACAGGCTGAGTCAACCCCCCTGGCGTTAATTAAACGATTGACCGGGATTCGAACTCCGGATCCGAGGATCCCAAGCCGGCACCTTAACTGCTCAGGATCGTCGGATCCCAAGCAGCACCCTAACTGCTCAGGATCGGCGGATCCCAAGCAGCACCCTAACTGCTCAGGATCGTCGGATCCCACGCCAGCACCGTAACTGCTAAGCCAGCACCCTAACTGCTCAGGATCGTCGGATCCCACGCTAGCACCCTAACTGCTAAGCCAGCACCCTAACTGCTCAGGATCGTTGGATCCCACGCCAGCACCCTAACTGCTCAGGATCGTCGGATCCCACGCCAGCACCCTAACTGCTTAGGA
Organism: Myxine glutinosa; assembly: GCF_964187855.1. Classification (NCBI taxonomy): domain Eukaryota; kingdom Metazoa; phylum Chordata; class Myxini; order Myxiniformes; family Myxinidae; genus Myxine; species Myxine glutinosa. The sequence continues at coordinate 33,101,003 of NC_136274.1, read as the reverse complement.
TCGTTGGATCCCACACCAGCACCCTAACTGCTCAGGATCGTCGGATCCTACGCCAGCACCCTAACTGCTAAGCCAGCACCCTAACTGCTCAGGATCGGCGGATCCCACGCCAGCACCCCAACTGCTCAGGATCGTCGGATCCCACGCCAGCACCCTAACTGCTCAGGGTCGGCGGATCCCACGCCAGCACCCTAATTGCTCAGGATCGTCGGATCCCACGCCAGCACCCTGACTGCTCAGGATCGTCGGATCCCAAGCCAGCACCCTAACTGCTCAGCATCGTCGGATCCCAAGCCAGCACCCTAACTGCTAAGCCAGCACCTTAACTGCTCAGGATCGTCGGATCCCAAGCCAGCACCCTAACTGCTCTGGATCCTAGGATCCCAAGCCAGCACCCTAACTGCTCAGGATCGGTAGATCCCACGCCAGCACCCTAACTGCTCAGGATCGTCAGATCCCAAGCCAGCACCCTAACTGCTCAGGATCCAAGGATCCCAAGCCAGCACCCCAACTGCTCAGGATCCTAGGATCCCAAGGCAGCACCCTAACTGCTCAGGATCCTAGGATCCCAAGCCAGCACCCTAACTGCCCGGATCCTAGGATCCCAAGCCAGCACCCTAACTGCCCCGGATCCCAAGCCAGCACCCTAACTGCCCGTATCCTAGGATCCCAAGCCAGCACCCTAACTGCTCAGGCTCCTACGATCCCAAGCCAGCACCCAAACTGCTCAGGATCCGAGGATCCCAAGCCAGCACCTTAACTGCTCAGGATCCAAGGATCCCAAGCCAGCACCCTAACTGCTCAGGAGCCTAGGATCCCAAGCCAGCACCCCAACTGCTCAGGATCCTAGGATCCCAAGGCAGCACCCTAACTGCTCAGGATCCTAGGATCCCAAGCCAGCACCCTAACTGCTCAGGATCCTAGGATCCCAAGCCAGCACCCTAACTGCTCAGGATCCTAGGATCCCAAGCCAGCACCCTAACTGCCCCGGATCCTAGGATCCCAAGCCAGCACCCTAACTGCTCAGGATCCTAAGATCCCAAGCCAGCACCCTAACTGCTCAGGATCCTAGGATCCCAAGCCAGCACCCTAACTGCTCAGGATCGTCAGATCCCAAGCCAGCACCCTAACTGTTCAGGATTCTAGGATCCCAAGCCAGCACCCTAACTGCCCCGGATCCTAGGATCCCAAGCCAGCACCCTAACTGCTCAGGATTCTAGGATCCCAAGCCAGCACCCTAACTGCTCAGGATCGTCAGATCCCAAGCCAGCACCCTAACTGCTCAGGATCCTAGGATCCCAAGCCAGCACCCTAACTGCTCAGGATCCTAGGATCCCAAGCCAGCACCCTAACCGCTCAGGATCCTAGGATCCCAAGCCAGCACCCTAGCTGCTCAGGATCCTAGGATCCCAAGCCAGCACCCTAACTGCTCAGGATCCGAGGATCCCAAGCCAGCACCCTAACTGCTCAGGATCCTAGGATCCCAAGCCAGCACCCTAACTGCTCAGGATCCTAGGATCCCAAGCCAGCACCCTAACTGCTCAGGATCGTCAGATCCCAAGCCAGCAGCCTAACCACTCAGGATGCTAGGATCCCAAGCCAGCACCCTAACTGCTCAGGATCCTAGGATCCCAAGCTAGCACCCTAACCGCTCAGGATCCTAGGATCCCACGCCAGCACCCTAGCTGCTCAGGATCCTCGGATCCCAAGCCAGCGCCCTAGCTGCTCAGGATCCTAGGATCCCAAGCCAGCACCCTAACTGCTCAGAATCTGAGGATCCCAAGCCAGCACCCTAACTGCTCAGGATCCTAGGATCCCAAGTCAGCACCCTAACTGCTCAGGATCCTAGGATCCCAAGCCAGCACCCTAACTGCTCAGGATCCTAGGATCCCAAGCCAGCACCCTAACCGCTAAGCCAACACCAGGCTACAAATGTTTAATAGAAGAGGTGCTTCAATATTTTAAATTCTGCCAAGTATGCCCAAGAGCGTAACAAATTACGTCGCATGACTTGACACGGCTGCAAGGAAGAGAATCTTGTTCAAGGAGGGAGTACAAATCCAAAAGGATTTTCAATTCATATTCGTGATTATTATCGTCAAACGAATAAAAAAAATTTGACTTCTATCTGAAAATTACTTTCAAGACGCCTGTGGTTCTCAAAGAGTTAAAGGACTAAATGAAAGACCTTCAAGGTCAGCAGTTTGAAGAAATCTGTTGCCCAATATGGATGCCACAGGTAGTTTTTCAAAACTCCTCCAGTGGTTGCTCCGGTTTGGGGGATTTGCTGCACGTGGACGTCTGTTCGGCAGTTCCTCTTCCAGGTCATCTAAGCCAAGTTCCCCAGACCAGATACAATGTGTTTTACTTCTTATTTAACGTTCACCATCACCCCACCTTTCTTGTGGGGTAGGCCAGGGGAAGCTTGGCCGAGTCTTCACAAACCGGCTGGCCAGGCCTGATGTTGAAAGGTTGTGTTTTACCGTTTTATTTGAATTCTTGTTTTGCTGGTCGTGCTTTTGTCCACTTTTCTGTCCAAATTTCTTTTGTTGTGTTGAATCATCGAGTTTGTGTCCCTGATAAGGTCAGGCCTACTAGTGCTAGTCGGGTTGTTGCTGGTACCTCCGTTTTTTTTATTATTCCATGTGCTTCGATTCGCTCCTTTTATCCCAGGTATTGCTACTTCTGATCCCTCAGCTTAATCCTTTTCCCCTCCTCGCTTCAAAAACAATAGAAACAACATAACACACTTCTTCACTCCGAAAAATTCCCAACGTCAGAAGAAAAGAAAAAAAACATATCCCGTGCTCAGTTACTCCTTAATATTGTCAAGTCCGTAGCCAATGAACACCAGCCTTGGACAGATAGCCGGACAGTCCTTAATTTCCGAGGCAAACGGCCGAATAATTGGCGGTACTTTTATGGCGCGCGCGGGATGGGAGGCGGTGAGGGGCTTACCTGGACGAAGCACACGGGTTGATTCCCGAAACCCACAACGAATAAACACACACAACAAATAAAACGCAACAATAATGAATTTAATGAATGTAAATGTAATGTGAAATAAAGGTTAAAGTAAAACTAAATCCTAATTTGAGACGTCTCCACTCCGACACAAAAACAGACCAGAGGAAAGATAATAAAACAATGGTTTCTTTTAGTCAGCAGACACTCAGTTTTGGTCCATAACGAGGACTGAAGAGCTTGGTGGTCATCGAACTCGAAGCCTCACAGGCGGGAAACACAGGATGGCGGCGGCGCTGCATCTGTCGCAGCCACCGGCGTAAGGCAAGCAGATAGTACGGCTTCCTTTTCCTCCGAAGAGCACCACAGCCAATACCTCCCTCACAATGCTGCCCACGCAGCCAAGAGCTCCTCACTCTCTTCAAAAGTGCACCACAACCACCAGCACACCAAACGCACCAACGATGGCGAGCTTCTTCAAGCCAGAACCAGCAGAGAGAGAGAGAGACAGAGAGCACGACCTTCCTCTTCCAGGCAAAACCGCAAGAGAGAACGATTCTTTGTCCAATGGTCGTTTTTGTCCCCCGTCGCACAGCGGAGCGAAAGGGGGACTATGGTTTTCCCCTCCGTATGTGTGTCCGTCCGTCCGTCCGTGCGTGCGTGCATGCGTGTTTGTGTGCGTGCGTGCGTAAGCGAAGGACCGCATTCGAATTTGGTGTGTGGGTGCAACCCCTTCTCCCCCCCTTCCCACGCCTCCTCCCCCCAAGCCCTCTCCCTTCCACACATCTCCCTGCTCTCAAATGTTGTGTTTGTGTGCTTCCCCTTCTCTCCCCATCTTGTCTTCCGCTCCCTCTTTTTATATATTTTGTTTGTCTGGTTGATTTGTTTGTGAAGTAAATGTTAGCTCTTTCACGAGCCTCGATTCAGTATACAAAAAAAAAAACCCACGTCAAAATCCAAGATGGCCGCCGCCATGTATGTCTGATGCCATGTATGTCTAAACCTTGTGAGATGAATATCTTGAAAAATAAGCGAAGTACCAACTTCTAATTTGGTGTGTGGATGTATCTAGGCATAAGGAAGAACGCTATTGAAAATTGGGTCGCCACGTCAAAATCCAAGATGGCCGCCACCATATATATGTCTGAACCTTGTGAGCGAAATATCTTGAAAAATAAGCGAAGTACCAACTTCTAATCTGTTGTGTGGGTGTATCTCGGCATAAGGAAGAACGCGATTGAAAATTGGGTCGCCACGTCAAAATCCAAGATGGCCGCCACCATATATATGTCTGAACCTTGTGAGCGAAATATCTTGAAAAATAAGCGAAGTACCAACTTCTAATCTGTGTGTGGGTGTATCTCGGCATCAGGAAGAACGCTATTGAAAATTGGGTCGCCACGTCAAAATCCAAGATGGCCGCCACCATATATATGTCTGAACCTTGTGAGCGAAATATCTTGAAAAATAAGCGAAGTACCAACTTCTAATCTGGTGTGTGGGTGTATCTAGGCATAAGCAAGAAGGCTGTTTAAAATTGGGTCGCCACGTCAAAATCTAAGATGGCCACCGCCATGTATGTCTGAACCTTGTGAGATGAATATCTTGAAAAATAAGCGAAGTACCTACTTCTAATTTGGTGTGTGGGTGTATCTCGGCATCAGGAAGAACGCTATTGTAAATTGGGTCGCCACGTCAAAATCCAAGATGGCCGCCACCATATATATGTCTGAACCTTGTGAGCGAAATATCTTGAAAAATAAGCGAAGTACCAACTTCTAATCTGTGTGTGGGTGTATCTCGGCATCAGGAAGAACGCTATTGAAAATTGGGTCGCCACGTCAAAATCCAAGATGGCCGCCACCATATATATGTCTGAACCTTGTGAGCGAAATATCTTGAAAAATAAGCGAAGTACCAACTTCTAATCTGGTGTGTGGGTGTATCTAGGCATAAGCAAGAAGGCTGTTTAAAATTGGGTCGCCACGTCAAAATCTAAGATGGCCGCCGCCATGTATGTCTGAACCTTGTGAGATGAATATCTTGAAAAATAAGCGAAGTACCTACTTCTAATTTGGTGTGTGGGTGTATCTCGGCATCAGGAAGAACGCTATTGTAAATTGGGTCGCCACGTCAAAATCCAAGATGGCCGCCACCATATATATGTCTGAACTTTGTGAGTGAAATATCTTGAAAAATAAGCAAAGTACCAACTTCTAATCTGGTGTTTGGGTGTATCTAGGTACAAGGAAGAAGGCTATTGAAAATTGGGTCGCCACGTCAAAATCCAAGATGGCCGCCGCCATGTATGTCTGAACCTTGTGAGCGGAATATCTTGAAAAATAAGCGAAGTACCAACTTCTAATCTGGTGTGTGGGTGTACCTAGGCATAAGGAAGAACGCCATTGAAAATTGGGTTGCCACGTCAAAATCCAAGATGGCCGCCTCCATGTATGTCTGAACCTTGTGAGCGAAATATCATATCATAGCATGTTTTCTGCGTCTTCCACTTTGTCAACTCACATCACTTCACCGACGGGGGACCTAGGCGTAACGCTTGTTACCAGCACCTTCTGCCTGACGTCACACCGACCAATCCCTGAGCGCACTTGGATTACCCCATCTCCACGACCAATGACGAACTTCGGGGCGTGGCCTGCTGGCTTTGCATGGCGTGAGCGTCATTAAGGCGTGGCTTACTCGCTGATCGGCAATGTCCGGCACTGTCGGCGGTGGTGGTGATTTAATGGACGTTTTACATGGCTGGCCTTGTAAATGTAAAAACGTAGGGAAAGCCACAGGGGTGCAATCACAGACTGGGGAAAACCAACTTAAATCCCTACCTAGTTAACATAGCTCCACCACCCGTGTGAAGACACATAAACAATCTTAAGCTCCAGTTTCCCTACTTAATACATCGAGATGTCTCCTACGCATCCACGGTCCATGCTAATACTATACAATCCTACCTGTACTATGGGATTCCATCCTCTAGCCCCACAAACTTAACAACATCCTATTACTTCTTCTTTTCAATATCCCAAACTGAATCTTTATTGAATGAAATGTCACTTCCTTTCGGAGTTCTTAAAAACAAAAGAAAACTAGAACAGCACTCTGTAGAGCGCATACATCTGCCAGGCTGAACATTTTATGTTTTGTATCTACTGATAGGCCGGATCTGGATTCGGACCTGAACCAAAATCTAATCGGCTTGTTCTCGTCACCAAACCAACTCGTCCACCAAGTTTAGTCATAACTCGTCCACAACTTTTTAAAATATCATATTATATATCGCTTTTCGCCCGATCTCTCAATGGTGAAGAATCGCTTAAAAATTAAATAACGCTCATATCCGAATCCATAGTCAGATCTTCACCAAAATCGAATCGATTCGTCCGAGCACATACATCTGCATCCAGACGGACCTGAACCAAAATCTAATTGGCTTGTTCTTGTCACCTATCCAACTCATCGACCTAGTTTTCTTATAACCCATCCACAACTTTTTGAAATATCACGCTATATATCGTTCTTGGGCCTGGCTCTCAATGGTGAAGGATCATTAAAAAAAAATTCTCATATCCGGATTTTCATCAAAATTTAATCAATTTGTCCTTGTCACGCCCCCAACCAACCTATCCACCAAGCTTTGTCCGAATATGTCCATAACTTTTTGAAATGTCCTGTTCAGATAAACGGAGATAAATATGTATTTTAAAATGCCTTCCTCTCCTTACTACTGCATCATGAACAACCCATTCATTGTCATTCTTCAACACATATTCTCTTCCCTTTCTTTTCACAAGACATTTCCCAAAACCTCTTCACTCCTAAATGCTTGGTTCATCCAGGCTCTTGTACATACAGGCAAATGTTCCTCCATAACTTCAACCAAACACATTTTGACTACCATACCCATGGAGTCACTTGCCGAATGTCCAGTTTGAGAATCGTGAGACGTCCATTTTGCAGAGGTTGTGTGCACATGACAACAAATTCACCTTCACATCCAACAAATTGCCCCCTCCCCGCCCCAGCTATGCCACAGCTCCGCACCCTCCACCCCCTGCTTTGCCCTCAGCCCCACACCCCCTTCAATCCAGGCCACTGCTGATACAACAGGCATTTTAAGGCCATTTTCCCTGCAAGAGCGGGGGTTAGCCATGCGGTCCACATGACAATGTTCGCCATTTTGCCCTATTTTCTGCATCTCCCCTTGTTAACCCCCTTGCACGCATTTCTTCTTCGACCATCTTCAGCCAAGTCTTTCTCGGTCTTCCCCGTCCTCTACTTCCTTCTACATTCATTTCCATCACCCTTCTCAACCAGTCACTTTCATCCTTCCTCAACACATGACCAAACCATCTCAACCTGTTTCTCTTCACAGCATCCATCACAGGCTCTATTCCCATCATCTTTCGCAATTCATCATTTGTCTTCCTCTCTCTCAACGATACTCCACACATCCACCGAACCATTCGCATTTCCACCATTTCCAGCCTTCGTTGCTGCTCTACGTCCAGCCCATGTCTCGTTCCCATAAATCATAACACTTCTCACACATTCAGCATACACCTTTCCCTTCAGCTTCAACGACACTCCCCTCCTCATTAGCACGCCACTCAGTTCCCGAAACTTCTTCCATGCACATCTCACTCGAGCAACCATTGCCGAGTCTGATCCACCTTCTCCATTCAGCATGTCTCCTAGGTAACAAAATGTTTTCACACCTTCCAGCTTCACGCCGTCTCCAAGATCCAACTCAACATTTCCTCCATCTGCAGCTCCCTCTGTGCACACCTTACACTTGAATGTAGCTGCCACACTGGTTAATGACCCTCTCAGACCACTACATTTTTAATGAACCCACTCAGCGCACATTGTACATTGAATGGAATTCACTCCGACACCCTTCCTGCACACAGCACACGGCCACTTCCCAGTTCTTTCCACCTCACCACATGCTTTACCACTTGCAATCACCTTCGTTTTTCCGATATTCACCTTCAGACCTTTTGTCTCCATACATTCCTTCCACTTGTTCATCTTCTCCTTCAGTCCATCCATACTTTCTGCAATCAACACCAGATCATCTGCATACAACAACTCCCACGGTAAACCCTCCTTTACGTTCTGAGCCAGCACCTCCATCACAACTACAAATAGTAGTGGACTTGGTACCGACCCCTGATGCACTCCCACCTTCACCTCAAACTCACCACTTTTCCTGTCCTTCGTCCTTACAGCTGTGCGCGCTCTTTTGTACATTGCCATCACTACTCTGATCAACCATTCCTCCACTCCTAACTTCCTCAATGCCCATGTCACTACTTCACGTGGAACCCTATCGAATGCTTTCTCCAGATCAACAAACCCAGGAAACAACTTCTTCCTCTTCTCCATATACTTCTCCTGCAACTGCCTCACAATAAAAAGCACGTCTGTCGTTGCTCTTCCTGGCATAAATCCAAACTGCATTTCGTCAATCTTCACTTTCTTCCTTATCCTCCTCTCCAACACCCTTTCCAATACTTTCATTCCATGCTCCAATAACTTTATCGCTCGATACGAGCCACAGTCCGGAGGGTCACCTTTCCCCTTGTATAGAGGGACGAGGGTACTCAGTTCCCAATCCACTGGAATGCGGCCTTCTTTCACCACCAGATTGCAGATCTCTGTCATTCTCTTCACACACCAATTTCCCACTGCCTTCGACATATCTCCCACAACTCCCATCGGCCCTCCCGCTTTTCTACTCTTCATTGCTTTTATCACTTCCTCAACTTCCTTCTCGGTTATCTTCTCTGCTGGTCCTAAAACTGGGTTACTCTCTGTGTTGCTATCCCATTCATTCTCTGCATTCAACAGTATTTCCATATATCTCTTCCATCTTCCTTTAATTCCATCTGGGTCCACAACGATTTGTCCCACTTCATCCTTCAAGCAACTCACCCCCATCACATCACACCTCTCTTTCGCTATCTGCTTTGCAATCCTGAATACCGCTCTCTGACCCTCTTCCAAATCCAGGCGTTCTCCGAACATTTTCGAACATGCCTCCTGCGCCTTTGCTACCTCTTTCTTTGCAGCCTTCCTGACTGCCTTATAACTTTCATGCTCTGCCTTTTGTGCTCCCGTACCGTTCGCCTTCTGCCACTCCTTGAACTTCTTCCTCTTCTCGTCAATCTTCTTTCTAACTTCATCATCCCACCACCATGTTTCCGAGTGCCTCGGTGGTCCTTTTGTCCATCCACATACCTCACCAACGGTTCCCAACAGACTATCTGTCATTGACATCCAACAACTTTCAAGCTCAACCACATCATCCTCTACCATACTCAGCCTCTCTTTTAAATCCTCCCTCACTGTCACCTCTTTCAACCTCCACACCTTCATTCTTGGTTGGTACTTCACCCGCCGAGCTCTCCTCGCACCTTTCACCCTTATGTCGCAGACAACCAAGTGGTGCTGTGAAACAGCCTCCTCCCCCGGGATCACCTTTGTGTCCCGGAGGTGCCCCCTATCTCGCCTATGCACCAGCAGGTAGTCAACGGTTGTCGTCGACCCACCTGACGTGTATGTAACAAGCTTATTATCCTCTTTCTGGAACTGAGTATTACAAATCAACAAATCAGCTCCATCAGCAAACTCCAAAATCCTTTCACCTTCTCCATTTCTCACACCATATCAGTAACCCCCATGAACTCCCTCAAAACCGTCCATACTCCTTCCCACATGTCCATTTAGGTCTCCTCCAACCACAACAACTTCCTTATCTTTCACGTTTTCCATCAGCTTCTCCATTGCACACCAGAACTTGTCCTTCTCTTCATCGCTCCGACCAACCTGCGGAGCATATCCCGAGATGATGTTCACCAAGAGCTTTCCAATCATCATTTTCACCATCATCAACCTTTCACTCACTCTAGTCACACTCACCACACTGTCTACAAACTTCTCAGAAAACAGGACACCAACACCATGCACGCATTCTGCGCACCCTTGCCACACAAACTTGTATTTCTGTCCCTGCCTACCCATCACCATTCTCATACCACTTCCCTTCCATCTCGTCTCCTGCACACAACATATGTCCACTCTTCTTCTGACCAATACTTCCACCACTTCTCCTGATCTCCCTGTCATTGTCCCTGCATTCCATGTCCCAAACCTCAGAATCCGATCTCCACGTCGGGCATCAGACGTTTCGTCGTTATAAATGGAGTGATTTCCACCCTTGCTTCGATCGGGTTCCCCACCTTGAGTTTTGACGAGAGGGAGTGGGGTCCCCCACTGGGTACTTCGGGCTGTACCCTTCCCATATGTAGTTGTAATTGTCATGGTTCTCTTTTTGAGGCAATGTTTTTATGGCCGGATGCCCTTCCTGACGCCAACCCTTTTAGTCGCCTCTTACGACACGCAGGGATACGGTGTACCTATTCTAAACTGGGGTACACACCGGGACCTCCCACGTAGATCAAATTTGTGCAGCCTCTTTCTAATGGTGGACTCGTGCACTTTGACATCAACAGTGGCAAGAGCTATCTGGAGGTCCCGTGATGACTTTCTGGGGTTCTTAGAGACTTCTTTCAGCATCTTGCGGTCTGCTCTCGGGCTGAACTTGCTGGGGCGGCCTGGCCTGAACAAGTTGGCAGTTGTTTGGAATCTTCTCCACTTGTAAATGATCTTCCGGACAGTCGAATGATTGATTTCAAATTGTTTGGAGATCTTTTTAAATCCCTTCCCAGACTCGTAGGCATCTATTACCTTCTTTCTGAAGGCCTCAGAGAGCTCTTTTGATGTAGGCATGGTGACGCCGCACACTTCAACAAGAAAGAGCAAACCAAACTAAATGTCTAAGGTTTAAATAGGACAGGTTCCTCCAAGATCCTCTCTAATGATGTTCTAATCATTTGCACCTGAGCTGGTGCACCTGATTCTAATTTTAGGTATTTGAAGTAGTGATAAATGTAGGGGTGTACTTACTTTTTCCACATGAAAAATTTGCATTTATGTTTATTTAAATTATACAATGGACTACAAAATGTAAATGTTTCATGATATTTGTTATACTAGGGCATGCCCGTACGTGGGTGCCCGTTCCTTGCCAAAAAAAAAAAAAAACGCTACCCGTACGCTCTACCCCGCCCGTACGCCCGTAAACGAAAAAAAACAACGCTCTTCGCTTCCGCCCTTCGCTCTGACTGAATTGGGAGAAATAATGCGCATAAGAAATCGAGAAATTATAGAATTCTCCGGAAGAAATCGAATTACGAACCGTAATGGCGCACGCGCTGGGCTCGGCTCGCTCTCACAACCGCAACAACGCGTTCTGTGATTGGCTGCCGGAAGTGCAGTCTTCACTGTCCGGAAGGTCGCAAATCGCAGTTACGATGAATCGCAAATTAGTTTTAATTAGTTTTAAAACATAGTTTAACGGCAACATAGTTTTCCAACGTGAAATAAATGAATACGCTCTCAAATGTGCCGTCCGAGGCAGAGTCTGTTCGCCACGTTCGGCACACGTGATAGCTCGCTGCTCTCTGATTGGTTGAATCGTTTTTTGGACATAGCTCGGTAACTACTTCTCCGATTAATATGAAACCTTGAAAAGGCACATCCTCGGGTCCCCAGCAATATACCTGGCAAGTTTCAAGTATATCGGACCGGTAGTTGTCGAGAAACAGCGGTCACAGACAAACATACATACATACATACATACATACATACATACATACAAACATACAAACATACAAACATACAAACATACACACAGAGATTACTGGAATTATAGATAGATTATATCACCTTTATCTATCAATATTGTTGAAATGAAGATCAAATAGCTGTACGTTGAAATATGTTGAAAAAGTCAAATGTTTAAATGGGGTGTACTTACTTTTTCACGTGACTGTATTTTTATACATACAGTATATATATACGTATATATATATATGACAATTTCTGCTTAAAGATCGTGAAAGCATTTTTCGTGCAGAGAACGGATTACAATGATAAACTTACCAGTTGGAATAGCAGAGCCTTTGTTGATGAGCAGTGGCTTCCTCTGCTCGCTCCAACGTTCGGGCTGCAGATGAATAAAGATCATCTGATAAATACGGTAATGAGTACAGAAAGGGTTCTTGGAAGAGAGTGAGCAGTGAGTGCATCGAGAGGTGATGGAGATAGAAGGGAGGGGATCGGGAGGAGGAAAGAAGAACAACGACATGGTAAAACCTGGATATAAAAATTGAAGATGAGTCGAGATGCTTACCTTTCCTGTCTGGCTTTAGTTCTCGATTGATGGGGGGTGGTTCAAAAGGGACACTTGGGGGGTTGGACAAATCACAGAAAGCTTCAGCTGATGCATCACTTCGTAACTGTTCTTGGACCTGTCCAGGCTTCATGGGAAGGTAGCTGCCATCGTCATTCAGCACAGCTGGTGGAGATCCGTCGCAGAGCAGGAAGGCTGAGTCCGTACCAGGAGAGGATAGCAGGCCAGGAGAACAAACGAAGCCGGGTGATGCGAGAGAGTCACTGGGGGAGCTTTGTGATACTGAGCGAGACAGACCACCTCCGTTCATTGGAACATAACCCTCGCTTGCCTCTTCTTCGTCACTGGCACAGCTCTCTTCACTGTTGGTCTGGTGAAGGGAAGAAGGGGAAAGATCATTTGATTGGAGAAACCACATACAGACTTGGCATTTAATATGGAATGTTTTTTTTGTGGGGGTGAACTTACTTTTCAAGATGTCTTAGAACCAAAAGTTCATTGGAATTATGTTGAAATTATTCTTGATTTTGTTAATGTGACCTTTAAAAAAAACAAAAACCACATTTGACATTTCGAAACAAATAAATTGATCCTTGAAAGTGATGTAAACTGATATCGATCTCAATTCATGGACAGTACTGTGTTAAACTTCTGTACGTTTTCCAGAAGTATCTCTTTATTTTGCAGATTAGCCAAATTTTTTTTAAACAAAAACAAAAGTTAAATTACGACTGGGATTACGGACAGTAAAATTACAGTTCAATACTTCGTGTAACCCCCACGAGCATTCAGGAGAGCACGTACACGCCGAGGCATGCTGTTCACGAGATTTGCCAAGGTTTGGACAGGAATCGCTTGCCATGCAGTGACAATAGTCTGCTGCAATTCACGCACAGAGGCAGGCTGCTGGTCCAAGTTGTGGATTTGACGCGTTAATTCTGCCCACAAGTTCTCTATCGGATTCATATCCGGGGACATGGCAGGCCACTCCATATGCTCTACACCACGGTCAGCAAGAAAGTGTTGGATCATGCGAGCACGATGAGGCCGTGCATTGTCATCTTGGAAGACAAAGTTTCCTCGAAAGGCTGCACGAGCAAATGGAAGCAATGTTTCTTCCAGAATGGCCCTGTACTTGAACTGGTTCAGGTTTCCATTCAGAACAACCAGGTCAGTTTTGCCCCCTGCATGAAAAGCAGCCAAAACGGTCACCCCACCACCTCCAGCTTGGACTCTTGTCACTATACAATCTTTGTTGTAGGCTTCATGCACTTGTCTGCGCACGCGGCCATCTTGATGATAGACCAGAAATCTAGACTCGTCACTGAAGATCACGTGATCCCAGTGTCCTGGCTGCCATTGATGGTGCTCTCTGGCCCACTGCAATTGGCGCTGGCGGTGTTGTCTGGTCAGGCGTGGCTTTCTCAGGGGACGGCTGGCACGATAGCCTGCTTGAACCAGTCGTTGGTTGACTAGCCTTCTGGATACAGGCACATTTGTCAGTTGCTGCCACTCAGCCCTAAGCCGATTAGCTGACTTGGTACGGCCATTGCGGACTAACCAGTGCAGCTGGCGATCATCCCTCCTTGTGGTTCTGCGGGGACATCCTGGCCTCGGTATTGGAGTCGGGACATCCCTCTGAGCATTTCGTTTCAGGATCTTTGACACCTGACCTTGAGTGATGCCATAGTGCCGAGCAATAGCATGCTGTTTCATGCCGTAATTTCGTAAAGCCACCACTCCATGACAAACAGCATTGTCGAGTTACCGGACAATCTCCAGAGGAAGCGGCAATAACTTTTGGAGACGTGCAGCAGTTGTTTACCACTAATACAGAACGCAACAACCCTTGTATACCCGACTGTGAAGCCAATCATCAAATGCACCTGTCCGTACATTTTGCCACGCCACCTGTGGTATAATCCTGTTGTTGACTTCTTGCTGCGACAGACAATCAGTGACATGGTTCTTTTAACAAATAAATCACCAAAGTGTAAAATAAACTCACCAGATTGATATACTGAGTTAAGAAAGTAAACCGAAGTCAAGAAAAAAAAAAATTCCATATTAAATGCCAAGTCTGTATTTCATTGAAATGTCTGTATTTGCATTGAAATGAGACGAGGTCATGAACTAATTGGTTAAGAAATAATAACGCACCTTGTCAGTCATCGAATCGATGGAACAGCTGAATTGCATGGGACGAGGAATGTCATAAGTTTGGCCTGCAAAATACAAAGATAGACGGGTCATTCAACTGCTGATTATTTTTATTGTTTAAGAGTTGCGTCTCGTGGAAGAACTAGAACACATAACAGAACAAGAAAGAGCAATCAGAGATTGCAGACCCTCGCCAGGACATGTTTTTGAAGGCTTTTGTAGTGAAAAAGTTTTGTAGTGTTGAAATATGGCGGCCGAACCACGTGACCGATGACGTCACCTTTTTTTCTCCACCAATTTATCCCTAGATGAAGCTCAAGATATTTCATCTCAATCGCATGAAGTTTTGTACTTATCTCATTATGACATCATAATGGAGACACCTATGACATCATAATTAACATATTTTATTCCACATGGAGAGCTCTTTACAATGAGCCATGTCTCAATTTTTTCGATGCAGCACTTTTGGAGATATAGAGGTGCAAAGTTTTTCGGTTTTTCCAAGATGGCGCCCATACCACGTGACCTATGATGTCATAATTATCATTAAAAAATTATACACGTGGAGTTGCACCTTTGGTGAAAATTTCCTGTCAATCGAACCAATGGTTGGAGAGAAAATCATATTTATTCTGTGCGGACAAACAAACAGAGACAAACAGACAAACGGACTCAAATGCATTACCGTCTCTTCTGGCGAGGGTAACTAAAACACAGTGGAAAGGGGTGGGGGAGGGGGGGGGGGGATGAGAAGACATGACATCGGAAAGATTAGATGAAATGGAGGGGGAGGAGGACACGTTTCATTCCATTCTTTTTTATTGTCCACCTGAAACATGGAAATTGTTCTTCCACTGGCAAATTCAATTTTAAAAGGGTGCATCACATCCATTTCTCATTGGCATTAAACATGTGAATCAAATTAGGCACAAACGATAGCCTAAAACGACAGCGCAATTGAAATTAGTTTGTTCTTATCGGCCAAGACTTGGGAATTATTGGTCCATTTCAATTTTTTATCCATCACTTGTGCCAAAATACTTACACTCAGAAACTTGTTCTATATTATAGTCATGAATAATCAAATGATCATGAATAATCAAATGGTCATGGCCATCTGCTAAGCGAACTTCAAAAATAATTTCCTTTGTCTTGTTGACATTAATAACTAAATAATGACTGTCACACCAGTCCTGAAACTTCTGAACTTCGTTCATATATTCATACGAATGAACGACACAGGGGGTGAACAAGCTATCTTAAGCAAGAGGAGGAAGGGAAAAACTGGGAAGAAACAGAAATGGAATGAAAAAGAGAGTGAGGAAAAGATAACCTGCAAATGAAAAGGTGCGCTTGGGGAGGACGAATGAGGGTAGAAATTATTTTTGCAGCCGTAGGGTTCGTTCAGTTTCCCGGTTTGAATCCCGATGAACCGAGTCAAAGCGGTCGTGATGGCCGACTGATTTGATCGTTCTGAGTCGGAACGTGGGCCTGTATGCCACGATATCATACTCCAATGGAACCACCAAGCCTGTCGGTGGGTCACGCTGATCAGTACCATGGGCCCATTCTCTAAAGAAGACCAAGATGAGTCGTCGGGCTCGGGCATGTTCACCTACTGGGTACTATTCGCCCAAACCCAATCTGTCCTTTAATGGACATATAACTAAAACTAGTGATCAAAGACACTCAAATCACCCAGAGACTAAGTGTGGTTTTTATAACATATTAGAACAAAAAGAGAAAAAAAAATCTAATATGTCTATCTAAAAAATCGAAAAAGCCAATTAATTTTTGGACTATGTATGTTTGGACGGATGGACAGTCTTTACCCTGTTGGTTGGACAACTGCTCCAACTTCACCCACAATTATAACCTGAAAAAAATAATCTGTCTGCCATTTTGACAAGGCCTCAGTATGCATACGCCTCAGGCTTCAGGCCTCTGGTGTCAGCCTATGGTCAAGTGCAATTGCAATTATCCAAGCGATATAATCACAATGTGTTGTATATGAATATAAGCAGTAGGCATGTCTTTGCTTCATGTACATAACCCAGATTATTTTTATAATTTTAGGGAGTGATCGAGGCCACGCCACAGTCTGTGGCCTATACACTGCCCAAATAAAGGGATGAGTAATTTGTATAATAAATTATGGTTTTTGTATGTAATTTCGGTTTTAGCCAAAGTTTTCAAGGCTGAAAATACAGAATTTCAAGGCCCGTAATTTTGATGGGCTTTTCTGATAGTACAATAATAACGAACCGCATTCGGTAGAGTGCATAGTCTCGCCTCGTGCGCTCATTCTGCAGAAAAATACCATCGTCAACTGAACACGCTGCTATTATGGCCCACTGCTGTTACGGCCCATATACTCATGTCATCCAGGCACCCTACTATGTCACATACATTGCAATTATCCGTAGCTTTATTTATCGATTGATTATTAGGATATTTAACGGCCACTATTTGCACATTAAAGCTAAAGTGCGACAATGAAGATGTATACAATTTTTTTAAAACTATATTCCACATGGCTAGTTGGTCATATGTATAAAGTTTCACCTTGATCTGTTTAGAAGTTCTGTAAAAGAAGATTTTTTATATATACCTCCACCACCGAAGGTGTATGGAGGTTATGTTTTCACCCGGTCTGTCTGTCTGTTTGTCTGTGAACAAGGTATTTCAAAAATTCGGACGAAATTTGGCAGAGATGTAGGGTATGTGACAAGGATGAAATGATTAGATTTTGGTGAAGATCCGGATTCGGATTCGGCTAGTAGAATTTTTAAAGTCATTCTTCACCATTCGCCATTTTTAAAGGATGTCTCAAAAAGTTGTGGACGGATTCGGACGAAACTTGACAGACAGGTTGGTGTGTGACAAGAACGAATCAATTCGATTTTGTTGAAGGTCTGAATATGGATTTGGATACGAGAATTATTTGATTTTCTCAGTGTTTCTTCACCATTGAGAGATCGGGCAAAAAGCTTAACATGATATTTCAAAAAGCTATGGACGAGTTATGATTAAACTTGGGGAATGAGTTGGTTAGGTGACAAGAACAAGCTGATTAGCTGTTGGTTCAGGTCCGAATCCAGATCCGGCCTATCAGTGGGATACAAAACAAACTGTTCAGCGTGGCAGATGTATGCGCTCTACCAAGTGCCGTTCTAGTTTATTTTGAATACAATATGGCCATCAGACCACGTGACCGATAATGTCATAGATTTAATTGTTCACTGACATCAGGTCGTCGATGAAATATATGAAGTTTCTGATTTTTGGATAAGGATTTTGATTCAACCAATTACCGCTGGAATACCACTTCACCAATAATGTCATTGTTATTCGCCCTATATGCCCCATAGGGAATTGATGACATATGCCAAGTTTCATTTTTTTTCGTTGAGCAGTTTCAGAGATGTCCAATTTTGTTTATTTTATGCATTACTAGCAGGGGTACCCGGCGTTGCCCGGTGCTGTTCTAATCCTGTTGGCATTTTGAAGAAATCAAATTTTGTTATTTTCTATTTCTTGTGGAGGCTGAAAACACACTAAGGAATGGGATCTGGAATCATTTTATATTACTTTTCACGTAGCTACAAAGGCTTAGGCACTATAGAGCGATTTTTAAAATCCAACTTTTCTTCTCAAAATTTTGTTTGCCTAAATCAATCCCCGGCACTCACTGATGAACCACAGTGTCACAATTTTTCTCAGAGATGGCCAAACAGATCTTCGTTAAACTTCGTCAGCCCTATTTATAGCCGTGCCCCTCCCTTTAGCCGTGACTTCACTAGCCCCTCCCCACTCTGCTGCTATTGGCCCGGCCCAGTTAATGGGTGGAGCATCCCCCTGACCTTTTGTCCAGATGGTGCTGATGGTGCGGTTCCTATCGGGATGGTTGGGGTGGCTTTTTCCGTCTAAACTTGTGCCGATGACCTGCCAAATGCTTATAAGACAAATTTAGGACAGATTATGAAGGCGAGAACAGAACAAAAAGGGCATGAAGGGATGGCGGTTTTAGACACGCATTAGGGAAGAGAAGACAGCAGCTTTCTACGCATGAAGCAACACATTATATATCACAATTTAATTACATCTTAATGCTAAAATATGCAATATGGGAAATAACTACACCATACTATGCAAAGTTACCCCCAAATGTCATCCCCACAACAATATCATTAATATAGATGGGTGAGTTTCCCACTTATTCGTGACCTGAGAAGATGGTGAACAGCCATCTTGAAGACCTGGAGGGAAGAATTAGATTGAACAGATTGAAGAAGTTGGTTTCACAGGTGAGAGAAAAGAGGAAAAAATGAGTGGAGGTGAGCAGTGAGCCTGAATTTTGGGAGTTTCATCAGAAGCGGTTACTGGCAGAGCATGTGCACCCTGCAGAAACCTGGGTGGACAGTTCAAGGAAAGGGCAGAGGGTGCAAGACCAGAAAGGAGGTAGAAGACAGAGACCACCCAGCAGTCGGCAACGTGAAAGGAACAGGCCCAGAGACTCACTTAATCACGGAAGATACCAATGGTTTTGAGGTCTTTGGTTTCCACGGAATTAAGCTGAGCAAGTTGGAAGGCCCAAATAGGAGAGCAGTACTCAATCAAGCTGTAGATGAAGGCTTTGTAAATACATAAAAGTTCAGATTGACCAAAGAAAGACACTACATAATGGAGGATGTCCAGTGGAGGCCAATTTGGATATATGGTTTGCCCAAGAAAGATCATGGAATATGGGATGGATGCATAGAGGGGTGACATATAAGTTGGGGGCACAATTCCAACCTGGAGTATGGTGGGGGACCCAGGCATGAAGTAGGGCAGGGTATTCATATGAAGGGCGTTACCATCATAATCCCACACTCATTACTAAAACGGGTTTGATTTCAGAATTTCAAGGGCAAATAAAGGGAGAGTGACATCAAGATCTGGATGGCGCGAAGGATGATTATAGACACGTAAAGAAAGATAGCACTCTGTGAATGCGATGGCGGAGGGGAGGTCGGGGTTTGTAAATCATCTGGGAATGGAACAAAAGAAGGGAAGAAAAAAAAAATCAGTAGGGAGAAGGACATTTGGAAAGGATTGCAGGAATATGAAACATTTTAAAATTGTCATTTAAAACATTTATAGTTGGCAGAATGAAAGGGGAAGAGAAGGTGGGAAAAGGGGGATCAGGAAAGAAATTGTTTTTGGACTGAATAACTTGAGCAATGAGCTCAGAATAAATAATAGTGAATGACGTATTTATTATTTGTGCTAGTTTTGAGAAGAATGAAGAAGGAGACGTTTTAAGGCAGGGCGACAAAGAACGAGTTTGACGAAAGATAAATATAGCAGAGTAAATGAGGAAGTAGGCCTGATGCACACATGACCAACAAGGAATGAGGTAGACCATCAGCACACGAGGTAAGGAGGACATTTTTGTTGATTTTACAAAAGGTATAAGGAAGAGTTATAGTGAAGGTTGGAATTGGGATCGAGAGACAGATGGAGGAGGCACAAGCGAGTGTGCAATTCATGGGGAAAAAGGGTAGGCCAAACTAGCCGAGGCATATGCATAAGATCAAAACAACCAAATGGCCACGTAAAGAACAGGGCAATGAACACACGATACGAACAATCGATACAAACAAAACCGCACAACTATTGCTTGCAACAAATCCGGAATGGTTTACTTAACTTTGGACTCAGAAGAATAACAGGTGCCACCACCGGAAACTGGAAGAAGCAAGTACTTTGTGATGCCTGTGGAACCCCAAGCAAGACTATGCCAATTTGGAAAAAATATGTAGAGCTGGTCAATCACCTGGAATGAGTTTTTCACTAATTCCAAGTCCAACACACTCACCCTGTCTCTGTGTAAAGACAATGTGAGAAACACTTCACTTCCACAATCCAAACTGCCATGGGACAAAGACCGCTTTCACATATCACTTGGACACCTGCATCGCTTGTACGATCCACTATTTCCTGATCCTCTGTCTTGCTCCAATATGCAGTCTGTCTAGCGGAATGCTTCATAATGGTGTTAACAAGTTATGGATAACTAAAATAGTTTGTTTTCCTCATACGCCACTATTCTGTTTGTGGTGTTCACAAAGTATTCCTTTGCTTTCTCCAGTTTGTGACAGCGAATATAAGAGTGACACAGGAAGGGTAAAACGCACGGGTCATTCAGAATGACCTTCTGTAAGAAGGGAAGGTAAGGAGACAGGAAGTAGCAGAGCTAAGACAAAGAGGGCTTGTTGATCCAGGCCTTGAACTGTTGATGGTTGTACGAGTAGATAGTGGAAAAAGCAGAAGGTTCGCTGAGGTTTCATAGAAGGGCTCAATGGGTTGTATGATAAAGTTACCATTGCAAAAAATGTTTATGTTAGTGTTCATGGGTTATCTCCATATTATGCAAGATAAGGGGGAGGAGGGGTAGACGGAGATATACTGTCATGGCCAAAAATATTGGCACCCTTGCACTTTTTCAAATAATGCACCATTTCTTCCAGAAAATTGTTGAAATTAAAAAATCTTTTTGTATCCACACATGTATTTCTTTGGTTTACAGTGGAACAAAACAAAAAAAGCGGAAAAATTACTAAATCTTAGCTTATTCCACAAATAAATCCTAAAATGGCCCGGACAATATTATTGGCACCTTTTAGAAGTTGTTAGAAATAATTACATTTCAAGCAGGTAATTCTCCTTTACTTTGGAATTGAACTCACCTGTGGTGAGTTGCAGGTGCCTGCAATATAAAAATCACTCATTCAACCAGTTTGAATGGAGAAAAGGATTCATTCTGCTGTTTTGTGTCACTGTGTGTACTGCAATGGACATGGAGAAAAGAAATAAAACCAGAGAATTAATTGCCTGAGGAGGTCAGACACAAGATTGTAGCAAAGCATGGACAATCTCAAGGTTACAGGTCCATCTCCAGAGACTTTGATGTTCCTGTGTCCACTGTAACGCAATGTTATCAGGAAGTTTAAGACCCATGGAACTGTAGCCAACCTCCCTGGACGTGGCCGCAAGAGAAAACTTGATCGAAGATTGCAGCGAAGGATTGTTCGAATGGTGGAGAAAGCACCTCGATCAACTGCCAAACAGATTCAAGCTGATCTTCAGACACAAGGTATGACAGTTTCAACTCACACCATTCGTTGCCAACTCAATGAAATGGGATTCTATGGTAGGAGACTCAGGAGGACCCCATTGCTGAGAGAGAGACAAAAGAAAGCTTGACTGGAGTTTGCCAAAACACACCTGAACAAGCCAAAACCCTTCTGGGAAAATGTCTTGTGGACAGACGAGACCAAATTAGAGATTTTGGTAAAGCACATCATCTCTATGTTTACAGAAAACAAAATGAAGCCTTCAAAGAAAAGAACACCTTCCCTACAGTCAAATATGGAGCAGGTTGAGTGATGTTATGGGGTTGCTGTGCTGCCCCTGGCACTGGGTGCCTTTAATGTGTGCATGGCATCATGAAATCAGGAGATTACCAAGGCATTTTGGAGCCTTGTTCAACCCAGTGTCACAAAGTTGGGTCTCCATCTGAGGTCATGGGTCTTGCAGCAGGACAATGACCCCAAACTCACTTCAAACAGCACACAGGAATGGGTCAAGATAAAATGCTGGACTGTTCTGAAGTCGCCAGCAATGAGTCCAGATCTAAATCCCATTGAGCACCTGTGGGGAGATCTGGAAACAGCAGTTGGGAGAAGGCACCCTTCAAATCTGGGAGAACTGGAGCAGTTTGCACAAGAAGAGTGGGCCAAACTGCCAGGCGAGAGGCGTAGGAAGCTCATTCATGGCTATAGGAAGCGCTTGACTGCAGTTATTTTGTCCAAACTCTGTGCTACCAAATATTAAGTCGAGGGCGTCAATAATTTTGTCATTGCCATTTCTTTTGATTTTCTGATTTAAAAGGATATATTAAGTTCTGAATCAAAAACAAAGGCTCTGTAATATTAACAGTGAAATAAAGAATTGTGGAGACCAAATACTTAAGTCAATTTCAACTTATTTTTAGAGGAAATTGTGAATTATTTGAAAAAAGTGCCAGGGTGCCAATATTTTTGGCCACAACTGTATGATACAAAATGCAGGCCTTTGGAAGTGAGGAGGCAGAGGGCAAGAAGGCAACATACTGGCATTGGGGTAGTTGGGGGTACGAGGTAGATGCAACAAGCAAGGGGATAAGGCCATTGGAGGGGGTGGACACCTGAAAAGGTAGCATTAATGGGGGTGTAAGATATCGTGGGTGGTGACGGAGGATGTTTGGGTAAATTTATGAGAGTATCTTCAACTTTGTTCAATAACTATTTGAGAGGAGGGGAAGGAGGAGAGAACCGGGAAAAATGGAGAAAAGGGAAAATAGTGTGGGAAAAGATCTGTGTAGGCCGAAGTGAGGAAGAAGAGTTGCTTTTTTTGATGTACAAGGAATGGGAGGAGGAAGGGAAGTGTCGCCATTTTGTGGTAGGTGTTACGTAAACCGTCCCCAATATGCTACCCAAGCAATCACTGTCGATTTGAACACTTGTCATCTGCAACATTCATACGGACGCATCTGGACATTACAATTATTGAGATCCATTTAATTTGTTCTCTAAACTCGATACTTACCAAACAAATGAACCAATTACTTTATTCAAATGAATGGTTCAATAAAATGTACCACAAAGGAGGTAACAAACCGAGGTTAGAGGAAGTGAAGATAGGCCGGCAGTGGGGATAGAACAATTAAAGTTGAGTAAACAAAGTACCAGAGCAGTGAATGGATGTTAGAATGGAAAGTATCAACTTGTGGAGATCCACTGAGGTCAAAATTGGACGCATTGCTGTTCGTGAATTTATACAAATGAAATGGAGGAAGTAAGTCTTGTTAGGCCACAACTCGAGCAGTGCATTTTGGTAGTTGCATTAGAGTGGGTTTTGAATGACTAAAGTGGCTTCAGAGTAATCGGATGTTCGGTGTGAAAAATGGTGGAGGAGTAAAAGTTAAAGAAATGAAATTTAGATGAGAGAGAAGGTTAAGTGGGGAAGCGCCGAGTGTGCATACACCATCTTGCCCCTTAAAAAATAATCAATGGATGGCAGACCATGTGCGCTTCTTCGGGTTCCTCCTGCTAGGTGCGGATACAAACAGCACACTGAGTTGTAGCATCGGTGTCGATACGATTTAGTGTTTTATTGGAAACACGACGGGCTCTTCCCTATTCTAATGTGCATTTCCCCTGTGCTTGTATTTATATTGCAGATTACGTACTTATTGCAATCCAGCCCAGTTACTCCAGTTACTCCACACCCATAACAAGTAACGAGCAGAAGTACTTTTTAAGATAGTCAGAGCAACCAAAAGTTAGTTTGTAATTAATTCTGTTCCCACCCGGTTTAAATTTGTGAATGAGGCAAATAGAGTTTAAGTTTTAAGTCCGAGTCAGTTATAAATGTACACTGGGAGCAAATGCCGATTGGGTATCGCTGTGTACAAGGAAGGAGAAGTTGAAGTGTGGGTAAGCAAAGTGCATTCCTGGTAAACCTTTTCTAGGGAGGGGTGCCGCTTCTAACTGTTGCTTCTGAGAAGTGTTTTACACAATACAGGCCTCACACCCACAACACTGCAAGCTCCACCCTCATGACAGCCAGCTATGTTATTTGCCTGCAGTCAATTGAAACAAACTGTTTAAAACGCGAAAAACTCCAAATCAAGTAGTCTTCCACCTCGATATATAAAAAAAAACATGAGAAGATGCCCAAAAGGGCGCGTTAAAGGCAATCGGCATTGCACATGGCAGTCCGTAACCGGATTGTCATACACTGCCAAAAACAAGGTCGTGGGCTAAAGGTGATCAATTTGAAACTTTTAATATGCCTTAAATTGGTATTTGGATGTTATTGTTAACATGCAAATAATGACAACTAAACATGATCAAGTAAGCCACGACTACAAAGTTATAGCCAATAGGGGATGTTGTTAGACCTGGGTAATTTATTTTGCTAATGTGTCTCAGTGTCTATGTCTCTGTCTCTCTACACACACACACATATATATATATATTGTTACGGATCTGGGACGACGGCGCTCCCCTTGCCAAGGGGGGTTAACCCCTTGTCCGTTATACTGGCCGTCGCCGATCCTGGGCGTCTGTGACGTCACTGGTGGTCAGCCACGACCAGGGTAATCGGGCCAGAGACCCCAAAAAAAGACCCCCCGAATACCTGCTTACCGTGACCTCCCAACCAGCGAGGAGACAGCCCCGCCCGAGTCGCGACGGTAATGGACACGCCGAGCGAAGCGAGTCACGACCCAGGCCGTTAACAATTACTAACCCGATTATAGCGGTTTTAATCGTGCCACGTAAACCAATGGAAAGAAAAGACTAAAGCAACTGGATGGAGACGAAACCAAAGCTTGGAGAAAGAGCACACATTTATTATAACAACCACCAGAGGAAAAGAAAGATCAAAGCTGTACAAAGATAGATGGATGTAAAAAGACACAGGGCAGCCTTATCTATACAGTCTTACTTATACCCAGGACAGAACAAACAAAGACAGACACACGGGGATGATGACAGGAATGGCAGGAGAAGGTCCGTTCAGCTGGCAAAGGCGGCCGGTTCGGCTAGTTCAGCCGTCGAGGTTCCGTTCCGACCTCGCGCCGTTGGTTTAAAGCGAACCCGACAACCGCTGGAACAGATATTGCCGCGTCGACGCCACGACTCTCTCTCTCTCTCTGTGTCAGTAATAATGGGATTTCCTCTCTCAGGCAAGGCACGATCTCTCGCGTCAGGCAACCCTCTTTTGCTGCGCACTCGTCGCCTCTGCTGGTCTCAACGGCTCGTCTCCTCCCATCTCTTTATGCGCGATATCCTCGAACGCAAATATTAAGCGGGGTCGTGACACGCCCTCGGCCGTTTGGGTGCCGCCCCCGTGCTCTGTTTGTAGCCTTATTTGGTAACGGAGCTGAACAGCTCCGCCCTTGCGGCGAGCCACGGTCACGCCTCTTCTCGGCGACCCCACCGTCTTGTCCAATACAGAGCACGGAGCACATGTTCAAAATGGCGGCGAACGCAGCTTTCAAACCAAGGCCAGTTGAGAGGGCGCGCACCCCACGCTTGTCGAGCTGCTTTGCAGAGAGATAGAGAGTTTGCTGGGGTATGGAGTTATTGAAGGGGAGCTATCCTTATTTGTTAATGCAACGTGGTGTCAATCTAGCGGATACAGAGCCTTAATTAAACATAGAATATGAAATAATTAGCAAGATGATTCTAAGATTGGCTGCGTGTTGCGATGGCCTAGGGTGCGATATTTAATAATTAATAAAAGGGGATTATATTATAAAGGGGGATATTTACAAGTGAAGGGGGGTGGGGAGGGTTCCCAAATCTGTAACACTGCACCCTTCTCTTTCCCAGGGCCGTCCCTGGCCCGACAACTTTACTTTTAGTGTGGCACTTAGATGTAAAACCCTCTGATATTACATTGACCCTGAGTGCGACAGTTTTACCAGGGAATTAAATATGTCCCCCTGCCACGTTGCATTCTGTCTAACAGACTTACACCCACAAACTAACCGAATTGCGGAATTAATTTCAAACTACACAATCACGGTGGGGAGCTTATTTACAAGAGACTACACTATTTGGTATTTACAACACTAACCCAGGACCTGTTATTTTGGGAAACAAAATGCAGATGTTGTTTTTGAAAAGGAGAGGAAAGGCATGCATTGCACTACACCGATACACCAACCCACGGGTGCTCTGAGGCACGCATTGATATGCAGCGCAACCTCAGAGCACCGATAAAAGCACCATAAGCACCAATAAAGCACCACACCCAAAATACAGCCATGCACTTAGCACCATCCAGTGCACAGTTATTTCAAACAAAGTTCAAATGTCACTGGTGGTGTCAGCACGGCCGATGGTCCGCCGTGCTCCGATGGTCTGCCGATGGCGATCTTCTGTCTTCTTACTTGGCTGGACTTCCTGGCTTGCGGCCTATTTAGAAATAAGGGGGGAAAGCACAGAAAGGGCACAAAAGTGTCCACCTTTTTTATTTATGGCCAACAGGGGCCGACTACAGGGTGGTCCACCTGTTAGGCTTAGGTGCCCCCTCCCGAGGTCCGCAAGCCAGCATGCTGGCAGAAAAGCTGTCCCAGCAGAGATGCCAGGCCCCATCCCGTGGGGTCCATAAGTGGGTGGTGCTTGGCCACAAAACCCGTGGTCAATACGTGGGTGGCCACACAGATCGTGTGGTCCATAGGTGTACCGGTCCAGGCAGCAGGCAGCAGAAGTGCGGGCACACAAATGCAGCACCGGCACATCCTCCCCCCCAGTGCCCAGAGAGCACGGTCCTCGGGTGGGAGACAGGGAGACAGAAGACAGGTGAGTAATGGGTCAGGGCGCAAGGGTACACATCAAAACAAGGCAATGCAGAATGAGGGGCGCATGGGAGCGAGCTGAGAAAGGTTCGTCCCTACGTACGCCCCCCACATGTGACCTACACTGCCCCCCTTGCCCCTCCCCGTATTTACGAAAACCTACACATTACACTACACCTTACAAATCCGTCGCTATCTGTCTCGTCTTCCCCATATCTCCCCTATACCAAATTCGTCTTCACTCCCACTAATCCAAAATTTGCCATCACCCAATTCATCATCAGTCCCTCCGAAGGAGGAAGAGATGGAATTACGCACAATGTCACACCCACGTCATGATGCGTCTCACAATACAAAACATTTGCACAAAAAAACAATAACAACCATGGCATGGTGTGGAGCACCGTCACCTCAGGTGAGTGGATGTAGATGGTGTGAGGAGATTCTTAATCCTAACTATCCTCTAAATAACTTTAATACACTTTACACTACCCGGGGTCTTTCCCTGCCAATCCATTGGCCATCTTACTCTATGCGGTTTTAAAAACCAAATTCCCATTGACCAAACTGTGTTGCTTCATCAATTTGGGGTCTCACTCCCCCGGTTCACCTCCCTGTGCCTTTGCACAATTTCAGGACTGGGTCGTGTGGCTCTCCCAGCAGGTCTACCCACCTGCACACCTCCACCACTGCAGTTGCCTCCGAGCTTACCTGCTCC
The DNA here is from genome assembly GCF_964187855.1 of Myxine glutinosa. Lineage (NCBI taxonomy): Eukaryota > Metazoa > Chordata > Myxini > Myxiniformes > Myxinidae > Myxine > Myxine glutinosa. The sequence goes on along the minus strand of NC_136274.1, from coordinate 33,073,481 downwards.
TTACCCTAACCTATCTACCTGGGGAAGGCCCTCTGGCGCTCTCCCCACTCGGTGCCCTCTCTGGCACTGGGCTACCCGGGTCCGTCCTACGGATCCTCGGGCCCCATCCACAACAACTCTACCGGCTCCCAGAGCCCACCTGCGGCCTCACCTGGCCGACATCCTAACAGTGGCGGAGTGCCCATTTAACTACACACACTAACAGGCCACACGCCCAGCCATTTCCATGTCACTAATGCACCCATCCAAACACCATTCTTCCACCACGCACCACAGATGCCAATATCCAACCACAATTTACCTACTCCCTCTACCTAACTCTTAAACTACCCTCCCCGGGTATTCGTGATGGGGTCCATCCTCCCCATACACACCTTCGCACCATCCACTCCACAGTTTTCACCATACTCACTCCACACCATTCATTCCATACTCCATATATTCCATACTCCATGTATTCCACACAACCATTCTCCATACACCTGTATTTGCACACCTGTGCCATCACACCTGGTGCTTCCTGCACCCTCCTTCCTCCCAGGCTTCTTCAATCATTCAATACAATGCACAACCACAATTGTTCCTCATGCACTGCTCCATACACTTCCACGCTCAATACAACTCACAATCACCTCACTCACTCATCCACTGCTCCATACACTTTCGATTCTCAAACACACGGCATCATCTGATCTACCTGGTTTCCTTCTAACTCGGTGCTCCCCGTCTTCCCTTTAAACTAAGCACATACCACGTCGTTATCATCCATTCTAACCTCTCTATGTCCCCGACTACCTGTCCAATGTCGCTACTTACCTCTACCGTTACCTATGGTCATCTCTAGGTCCCTATACATTATCCTAACCCTCCCGGGCTAGTTTTCACTGCCAAACCCCATAAAACTATAGCTCATGTGCCCCCATGTGCGGGGGATGGTGGATTTGCCATCCCACCACATCGGGCATCTTCTACTATCAATTTGGCCCATCCAATTTCCTGCAAATCAAAATTTGCCAATCACTGCCAATCATATCCACTATTTTCAATTTCGGATCCAAAACACTATTATCATCACAGTCCGCTATATCTGAGCCTTGGTGCGTCGTTACATCATTAAAACTCGGCTTCGCAAAGCCGAGCAATGAATTCGGGTGGTTTGGTCGCCTGCAGGTTGAGTCCGTCCGGCATTCGGTTCAAGGGAGGCGGCATGCTCGGCCCGAGATTCCACGGCCCATCGCGGCGCGGAGCCTTCCGGTCTCCCGCCCGAAGGCCTGATCTCGCCCGCCCAGAACGCCACCCCCACAAGGGGGCACCGTCCGCTTCCTCCTATCTGCCCTTGAACCGGACCGGTCGCCTTGCCCGGCTAGGCCCGGACTCGACCGTGCGGGGCGGGGCCAGGCCCGAATCGGCAATGACGCTTCGAAGAGAAGCGACGTAGCACCGATCCGTGCCGGGTCTCGCATCCAACAAAGCGCACCGCGCCCCGAGTGCTCGCATCGGCTATCCGTCGCCCTAAACGCTGCCCCGGTCAACGTCGATACCTCCCGGACATGCTCACACCACTCGTTCCGTTTGTTGCTCATACATCCCATGCACTTCGTCAATTCCACCACCGTACTCCCTGTTACACACCACACCTCTCGCGCACACTCGTCGTTCACACACTTCGTTCCACACCTCTCCTCCGTTACGTCCTCCGTAACACTCACCATGGGCGTGCACTCTTGCATCCACCCACTCACGCGCTTCCATGGGCTCTCCCACACCCACGCCACAACCAACTCAGGTGTGCTTCCTCGCACACTCATCCCAAGCGTGCATCCTCGCACCCACTCCTCCACCATCTCACTCTCCGGGTCACTCTCACCCTCGCACGTACACTCCGTATCGCTCTCACTCTCTGTGTCACACTCCGTACACTCCGACGTGCATTCCCGCTCGCACTCCGTTTTACTTCCACACTTTATAACACATTCACTCGCCGACGCACACTTTTTCCTCACACGAGTGCCATTCCTTCGTACACCACGCCCCACGGACCTCGCACAAACGCCCGGGTGCCATATCGACCCAAATCACGCGACAATTCTCTTTGCGCCAAACACCCTCCTGCAAAACCTCTTGGCACCATATACAGCACGACTCACCTTTGGGATCCTCCTCTCCACGCGCACCTGCAAATCTTTATAAGGATTAGCAAGTACGGCATCAGGATGTGTATTCAGACTTTGTACATTATGCATTCCCTCCTCCAACTGTTGCTCTTCCAAGTCTGTTGTCTCTACAAGTTCAATTTCAACTTTTTCTTTTTCTTTGACGACCGCTGGCTTTATTAAAATTCCCTCTACTTCAGCGGTCGCTGGCTGCCCCAAACCCCGGGTCGCGATCTCTATACCAGTCATTTTACCTGCGCTTTTCTCCGCCTCGCTCAACCAGCGCTTCTCGACCCGCTTTACCTCGTCGTGCACCCCTGGGACCCCCTCGCCCAACATGCGATCCATGGTCTCCCCACATTTTCGTGCCTTCTCCCCACATTTTCGTATGCTCTCCCCACATTTTTGTATGCGGTCACCCATTCTGTCCCCAACTTTACCGATTCGCTCCAATTTGCTTCCTAGCCCCCCGATTTTGCCGTCGAGCCCCCCGATTTGGCTTCCCAGTTTCTCACTCATTCTGTTTTCCATTCGTTCAATTTGGCTTCCCAGCCCCGTTCTTTTCCATGAAGGCCTGCATTTGCAGCATGAATAGGCCCCAGTCCATCGGCGGCGCTGCTACGGTCACGGGCGCGGCGACATTTGGTGCCGCTGCAACCTCGTGCGCGAGGGCGCCATCTTGTGCGCCTGAAACCTCTGCAACCACATCCTCATTGCTCTCCTCCTCCCTCTCCCCCATATACATTTCCCTGGGGTCCTGGGTCGACTCTACCCCCCCTTCTAACTCACCCACCAGCATCCGGTCACCTTGACTATCCATGGCACGATTTTTAAATTTGGATGTTTTAATAAAATTTTGGCCACTCGTAATTTTGAGTGCGCTAAGCGCACTTCAGGTCCGAATCCCACTCCTGGCACCAATTGTTACGGATCTGGGAGGACGGCGCTCCCCTTGCAAAGGGGGGATAACCCCTTGTCCGTTATACTGGCCGTCGCCGATCCTGGGCGTCTGTGACGTCACTGGTGGTCAGCCATGACCAGGGTAATCGGGCCAGAGACCCCAAAAAAAAGACCCCCCGAATACCTGCTTACCGTGACCTCCCAACCAGCGAGGAGACAGCCCCGCCCGAGTCGCGATGGTAATGGACACGCCGAGCGAAGTGAGTCACGACCCAGGCCGTTAACAATTACTAACCCGATTATAGCGGTTTTAATCGTACCACGTAGACCAATGGAAAGAAAAGACTAAAGCAACTGGATGGAGACGAAACCAAAGCTTGGAGAAAGAGCACACATTTATTATAACAACCACCAGAGGAAAATAAAGATCAAAGCTGTACAAAGATAGATGGATGTAAAAATACACGGGGCAGCCTTATCTATACAGTCTTACTTATACCCAGGACAGGACAAACAAAGACAGACTCACACGGGGATGATGACAGGAATGGCAGGAGAAGGTCCGTTCAGCTGGCAAAGGCGGCCGGTTCGGCTCGTTCAGCCGTCGAGGTTCCGTTCTGACCTCGCGCCGTTGGTTTAAAGCGAACCCGACAACCGCTGGAACAGATATTGCTGCGTCGACGCCACGACCCTCTCTCTCTCTCTGTCAGTAATAATGGGATTTCCTCTCTCAGGCAAGGCACGATCTCTCGCGTCAGGCAACCCTCTTTTGCTGCGCACTCGTCGCCTCTGCTGGTCTCAACGGCTCGTCTCCTCCCATCTCTTTATGCGCGATCCTCGAACGCATATATTAAAGCGGGGTCGTGACACGCCCTTGGCCGTTTGGGTCCCGCCCCCGTGCTCTGTTTTGCAGCCTTATTTGGTAACGGAGCTGAACAGCTCCGCCCTTGTGGCGAGCCACGGTCACGCCTCTTCTCGGCGACCCCGCCTTCTTGTCCAATACAGAGCACGGAGCACATGTTCAAAATGGCGGCGAACGCAGCTTTCAAACCAAGGCCAGTTGAGAGGGCGCGCACCCCACACTTGTCGAGCTGCTTTGCAGAGAGATAGAGAGTTTGCTGGGGTATGGAGTTATTGAAGGGGAGCTATCCTTATTTGTTATTGCAACGTGGTGTCAATCTAGTGGATACAGAGCCTTAATTAAACATAGAATAGGAAATAATTAGCAAGATGATTCTAAGATTGGCTGCGTGTTGCGATTGCCTAGGGTGCGATATTTAATAATTAATAAAAGGGGATTATATTACAAAGGGGCATATTTACAAGTGAAGGGGGGGAAGGGGGCGGTTCCCAAATCTGTAACAATAAATAAATAAATATATATATATATATATATATATATATATATATATATATATATATATGTAATATACAGACTTGGCATTTAATATGGAATATTTTTTTTGTTGGGGTGAACTTACTTTTCAAGATGACTTAGAACCAAAAGTTCATTGGAATTATGTTGAAATTATTCTAGATTTTGTTAATGTGACCTATAAAACAAACAAAAACCACATTTGACATTTCGAAGCAAATAAATTGATCCTTGAAAGTGATGTAAACTGGTATCGAACTCAATTCACGGACAGTACTGTGTTAAACTTCTGTACGTTTTCCAGAAGTATCTCTTTATTTTGCACATTAGGCCAAAAAATTTTTTAACAACAACAAAAGTAAATTACGACTGGGATTACGGACAGTAAAATTACAGTTCAGTACTTCGTGTAACCCCCACGAGCATTCAGGAGAGCACGTACACGTCGAGGCATGCTGCTCACGAGATTTGCCAAGGTTTGGACAGGAATCGCTTGCCATGCAGTGACAATAGTCTGCAGCAATTCACGCACAGAGGTCGGCTGCTGGTCCAAGTTGTCGATTTGACACGTTAATTCTGCCCACAAGTTCTCTATCGGATTCATATCCGGGGACATGGCAGGCCACTCCATTCTGTTACGTGGTCCCCTCGGTGAATACCTGGTCTCGGTGACCCCCGGACCGTGAGAGGAACTTCGCCAGAAAGCTGTATTATATATGCGCTTTCGCCACGCAATCCATATGAATTTCACCCAAGAGACAACTGATGTTCAAGGATATATTTCAATGGTAATGATACCATACAATTTCAATGACACAACCACGGAGATTTTCCCCGAGCAATCAACAATACACAACCATCAACAATTCTCAATCCACAATCAATTCCCTATGATTAAGATGGCCATCTTATATATGTGTGTCCCGGTGAGTACTCACGACCCCCTTTTGGTCTCGGTCCCGCACAATGTCTCTGGGCCCCTCCTGACCAAGATGATAGTCGGCGTCGCCGCACTCGGGCGGTTGAACGAACCCCGGGTGGACGTGTTTCCACCGGGCAGGTATCGTACCGCTACCAGGCATCGTACCGCTACCAGGCACCCCGGCTGCAGCCCCTCGTGGCCACGCGAAGCGGGTACGGGAAAGCAAGCCAAACCCCACGCCGCTTGCAAGGCGTGTTAGGCCCCAACGGGCGACCCGTACGCGTCTTTTTTGACGGTGTCGCGAACGGCGCCAAACGCTGGGTCGGTGCACGGCCACACGACAGTTTGACGTCCACCGGGCAGGTATCCGTCCCGGTAACTCCTCTCGCCAGACAGGCTCGGGAACGCCGCTTTTCCACACGGCTCAATCAATCCCCCCTTTCGTCGGAGCGGGGCGAGGAAGAAGAGAAGAATACCCGTCCTTTTTCCTCGTGTCTTTTCCTCTTCCGTTTCCGGTCACTTCCGTTTCCGGCCACTTTTCAGCAGGGCTCCTGACCCTCCAACCACAACAACCCTTAATCTACTAAACATGGATAAGCAAAGACCTGAATGGTAATTCACATACATTCACATAAATATGTAACAATATGCTCTACACCATGGTCAGCAAGAAAGTGTTGGATCATGCGAGCACGATGAGGCCGTGCATTGTCATCTTGGAAGACAAAGTTTCCTCGAAATTGCTACACGAGCAAATGGAAGCAATGTTTCTTCCAGAATGACCCTGTACTTGAACTGGTTCAGGTTTCCATTCAGAACAACCAGGTCAGTTTTGCCCCCTGCATGAAAAGCAGCCCAAACGGTCACCCACCACCTCCAGCTTGGGCTCTTGGCACTATACAATCTTCGTTGTGGGCTTCATGCACTTGTCTGCGCACTCGGACGCGGCCATCTTGACGATAGACCAGAAATCTAGACTCGTCACTGAAGGTCACGTGATTCCAGTGTCCTGGCTGCCATTGACGGTGCTCTTTGGCCCACTGCAATCGGCGCTGGCTGTGTTGTCTGGTCAGGCATGGCTTTCTCAGGGGACGCCTGGCACGATAGCCTGCTTGAACCAGTCGTTGGTTGACTAGCCTTCTGGATACAGACACATTTGTCAGTTGCTGCCACTCAGCCCTAAGCCGATTAGCTGACTTGGTACGGCCATTGCGGACTAACCGGTGCAGCTGGCGATCATCTCTCCTTGTGGTTCTGCGGGGACGTCCTGGCCTCGGTATTGGAGGAGGGACACCCCTCTGAGCATTTCGTTTCAGGATCTTTAACACCTGACCTTGAGTGATGCCATACTGCCGAGCAATAGCACGCTGTTTCATGCCAGAATTTCGTAAAGCCACCACTCCATGACAAACAGCATTGTCAAGTTGACGGACCATCTCCAGAGGAAGCGGCAATAACTTTTGTAGACGTGCAGCAGTTGTTTTCCACTAATACAGAACGCAACAACCCTTATATACCCGATTGTGAAGCCAATCGTCAAATGTACCTGTCCTTACATTTTGTCACGCCACCTGTGATATAATCCTGTTATTGACTTCTTGCTGCGAAAGACAATCAGTGACATGGTTCTTTCAACAAAGACATCTCCGAAGGGTAAAAGAAACTCACCAGATTGATATACTGAGTTCAGAAAGTAAACCCGTCAAGAAAAAAAAAAAATTCCATATTAAATGCCAAGCCTGTATATATATATATATATATATATATATATATATATATATATATATATATATATATATATATATATATATATATATATATATATAACCTCTCTTCAGTGAAAGACACATGAAAGCCCCCTTAGAGTTTGCAAAAAAGCACCAAAAGGACTCTCGGACTGTGAGAAACAAGATTCTGTGGTTTGATGAAACCAAGATTGAACTGTTTGGCTTCTGTCTGGCCACTCTGCCATAAAGCCCAGATCGGTGGAGTGTTGCAGTGATGGTTGTCCTTCTGGAAGTTTCTCCCAGCTCCACACAGGATCTCTGGAGATCAGCCAGAGTGACCATCGGGTACTTGGTCACCTCTCTTACCAAGGCCCTTCTCCCCCGATTGTTCAGTTTGGCCGGGCGGCCAGCTCTCGGAAGAGTCCTGGTTGTTCCAAACTTCTTCCATTTAAGAATTATGTAGGCCACTGTGCTCTTGGGAACCTTCAATGCAGCAGAAATTATTTTTGTAGGCTTCCCCAGATCTGTGCCTCGACACAATCCTGTCTCTGCGCTCTGCAGGCAGTTCCTTCGACCTCATGGCTTGGTTTTTGCTCTGATATGCATTGTCAGCTGTGAGACCTTATATAGACAGGTGTGTGCCTTTCCAAATCATGTCCAATCAATTGAATGTACCACAGGTGGACTCCAATCAAGGTGTAGAAACATCTCAAAGATGATCAAGAGAAATGGGAGGCACCTGAGCTAAATTTCAAGTGTCATAGCAAAAGGTCTGAATACTTATGTCAATGTGATGTTTCAGTTTTTTCTTTTGAATAAATTTGCAAAACTTTCTAAAATCCTGTTTTCTCTTTGTCATTATGGGGTATATTCTTGTAGATTGATGAGGGGAAAAAATGAATTTAAACACTTTCAGCATAAGGCTGCAACATAACAAAATGTGAAAAAAGTGAAGGGGTCTGAATACTTTCTGAATGCACGATAAGACCGAAGAAATAAATGTCGGCATCATTGTTGATTTTTTTTTCCCGTGTGTGCATTTATTTTTTCAATTATTGCTGAAACTGAGTCTAAACCATCGATAAAAATGAAATAAGATGGTGAATTCGAGATAAAATCGTGAGTGTGACTCAATGAATGGGCTCTATTTTACAGGCCTTCGAAAATGCATTTTGTTCTATTAGTCAGGTTCCCTATGTTTTTTCGTTCAAAATCATGGTAGATTAGCAAACCTATACATTTTTGGAAACGTTATTACATGGAAAATCTGAAAATCAATGTTTACATTTGCCAATTCCGACCAATTCGATTCGACCAATTCAACCAATCGACCAATTCCATTCGACCAATTCGACCATTCGACCATTCGACCAATCGCTTCGATCGACCATTCGACCATTCGACCAATTCGATCGATTCGATTCGATTCATCGAATTCGATTCGATCGACCATTCGACCAATTCGATTTGCCAATCAATTTGACCGACCTTTGCTTGTGTGGAACGGACTGTGAAAACGATGCGGACTATTATTGTCGGATACGACACACAGGACAGTGATGACGAACTCTAAATGGCATATTCTGTAATCGTGTATGTTTGATGCCATTGACTGCCTGTGTATATTTTGTCATTGACTGCCTGTGTAGATGTGAAGTTATACTGACTGCCTGTGTAGATGTGAAGTTATACTGACTGCATGTGTATATATGATTTTGCTGACTGCCTGTGTATGTTTGGTGATATGAATTATTGTGACACATTTTGATGTTATTAACTGCCTGTACAAAATGATAACATGTATTTGATTATGCAACTTATCGCGAATATAAAGACAGTATTTTGCAATTCAAAACCTTTGATTCGTGTCTTACCATTCCCCATAGCACTAATTTGATACTTTCATTGGATTCCTTGTCCCTGAAAATATAGGTTTAGTATATTTTTAAAAGTTTTTAGGGTAATTAGAGGCAGAAATAGAACAAAATATGTATTTTACAGTGGCCATTTTGAAAATCCAAAATGGCCGCCATACAGGTATCTCTCCAAATGTAAACATTGATTTTTAGTTTCCTTATGCTATAACCTTTCCAAAAATGTATAGGTTTGCTAATCTACCATGATTTTGAACGAAATATAATTTATTGACATTGTGAACCTGACTATATAAACCGAAACTTTCATCGGATTTTCTTCCCGTTTTTTTTCAACCGAGTCTAAAACTATGTTAGCGACTGTGAAAAATGAAATGATATATCGAATTAGAGTTGAAATAAAACTGTGAGAGAGAGCAAGACACCGTGGGGCTAACAAAAGGGCCTCAAAGCTATGCGAGTTAACAAAATGGTGGATATTTGTTTAAATGAAGCCTCTGCCAGAATGGGTGGAGCTACTCTCCAAACGGAGTAAGCCACACCCCCGGACAGACATATCACCTACGGCTATTTTAATTTAAAAAAAAAAAATATATATATATATTGTTGTGGTTTTGAGAACCCACACAGAAAACATCATTAAAGGTTAAAGGTTGCACCCCATAGATAGGCCACAAGCAACACGTAGGTCACGTTAGGACGTCAGTTATTTCATAGTCTGTGTTTAGATAAGGACATTCCCAATAGTTGCATCTGCGTTGCGTCAAACAAATAAGAGTTGGCCCCTTTGTCCATTTTGCAGCCTCCCTCCAAGTGACGCCATTAAGCGCTCTCCCGTCTGTGCCCCATCGGCCCTCCCAATTTGGTACGCTTCATTGCCAGCATCCTTCGCTGCCCTTGGGCTCGCTCAGCCCAGCCAAAAGCCACAAGGTGAAGCCCGGAAAAAGGGGGCGGAGTGCCAGGATGGAGGTGCGGCCACGTCAACCAGCCATCAGGGTGGAGCCGGTAAGCCAACACCAGCCAACCAGGGCTGAGGTGAGGTCGCCTGACCGGGCGTGGTTTGGTCTTCGAGAGCGTTCGCTGGCTTGGTTTATAAAAGCGCGCACGCAAAGCCCTTGGACAGGACTCGCTGGGGAAGGTTGAGAGGACCCGAGAGTATATGCGCTTTACCAAGAGGGGGCTGCTGCGATTACGAAGGAATTGCGCTTTACGAGAGGGCTGACTGGGCGAGCGCGTTGTGCAAAAGAACTGATACGAGAGTTGAGTACGAGAGGGAGAGACGCGCTGTGGCAACCAGCTTTACAACGGGCGAGCGCACGGCATGCATTGCCGAGAACTGCAGCGTGCCGAAGGACATTGGGGAAAGGACGCTTGGAGCGGGTAATACCGGTAGCGCGTGTCAAAGCGCTATTGCTTCAGAAAGTGAGGACAGCATTGTTGTGAACAATGTTGAACATTGTTGTGAACAACAACGTTAATATGTGAACAATGCATATTACGTACGCCAATAGCCCAGCTTACCTTTCCCCGTCACTATAATTGTCCGCTCACGCTACACTACGTGGAGAGCTGCCTGCCGGGTTTCGTCTGCTGGTACGGGTCGAGGACCGGAGCCGGACCGGAGTCTGGACGCCATCGCCGGACCTTCCACCCTATCATCTGCATCCCCGCGTGAGTCTGAAGTCTGAGACCGAATCTGAGAGTGATCGGGCCCGAGTCCAAGGGAATAAGTTAAGACTGTGGTTAAGACTGCCCTGTGTACTTTTTCTTCCTCTTCTTCCTTTGTACATTCTTTCGTTTCCTCGTCTTCTTTGTACATTGTTAATAAATTCCTTGTTCTTCCTGGTTTTCCTCTTAATTCGATCGTCCTAGTCTTTTCTCCATTGGGTACGCGTGGCACGATTAGGAACCGCTATAATCGGGTCTAGTTACTGGTTAACAGCTCGGATCACGGATTGCTATCCGCTCGGCAATTTCCATCAATATCCGTGATTTGGGCAGGAGTTATTTCCTTGCTTCACGGTCGGTATTAGTAATTAGGTAATAGAACTCAAATTCGACCAACAACCCTATTTAATACCGACCGGAAGGAACGTGATAATTTCCAGGATCGCGTCGGCCAGATAAAGGACAAGGGGATTAACCCCCTCTTGATAAGGGGAGAGCCGACGTCGGAGATCCGCAACAATTGGTGTCAGGAGTGGGATTTGGAACCCGAACCAAATTTTTATCTTGTGAACAAATTTGGTCCAAATTACGAGCGGCCAAAATTTTATTAAAAAACCAAATTAAATCGTGCCATGGATAGCCAAGGCGATCGGATGCCGGTGGGGGAAATAGAAGAGGAATTAGAGTTAACCCAGGACCCCCGGGAAGAAGTGGGACAATTGGGAGGAATGGAAGAGGGAATTGGAGATGATGCAGCAGTAGGGGTGGCAGGCGAACAAAATGGCGGCACCTCGCACATGGCCGCGGTAGCCGAGCCCGCGGTGCCAATGGACTGGGGCCTATTTATGGCACAAATGAGGGCCTTTATGGTCAAGTCGGGTGAAGACATGAAAATAGAGGGGGACAAATCAAGGGCAGAAATGAGAGAAATGAGAGACGGGTTAAGTAATTTGGAAAATAGAATGGGGGAGCAAGTGGGAAACCAAATTGGGGGATTGAGAAACGATGTGGCCAACCAAATTGGGGGATTGAGAGACGGGTTAAGTAATTTGGAAAATAGAATGGGGGAGCAATTGGGAAGTCAAATTAGGGGATTAGAAAGCAAATTGGGGGGATTCGGAAGCAAATTGGGAGGCCAGTTGAAGGACGTGGGTGGCCGAGCCAGAGAAATAAACGAGGGGTTAACGGGGTTTGAAAATAGAATGGGTGGCCACATAAAAGAATATGGGAAAGACATTGACCGCAGGTCGAGCGGGAAAGGTACAATGGTATGCGACGGGGTAGCGCGGCTTGAGGAACGCGGGGCAAGCGAGGCTGAGCAAGGCATAGATACGTGGACTGGTATAGAAATCGCGACACGGGGAATAGAGAAGCCGACGGCCGCTGAATTAGAAAATTTTATTTTATTAGCACCAGCGGTCGTCGAGGAAAAAGAAAATGAAATAAAAGAAATAGTTGAAATCGGGGTTAAGAAGACGGCGGACTTAGAAGAGCAATCGCGGGAGGAAAAGATGGAATATGTGCAAAGTCCGTGTTCGCATCATGATGCCGTACTTCCTAACCCAAATGAAAGTTTGCAGCTGCGTGTGGAGCGGAGGATCCCGAAGGTAAGCCGGGCTGTATATGGCGCGAAAAGGTTTGGCGCGAAAGGATTTTTCGCGCGCTTGGGATCCCGGCATCACCCGGGCGCTTGTGGAAGGTCCGTGGTGCGCTGTGTGAAAGGAAATGGTGCGAGTGTGAGGAAAAGGTGTGCGCCAGAGCGCGAGTGTGATACAGAGTGTGATAGTGAGACTGAGAGAGAGTGCGACACAGAGTGTGAGATGGATGGAGAGAGTGTGCGAGAATGCACACCTGGGATGGATGAGGAGCGTGTAAGGGGATGCACACCATAGCGCGTGATTGGGTGTGCAGCAGGAGATTGCACACCCGTGGGTAGGTGTGCGCTGAGTGGGTGGATGCAAGAGTGCACACCCATGGTGGTTACGGAGTACGTAACGGGGGAGAGTGCACGGGAGGAGTGCGTGGAAGAAAGGTGTGTAACAGAGGAGTGTGTGATGACGGAGTGTGCGAGTAGAATGAGTGCGCAAGAATGTGCACGAGAGTGTGTAAGAAAGGAGGGTGCATGAGAACGTGCGGTGGCAGAATTTACGAAATGTGTGGAGTGTATGGGAGGCGCTGGAGCGCCGCGTTTTGTGAGTATGGGAAGAGATGCGTGTGGATGTGAGAATGCGACTCGAGCATCGACGCTGACCGGGGCAGCGCTTAGGCCGACGTATAGCCGACGCGAGCTCTCGGGGCCGGCGGGGATCGTGCCGCGGCGCTCTCGCAAGGAGCGCCGTGCACGATTCGGGCCGGGCTCCGCCCTGTTTGGTCGGTGCCGCGCTTTCGCGGGCAAGGCGATCGGCACGGTTTGAGGGGAGAAACGCCAGGTCGGACCTTCGGGGGCGGTGCTCCGACCGGGGGAGGTTGGGTCATCGGGCCGGAGACCGAAGGGCTCCACGCCGGGATGGTGCCTGGAACCTCGGTCCGAGTATGCCTCCTCCCCAGAATCGAAAATGCCGGACGGACTCAACCAACAGGAGGCAGACCACCCGTATACATGGCTCGGTTTTTCGAAGCCGAGCTGTAAAAATGTATTTCCGCACGAGAGGCTCGTAGTTAGTGAACAAATAGCAGTAGTGATGGCGAATGGTAACTTTACCATTCACCTCACCATTTTTGGGGGGCGAAGGAGCTATAGGTTTATGGGGGTTGGCGGTTAGAACTAGCCAGGGCGGGCTAGGATAATGGTTAGGATCTAGAAAGATGACCACAGGAGACCAAGATTTAAGTAGTGACATTTGGACAAGTAGTGGGGATGTAGAGAGATTAGGTGGATGATAATGACGAGGGATGTGCTTAGTATAAGGGATGACAGGGAAAGCACTAGTATTAGAGGGAAGGAGATAGTCAGATGATGCTGTGTGTGTGTAGTAGTGTGAAGGAATTGTGAATGAGAGTCTTGGTAGTGCTGGTGAGCAAATGAGGAATGAGAGGCAATGCTCGTGAAAGATGTGTGTGTGTGTGTGTGTGAAAGTGTATGAGTGGAGTATTGAGGATGTGTGTAATTGTGTTGTGTGAATGACTTGCAGCAGGTGCAAGTGGGAAACAGGAATGAGAGCACAAGAGTGTGCAAGAGAGCTTGGTGGTGTGGAATAAATGGTGTGGAGTGGATGATGTGTGGAATGAGTGGGGTGGAGTGCATGGTGCGAAGGAGTGAATGGGGGGAGGATGGATCCCTTCACGAATACCCGGGGACGGTAGTTTAAAGTTAGGTAGAGGGAGTAGGTAAATTGTTTGGATATTGACATCTGTGGTGTGTGTAGTAGCAATGAAGTGCTTAGAGGGGTGCATAAGTGAAGTGCAATGGCTGGGCGTGTGAGCTTGTTATTGAGCACTCCGCGTGTGGTTATTGAGCTGGGCGTGTGGTTATTGAGCACTCCGCCACTGGTAGTCTGTCGGCCAGGTGAGGCCGCAGGTAGGCTCTGGGAGCCAGGTAGAGTTCAGTAGTGTTCAGCGGGGCCCGAGGATCCGAGGAGGGGACCCGGGTAGCCCAATGCCAGAGGGGGCATTAGTGGGGAGAGAGCCAGGAGGGCCTTCCCCAGGTTAGGGTAGTGAGGAGCTAGGCAAGCTCGGGTGGCGACGTTCAGTGGCGGAGGTGCGCAGGTAAGTAGACCTGCTGGTAGAGCCACACGACCCAGCCCCGAAATTGTGCGAGGGCACAGATAGAAAAATGGGGGGGAGTGAGACCCCAAATTGGGAGAGCACCACAGTATGGTCAATGGGAATTGGTTTTTATAACCACATAGTGTAAAGTGGCCAATGGATTGGTAGGGCAAGACCCCGGGTAGGTTAAAGAGTTAATGTCAATTAGAAGATAGTTCGGAGAAAATCTCTTCACACCATCCACATCCACTCACCAAGGTGATATGACTCCACACCAGATATTGTGAACGATTTGGATGGTAAAGACGCATCATGACGGAGTGTGACATTGTATGAAATTCCATCCCTTCCTTCCTGGGAGGGATTGGGTAACGAATTTGGTTTAGGGGAGATATGGGGGACGAGACAGTAGAGACGAATTTGTAAATGGTGTACATACGGGGGAGGGCAAGGGTAGTGTAGGCTGAGATGGGGGGTGACGTACGAGTAGGGACGAGCTTACTCAGCTCGCTCTCCAGCGCCCCTCATGTCGCATTACCTTGTATTGTGTGTACCCTTGCGCCCTTGACCCCACTAACCTCTGCTTTGTCTTCCTCCCCACTCATGGACCATGGTCTTTTGTGCGAGGGGAGTGTGCAGGTGCCTTGAGCGGTGCGGCCGCACTCTTGCTGCCTGCACCCTGCTGCCTGCCTGCCTGCCTGCACTGATACACCATATGGACCACACGTTCTGTGGCCTGGCACCTTTGGACCACACGTTCTGTGGCTTGGCACCTTTGCTGGAGCAGACCATTGCTGCCAGAGGTATCTTGCTTGCGGACCACTGTTCTTAAGTGGCGCACATGCCATGCAGGCGGACCACCTAAAACCAGGCGGACCTTGGTGCATTGGTGCATTGCTGTGTTTTCTCCCCTCCAATCTTCTTTCCACAAAAAGAACAGGTCCTGGGTTATAGAGATGTAAATAATTAGGTTCTAGTTGTAAATAAGATGCTACCCACTGGCTTTATGTTTAGTTTGAGAATTAATTCCGCAATTTGGTTAGCTGTGGGTGTGAGTCGGTTAGAGTTAGTTACACAACGCAGTAGGTGGGATATATCTAGTGTTGTAAAACTGTCACATGCAAGGAGTTAGATTAAATGTTAGAGGGGAACCACATCTAAGTGTCACACGTAATTTAAAAACTAGTCCCAAACCTTTCTCAAAACCGGTTGTTCTCACTTGTGTGGGTTCGACTCGGGGACGAGTCTGGCAAAGGAGGGGGGCAGTGCTGCGGTTTTGAGATTGGCACATTGAAGGCTTTAAAGGTTAAAGCTTTGCCCCCCCCATAGTTAGTCACACGAGCAACATATAGGCCCATTTGTAGTATAGTTATGTCTTAGTATGTGTAAGAATAGACCATTTCCCCTCTTAGTACCTGCGTTGTGTAAAGACAGGAGAGTAGGCCCCATTCATTTTGCGTCCACCCTCCAATTCTACCTCTATGGGCGTAATCCATCCCGCGCCCCATTTGGCTGTCCCCTAGTCAAGCTAACACGAGGTAGGCCTAAAAAGGTGGGGGCGGCGTTGAGGTCGGGAGCGGCAGAGGCGATGACGGTAAGAGCCACCAGCCAATCATAGCTCGAGCGGCATGGCGTAAGAGGGCGTGGTAAATGGCGTCTGGTGAGTTCCAGAAGGTTCGTGGCGCGTGCCTATATAACCCGCTGCGCAAAGCCCTCAAAAGGACTTGTACCAGTGGCAAAAGGACTTGTTGGGAGGGACTTGCTCGTAAAGGACTCGCGTGCATACGGCAGTGGCGAAAGGATTTGTTTGAGGACTTGCAGAGAGGGAGCTTGATAAGGAGAACTCGCATCACTCGCCATTGTTGAGCTTTGAACCGTACAAAGTACGCGGGCGCAGCCAGACGCGCCGGTAACGCATATAGCGCTTTTCAGCCACGCGAGTAAGCGCGGCCATAGCCGCAAGTGAATAACCGCCAGCCGTGCCAAAGTCCGCTCCCTACCATTCGCCCCTTGATAACCCGCTCTGTTCAGACGACACGTGGCGAGCTCCTGCTTTCACCTACTTCCATATCCAAGGGACGTGCCGGGGGCCGGAGAGAGCTGCACGGGAGCCATCCCTGGATGCGCTGGTGAACATCAACCTGCCCATCAGCAATCCCCGTGTGAGTGTGTGTGTGAGACGGGCCCGTTTGTCCTGGGTATTAAGTATAAGACTGTTTTTAAGGATTGCTCTGTGTCTCTGCTTCTTCTACCATTGTATAGTGTAAATAAACCTGTGTTCTTTCTTTCCTGATTCAATCGCCTTTGTGATTTCTCCAGTGACTAAGCGTGGTACGAATAAGATCGCTCCAATTGGGTATAGTAACTAATAATAGCGTGGATCACGTGTACGCAAACCGCTCGGCGTATCATCATCACACGTGGTTCGTGCGGGGCTTATTTCCTTGCTTCCAGGGCAGCGTTAGTACTTAGGTAACAGGGAATTTCGTCCTGAAACCCTATTTAGCGGTCCGGAAGAGACGTAATAGGTCCCGGGTCACGCCAGGTCAGTAAAGACAAGGGGACTAATCCCCCCTAGATAAGGGGAGAAGGCCGGCGGCAGATCCGCAACAATATATATATAGCCTGCTGTTGGCTTAGCGGTTAGGGCGCAGGCTTGGGATCCGAGGATCCTGAGTTCGAATCCCGGTCGATCACTGAATTAACGCCAGGGGGGTTGACTCAGCCTGTCATCTCTCTGAGGTTGGCAAATTGAGTACCAGCTTGCGGGGATGAATGTTCCCGGTGTGTACCCCGATTTAGAATAGGTACACCGTATTCCTGCACATCGTAATAGGCGACTAAGGGTTGGCGTCAGGAAGGGCATCCGGCCGTAAAAACATTGCCTCAAACAGGGAACCATGATTGTCATAGGGCCCGCAAGGCTAACTCCCGCTCTAGCGGGGAAAATGGTCTTAAAACGATCATTCATTCATTTTTTCATGTATATATTGTCGTGCGACTCCCAGTTAACACCAGAAAATCGCGGATAGGCCTAAACAGTTTATTGGAGGCGACGACCAAACACGGATTTTACTATCAAATGCGGGAGGAAGAAGGAAAATGGAGGCTGCGGCAAAAGCTTACCTTCAGCGCACCGACGTAGCTCCGGTCCTGTAAGGGGATTAACTCAAGCGGGCACAGGTGTAACGGGGAATAGAAAATAATACAAGGGTTTATTACAAATAAAAGCAAGGACAGGAAAATACGCGCCGATAATAAAATAAGGTAACTAAATTGGGATCCTACACACACCGGACTCAGAAACGAACAAAGGAGGATGAATTACGAAAGGAATTGTCTCGTCGTGGTGTGTAAAATGGTGCGTGCGGCCTTATCTGTCCCTCGTCTTGTCCGCCGTCCAACACGGCTCCGTTCGGCCCCGGTGCACCCACGAGGCCTCGCTCCAAGCTCCACAAGCACCGATCGCACACCACGAGGTCCCTCGCTCCAAACTCCAAAGCACCGAGAACCGCTCCAAGCACCAGCACCGCTCCAAGCACCAGCACCGCTCCCAGCACCAGCACCGCTCCCAGCACCACGAGGTTCCACAGCAGGAAAAGCACCGCGCGTCCAACGCAGGCTAGCGGCTCCAAGCGAGGTCAAAAAGCAAGCGAACTCCACTCGGGCTATGACTCAACTCGGGCTGCGCAAGACGAAGAAGAGTGCCTAATAGCGAGTCTCTCGAACCAACTCCGTCTCAAGACTCACTCGGCGCAAGACCCACTGCCAGACTAAGCAATGGTGTTCGGCCCTCGCTAATATCTGTTGGCCGGTGACGTCAGCCTTGGCGCGTTGCCAACCAATCAGTCCCTTCCACCGAACCTCCCAGCTTCGTTCAGGCCCACGCCCACCGCGCCTCCCAACCTCGCTCCCTACACCGTGGTCATAGCACGTGCTATTCGAGGTGGATAGGCCCGCCGGAGGTGTAGGTGGTGGCGGCCATTATTGGCGGTGTCCCGGCCTGGTTTCTTTGCCTGCCCGTCTTCCAAAGTCATGTCAGGGAAGGGATTCAGTGTTGCAATAAAGAGATCCTAACTAAGTGTCTAAGTGGTTGCGGTGCCAAAAGGGACAAAGGTTTGGCTGACCAGGTGAGACACACAAGGGCGTTATCTTTCAGTCCCTACTCTACTTATCACTCGAACCTCCTGGTAGGTTCACAAGTATACATCTTACCCGACAAAACGCCTACACATGAAAATTACAAGGTCAGATTCCTTACCGCGACAGACGAAGCACGTTACCTATTCAGATCTATCTGCTCTACATATCACTACCCCGCCAGACATAACAATATGTATATATGTATATATATATGTATGCATATATACAGACTTGGCATTTAATATGGAATTTTTTTTTTTCTTGACTTGGGTTTACTTTATTAACTCAGTATATCAATCTGGTGAGTTTCTTTTACACTTTCGTGATTTATTTGTTAAAAGAACCATGTCACTGATTGTCTGTCGCAGCAATAAGTCAACAACAGGATTATATCACAGGTGGCGTGGCAAAATGTACGGACAGGTGCATTTGACAATTGTTTTCACAGTCGGGTATACAAGGGTTGTTGCGTTCTGTATTAGTGGAAAACAACTGCTGCACGTCTTCAAAAGTTATTGCCGCTTCCTCAGGAGATGGTCCGTCCACTCGACAATGCTGTTTGTCATGGAGTGGTGGCTTTACGAAATTACGGCAGGAAAGAGCGTGCTATTGCTCGGCAGTATGGCATCACTCAAGGTCAGGTGTCAAAGATCCTGAAACGAATGGCTCAGAGGGGTGTCCCTACTCCAATACCGAGGCCAGGACGTCCCCGCAGAACCACAAGGAGGGATGATCGCCAGCTGCACCGGTTAGTCCGCAATGGCCATCCCAAGTCAGCTAATCGGCTTAGGGCTGAGTGGCAGCAACTGACAAATGTGCCTGTATCCAGAAGACTAGTCAACCAACGACTGGTTCAAGCAGGCTATCGTGCCAGGCGTCCCCTGAGAAAGCCACGCCTGACCAGACAACACCGCCAGCGCCGATTGCAGTGGCCCAGAGAGCACCGTCACTGGCAGCCAGGACACTGGAATCACGTGATCTTCAGTGACGAGTCTAGATTTCTGGTCTATCGTCAGGATGGCCGCGTCTGAGTGCGCAGACAAGTGCATGAAGCCTACAACAAAGGTTGTAAAGGTTGTATAGTGCCAAGAGTCCAAGCTGGAGGTGGTGGCGTGACCGTTTGGGCTGCTTTTCATGCAGGGGGCAAAACTGACCTGGTTGTTCTGAATGGAAACCTGAACCAGTTCAAGTACAGGGCCATTCTGGAAGAAACATTGCTTCCATTTCCTCGTGCAGCCTTTCGAGGAAACTGTCTTCCAAGATGACAATGCACGGCCTCATCGTGCTCGCATGATCCAACACTTTCTTGCTGACCGTGGTGTAGAGCATATGGAGTGGCCTGCCATGTCCCCGGATATGAATCCGATAGAGAACTTGTGGGCAGAATTAACGCGTCAAATCGACCACTTGGACCAGCAGCCGACCTCTGTGCGTGAATTGCAGCAGGCTATTGTCACTGCATGGCAAGCGATTCCTGTCCAAACCTTGGCAAATCTCGTGAACAGCATGCCTCAACGTGTACGTGCTCTCCTGAATGCTCGTGGGGGTTACACGAAGTACTGAACTGTAATTTTACTGTCCGTAATCCCAGTCGTAATTTAACTTTTGTTTTTGTTAAAAAGAATTTGGCTAATGTGCAAAACAAAGAGATACTTCTGGAAAACGTACAGAAGTTTAACACAGCACTCTCCATGAATTGAGTTCGATATCAGTTAACATCACTTTCAAGGATCAATTTATTTATTTCGAAATGTTAAATGTGGTTTTTGTTTCTTTTAAAGGTCACATTAACAAAATCTAGAATAATTTCAATATCATTCCAATGAACTTTTGCTTCTAAGACATCTTGAAAAGTAAGTTCACCCCCACAAAAAAAATATTCCATATTAAATGCTAAGTCTGTATATAGTTCAACGGAAGAACTTGGGACGTTGAACAACTTCCGTTGAACTTGAGGACGACTAAGAAGAAGACCTTTGTTGGTCGAAAAAAAAACCACCTTTAGAGGCCATTTTTCCCCGCAAGCGGGGGTTGGCCTTTTTCGGGGACCGTGGTTGTTGTTGTTTTTTGTCCCCTTTTTGAAGCAATGTTTTACGGCCGGATGCCCTTCCTGCCGCCAACCCTTTTTGTCGCCTTTTTACGACAAACAGGGAATTACCAGTGAACTGGTACTCAACTGGTACTTTGTTGACAACTGGTACTTGGTACCAGTGAACTGGTACTTTGTTGGTCGAAAGCTTGTCGAAAATTAAAGATCGACGTCCTGAAGCTACATCCGCATCTGATTTAATCTCCCGATTATTTATTTAATGCAAATGAGACGCCCTGCTCGTACTGTGGAGTTTCTACTATTTCTCACAGTTTTATATATGTATATATATATATATATATACATATATATATATATATATATATATATATATATATATATATATTATATATATCTATCTATCTATATATATATATATATATATATATATATATATATATATATATATATATATATCTATCTACTATATATATATATATATATATATATATATATATATATATATATATATATATATATATATATATATATATATATATATATATATATATATATATCTGTCTGTCTGTCTGTATATATATATATATATATATATAAAATAAAATAAAATAAATAAAATTTCGTCCTCTCCCTCCAGCCATCCACCTCCTGCCATTCCTGTCATCATTCCCCGCGTGAGTCTGTCTTTGTTTGTTTCTGTCCCTGGGTTAATTAAGCCTGTATAGATAAGCTAGCATTTCACTGTGTCACCTTTCCTCTTCTGTATTTTATTTTCTTATCCTTCATTCTTCCTTGATTTCTTTCAATTGTGTAAATAGTAAATAAATCATATTTGTATTTCTTACCCTTTGCCTTTCTTTCTTCTTTACATCCTTCGTCTTAGTCTTTTCCCCATTGAATATCTGTGGCGCGATTCAGCCAACGTTCAGGAATCGGGTTAGTCGGGGTAACTGTTCGGGCGCGGCGGCCATCCGCTCGGCAAACAACATCCTCGCCGCGGTCCCGTAACAATACATATATCAATATATATACATATATCAATATATATATCAATATATATATATATATATATATATATATATATATATATATATATATATATATAGATAGATAGATAGATAGATAGATAGATATATATATATATATATATAATTATGTGGTGTCAAAGAGCAACATGCTCATCAACAAACGCACGCTATGTTTGCCTGCAGGCAGACTGCTTATCTCCACTATTTGGTTCCACTTTTCCCCCATGTGTGGAAGGCAGACTTCCCATTTTGTGCCGAACTCGGCCCCGTTTCCTCAAAGGTGGCAGGTCATCACACAGGTTAAGGAAAGAGTAGAAAACCTTCGTGAAAAGATACATTACGCCAAATAATATATTTGGACTCTGAATGAAAATAAATTTTTGAAAATTTTCACAAGTATCACAGATAGGTCGTTCCAAAGTTCAAGCCATAAAGCGGTTTACCTGAATCCTCATCCTCCCAACCGTGGGCATGTCCCGTCTCGTTAAAAGTCTGTTACCACCTATGTGATGAATAATTTGTAAACATTGTCAATATGATTATCCACTTCAATTTGCTATGAGGAATGATCAGTACATGTGAAGCCTGAGTTTTAACAAGTCAGTGGCTGACATTTAAAAAATAACTGCCTCAACTGTAACATCACCTATTATAGAAAGACATCAATTCAAAATGAAGCAGTCGGAAGGAGGGAAGGAAATTCATTGTCGCTAAGGTTAGAACTTGCGATTGCAAAATGAAAAGTAGAATTCAAAACTGATCGGAGATCAGAGACAGCTTTGAATAATTGATATTTCGTATGTGAGCCATTACCAACATGCCTGATTGATTTGGTGATTAAATACTTCTTCAGCAGAATGACAAGAGGATCAACAGACAAAATAGGCTTAAGGGAGAATAGTGGGACAACAAGCAGGCGCACTTCAAGAAAAGGAGAGGAATTTGTAGGAGACGGATGAGAACAGGGTGTTGGAGTGTTGGGAGGGTGGGGTTGGTAAAGCTCAGCAGTACAAATGGGGAGACCACGACACGGACATGGTAATGGCCATCAGATTTGAGATCCCAAAGAGTCTAGTACGAGTACACTGAACAGATCAGGAAACACCAACAGCAGAGCCGTAGGCCAAGACAGAGCGAGACGGACAAACAATGAGCGTGGGGAAGAATGTGGGGGAGGAGAGGATGCACGGGGTGGACAAGATGGACACAGAAGGAAACTCAAGAGGGAAAACTCAAATAAAAGATCACTTCCCTTTGAAAATGCCATTAAAATATTCCAGAACTTCAGATGAACATCTTGTGATTCTTTGCTGTTGTAACGAGCCCATTCCCGATGATTATGAAATACTGTACTTGTTTAACAAACCTGCATAAATGCACAATACCACTTAAATATCTATATTTTATAATAAACACCAAGGGGTTTCCTTTTTGTGGACCGTCACCTTTGGCGAACCACTGTCTACACTCTCATCCTCATTGTGGTGACTCTTTTACCATCAGTGGTTTCAACCTCCCCACACTCCGCGACCCCTCAGAGTTGATCGGGGTAAGTTTATAGGGCATAGTGGACCAATTTTGCCTGGAGAATGCCACCGTATTGCTGAATCAAATATATAGATTTATCATTGTTGTTGCTCCGACTGTATAGTTGTCATCCTGCAAGGCATACATCCGGAAAACAGGTACCTTCATTTTTAGTTCATTTTTCTTTTACAGAAATATGACAAAATCTCTGTCAGCTCATCATGCAATTGCCGCTTGACATACCTGGATAACTCATTGGAAAAGCCTTGGTTGGGGTACTGACGTGGCCATACTTAGAAGTTTTACATTCACGGGTTTCAACTGCTAAACTGGTAAACTTGATTGGTTTTCACCTGTTACAACTGGGAAGCTCGTTTGGCACCTTTCTCAGGACTTTTTCCTTTTTCCCAGCAGTAGCTTCTGTCTGGCCACTCTCCTATAAAGCCTTGATTTGTGATGTGCTGCAGAGACTGTTGTTCTTCTGGCAGGTTCTAACATCTCAGAAAAGGAACTCTGTAGTTCTGTCAGAGGGGTCTTTGGGTTGTTGGTCACCTCCTTGACCAAGGCCCTTCTTGCTCAGTTTGGTCAGATGGCCAGCTCGAGGGAGAGTCTGGGTTGTTCCATATTCTTTCCATTTCCTAATGATGAAGCTCACTGTACTCTTGGCAACTTTCAACACTCTAGAAATTGTTTTATACACATCCCCAGATCTTTGCCTCCTCACAATTATAGCTCAAAGTTCTATGGACAGTTTCTTGGACATCATGGTAGAGTTTCTGCTCTGACATGCACTGCCAACTGTGGGACCTCGTATAGAAAAGTGTGTTTCTTTCTAAATCGTGTCCAATGAATTGATTTGGCCACAGGTGGACTCCAATCAAGTTGTTGAGACATCTTGAGGATGATCAAAGGAAATCGGATGTACCTGAGCTCAATTTGGAGTGGCATAGCAAAGGGGTTGAATACTTATTGACTCGAGACATTTCAGCTTTTCATTTTTAATTATTTTGTAAAAAATTCCAAAAAATTCCAAAAATCCACTTTGACATTACGAGGTATTATGTGTGGAGCAGTGACAAAAAATCTCAATTTAACCCATTTTAAATTCAGGCTGTAACAACAAAATATGAAACAAAGTGAAGGGGTGTGAATACTTTCTGAAGGCACTGTACTTCTGTGGTCAGACACTGGGAAAGGTGCATGCTCTGAAAGTTCTGGGCCTCTACATCAGCAATCACTAGTCTTGGGCCAGATCAAAGCTGGCTTCGAAAGTAGGCCACTGTCTCAGAATTATACGCATAGCCAAGTCCTTTCTCTGCAATCCCTTGTTGTCTGTTAACCCACCACAAGCTGCAGTCTCTCTCCCATTTATACCTCTGATCTTTACTAAAGCCACTGAGACCCCATCCACCTTTCACCTGCAACTCATCTCGTCTCATACTGTGTTGCATGCATGCATTCTAATCCACCTGTTACCTTTTCATCCACATTCTGTATGTTGACATTTTTCTCTGTTCTGTTCTTCCACAAATCTCAACACATGTATACTAAATAATTATAATAATTACAAACTCCAAATATACCCAAAGATTAAAAAGACATCACATTAGTAAAATTAATAAAATGTAAAAGAAAGATGGTCGATAAGCATTTACCTGGCCCTTGCTCTGACAGTGCACGCTCTCTCCTCAGTCCTGCAGCAGCCCCAGTACTATACACCAGAGGAGCAGAACGTGGTGGTGGTACAGAGTAGGCCCCACCCTCTGCAAGTGAATGTGACCTCAGATGGTTATCTAACCTTCCATCCCAGGTCTTGTAGCTTAGGCTTCCTTGTGGTAATATGCGCTGTGGCACAACCGGCGTGCCACGTGGCCGATGCACCGTTGGCCTCATGTAACTGAGGGTCACTTCAGTGCCGCTGTGCAACCAGGGCTTAGAGCGTTGAGGACGGGGCGGGGGAGTTGGCTGTATGGACAGTGCCTGATCTACAGAGCTGGGCGGCGGAGTCTCTGGGCTCGAGTTTAGGGAGAAGGCTCGCTGGATTCTAAATCTTGCACCAGGAGCTGGAGGAATGTCATACATCATATATGCTGGAAAACATGGGTGGGGACGAGCATGAATAGATCTTCATTCGTAAATAGCCAATTAACTAAACAACAAACAGGTGGTTCATCAAGCAAGTGAAGACAGCATCAGTATCCGTTACCGACCAAAAACTGCCAAACTCCAGAACGGCACTGAACTAGAATGGCACTCTGTAGAGCACATACCTCCGCCAAGCTGAACAGTCTACAGTTTGTATTCTACCGATAGGTTGGATCTGCATCCAGACCTGAACCAAAATCTAATCGACTTGCTCGTTTAACCGACCCAACTCATCCATGTAATTTTGTCCGAATCCATCTGTAACTTTGAGATATCATCCCATATACAGTAATCGTTTTTGGCCATATCCTATCTTTGCTGACAGAGGTAATACAATTCCTGAATACGGTAGCATACGGAGGTAGCATTTAACAGGATCCTCTCATCTCCACTCCCTGTCAAGGCTGGACAGGCCTCAAGGCAATGGGGCCAGTCTTGTTCCTAATCTCCATCAATGGTCTTTCCACTTCCCTGGAAAGTCTTGCCCTTTTTCTTTGCTGATGAGTCCAATCCCTACCTTATAATTTCTCATCCACCAGACTGGCAGGCAGCAGCCTCATCCCTCGTCGCAGACCTTGATAATATCAAGAGCTTGTCCAGCACTGGGAATATGTCTTTCAACCCTGACAAATCCCACGCACACACCCCCGTCTCTCTGAAAGGTCCATCTGGCAAACCCGGCAAGAACCTGCATTACTTCCGAAACAAACCACTTGAAGAGATTAAATCACTCAAACATTTGGGTCTCAACATCAGACATGATCTTTCTTGGACAGACCTTATTTCCAAGATGGCCTCCAAAGCCAGCCACCTACTGGGCAACCTTCATCGTACAATGCATTGCCTTGGCCAGTCTGAACGTTTGACAACCTACAAGGCCTTCATTCACAGCTTGATGGTGTACTGCTCTCCCCTTTGGGCTGGCGCCCCTGCTTCACACCTTGCCCTTCTTAATGCCATGGAAAGCAAGGCCCTCATAATCATCTCCCGTGGTAAAGATGAGTGTCTAGGCCTGTTAGTTTCACATCACAGGCAGGTTGCTGGCCTCTGTATTCTGCCCCCTCAATTTTTGGCCTTGCACCCTTTGCCCTATCTTGGCTCTGTCTCTCCCAGGTTTCTGTAGGGCACACATGGTCTGACAGTAGCCGTCTTCTAGTTAAACTCCCAAAATCCAGGCTCTCTACTCACCCCCACTCATTTGTTACTCTTTTATCTCACCTGTGGAACCAACTTCCCAAGTCTGTTGAGTCCCATTCTTCCCTCCATGGATACAAGACAGCTGTTCACCACTACCTCAGATCATAGCACATCCATACTCATGATCGCTTCTACCCAAATTGACTCCATTCACAAACACTTCTTTTTTCCAGGTTATTGTGATTGACATTCCAGGTTATCCATATGAATACAAGACAGTAGCCCAGACAAACGCATGGGCTTCAATTTTTCGATTTTGGATCATGGGGGCCTAAAGGAGTAAGGGGGGCGTGGGGGCCGACAGGAGCGGGGGCCGGGGAGTTTTACCCTTTGAAACTTCCGATCCCTACTCGTTCCTTTATTTACCAACCAATGGCTCTGAAACCAAACACAACCCTTCTACTCGATGGTCTGCAGCATCGCTCAGTCTTAGAATTTTAGATTTTGGATCAGGAGGGCTCACACGGGGGTTCCCCCAAAACAACCTCAAGAGATAACTAACTGTCAGCCCACTCGGGGCTATTTATTTCATTGAGTTTGTATGCAGCTTGGTTGCCCCCATGTCTTCTTTTCCCCTCCCCTTGATCTCACTGTCACTCTCACTCCTACTTCTACTCTGCTGTTGGTGTTTCCCCCTCTCCATTTTGTTCCCTTCCATGAGCCACCATTATGTATCCAAAAAAACGGTAGATCTACATGTGGACAACATGTCCTCAGCAACAGGCATAGATAGATAACTTTGATGTACTCCACATTCTAGGAATAAAATTAACTTATGGTCAAATTGAGCAACTTTGCCAAACTGCGCCTCAGGGTGCACGGGCGACATAGTCGGGCCTTAAGCTTTACAGTGTACCCTCGAAACCACATGCTCAACTAGCCAACACAACATGTGGTTAAGGCCACCCTGGAAAGCAAGTCCAAGCCATGGCCTGAGGTATGCTGCAAAGCCTGAGAGAAATTTTGTGACTGCCATCTTCAAACACAATTTGCTGTGCATGCAGATGCCACACAGAATCTGTACATTATTCACTTGTTACCTCCACCACCAAAGGTGGATGAAGGTTATGTTTCACCCCTGTCTGTCTGTCTGTTTGTTAATTGCAAAGTCCAAGATTTTTCAAGTATATTGGTCGGTTGCGTTTGTTACTTGGCAAAAAAACACAAAAAAAAAACATTTGACAAGTATGTTGATCGCTCCGGTTTGTGTGTTTGTCTGTCCGCTCACTTATACTTGCCTACAGGTCACAATTTTAAACCAATCTTCACAAAACTTCACCAAACGGTAGCGTTTGTGGTCTGACAAAATCCTATATATTTTTGAGGCCAAAAGGTCAACATAGGCCAAAGGTTAACCACTTTTTTTCAAATTTCTAAAATCCACAATTTTCATCCGATTGACTTGAAATTTGAATAAGATTTTCATATCAGCTAACTGAATTCAACCACCAACTATTTTTAAGATCAGCGTAGGCCAAAAGGTCAACATAGGCCAAAGGTCAACAACAATTTCAAATTTCTAAAATCCTCAATTTTCATCCGATTCACTTGAAATTTGAATGGGATTTACATATCAACGAACTTAATTCAACCACCAACTATTTTTTGATCAACATAGGTCACAAGGTCAACATAGGCCAAAGGTCAACCATGTTTTTCATATCTCTAAAATCCTCAATTTTCATCTGTTTTAATTGAAATTTGAAAAGGATTTTCATCTCAGCTTACTGAAACCAACCACCAGCTATTTTTGAGGTCAACATAGGCCAAAAGGTCAACATAGGCCGAATTTCTAAAATCCTCAATTTTCATCCGATTGACTTGAAAATTGAATAGGATAAACATATCAGTAAACTGAATTCAACCACTAACTATTTTTGAGATCAGCATAGGCCAAAGGTCAACAACAATTTCTAAAATCCTCAATTTTCATCCGATTCACTTGAAATTTGAATGGGATTTACATATCAGCTAACTGAATTCAACCACTAACTATTTTTTTGATCAACATAGGTCACAAGGTCATAGGCCAAAGGTCAACCACGTTTTTCAAATTTTTAAAATCCTCAATTTTTATCCGATCGACTTGAAATTTGGAAAGGATTTACATATCGGCTAACTGAATTCAACCACCAACTATTTCTGAGATCAGCGTCGGCAAAAAGGTCAACATAGACTAAAGGTCAACCACTTTTTTTTAATTTCTAAAATCCTCAATTTTCATCCGATTGACTTGAAATTTGAAAAGAATTGACATATCGGCAAACTGAATTCAACCACCAACTATTATTGAGATCAGCATAGGCCAAAAGGTCAACACAGGCCAAAGGTAAACAATTTCTAATTTCTAAAATCACCATTTTTCATCCGATTGACTTGAAAATTGAGCAGCATTTGTATAATGAGTCAATAAATTGGAAAACCAACTATTTTTGAGGTCAAAAGGTTAAAGGTCAACTCAAGGTCAAACTTCTAAATTATCAATTTTCATCTGAAAAAATATCAATTTTCATCCGATTGACTTGAAAATTTAACAGTATTAGTATGGTGCCTCACTGAATTGGGAAACCAACTATTTTAAGGACAAAAGGTCAAAGGTCAACTCAAGGTCAAACTTTTAAAATCATCAATTTTCATTTGATTGGCTTGAAAATTAAACAGCAATTACATAGTGTACCGCTGATTTGTGAAACCAACTATTTAAGGGCAAAGGGTCAAAAGTCAACTCAAGGTCAAAAGGTCAAACTTGAATTTGATTTTTTAACCATCAATTTGCATCTGAAAAATCATCAATTTTAATCCGATTGACCCGAGCTTTGATTTAGAGCGTCAATTTTAATCTTAATGAAATGGACAATTTTATGTAACCATGACAATTTTTTGGGGGGAAAGGGGTGGATTTTGCAAGTATCGTGCTCTGCATGATGTCTCCTTCTTTGTTTGTTTCTTTGTCTGTCTGTGAACAAGATATCTTAAAAAGTTGTGGACGGATTCGGACGAATTGTGGCAGAGAGGTAGTGTATGTGACACGGACGAAATGATTAGATTTTGGTAATGATCCGGATTTGGATCTGGCTAGTAGAATTTTTTAAGTGATTCTTCACCATTGGGAGATAGAGCCAAAAACGATAAATAACACGATATCTCAAAAAGTTGTGGACAGATTTGGATGAAACCTGGTGGACAGGTTGGGTGTGTGACAAGGACGAATCAATTGGATTTTGTTTAAGGTCTGAATATGGATTCGGATATGACAATTGTTAAAAATATCTTAAGTGATTCTTCACCATTGGGAGATAGGGCCAAAAATGATATATAGCAGGATATCTCAAAAAGTTGTGGATGGATTTGGACAAAGCTTGGTGGAGAGGTTGTGTGTGTGACAAGGAAGAATCGATTCAATTTTGGTGAAGATCTGGATCTAGAAAGAAGAATTTAAGTGATTCTTCACCATTAAGAGATAGGGCCAAAAACTATATATAGCAGGATGTCTCAAAAAGTTATGAACGAGTTATGACAAAACTAGGTGCATAAATTGGTTAGGTGACAAGAACAAGCTGATTAGATTTTGGTTCAGGTCTGGATCCAGATACGACCTATCAGCAGGGTACAACACGTAAACTGTTCACCTAGCGGAGGTATGCACTCTACTGAGTACCGTTCTAGCTATAATTGCATTAAACAACATTGTTCCAATTCTCTGCAGCCTCTTCACTCTCTGCAAAAAAAAAAAAAAAACACCTTTAGAGGCCATTTTTCTCTGCAAACCTGGACAATATCACAAACTGGTCAAACAAGTGGAACATGTCTTTCAATCCTTTCAGAATCATTGGAATCTCCCACCCAAAACCTTGATCTTTTCTACCCCTGTTAAAACATCCCAAATCCACCTCTTTCAATCCCCAACTTCTTTCCTGAAATTCCTCGTAGTGAAATTCCTAGTAGTATTCATTTGCTTTGAACCGTGTACCTCTGCCTCCTCCCCAGCTCTCCCCCTTCAACAGATCTACCGACGTCTTTGTTCTCTACTGTTGTTGTGCTTGTGTGCTTCCCTCTCCCTCCCCTTCTTGTCTCCTGCTCCCTTCATTGTATGTTTTATTGTTTTATGTCTCTGTGCATGTTTTCATGTTCAATGTGTTAGCTCTTACACGACCATCGATTCTGTATACAAAAAAAACAAAAAAAAAACAAAGGCTAATGAACCAACAAACCTTTTTTCAATTTCATTTTTTTTCTAGTTTGGCTAAAAATTCCTTGGTAATTGTGCTTTATGTAACATTTATAACTGAAGTCATGATCGTGAAAACAAAATAATACTCACAGGTAAAGGGACGGGTTCCTCTATGCTCGTGGAGTGAATTTGGCGAAGGTGGCATCGTAGTGGCTGGTACAGCACCAGAGCGAGGATAAAAGTAGAGGCCACCCCCTGATGCCCTGCGTGGTTGTGAAACCTGGCACGCCAGTACTGACACACTTGAAGGCCAGTTAACCAGTGGTGGCTCAATGGGTGAGGGGGTTGATGCAATAAGCGGAGAGGGAGAGATGGGGGATGCAGGAATGGTAATTGGCTCTGGTGGTGTCCTGCGCTTGAGTGATGACCTGTGGTGGAGTTATATTGGGGTTTCAAATGAGGGGAAGGAAGGAAAAAGAAAACATTTGCGTTTAAAACAGAAGGGCGATAGATAGTAAGAGAACTCCAAGTTATATCATGACTAGGGGAAAAGCCTGTTTCCATTGTACACAGTCATACACATTACCTCAGACGCCATCTTCAAAACAACAACTATAAGTAGAGTTCATAGAGCACAATACCCCCGTGGAATGTCACTTCCGTTTTAATAAAACAATAACTTTAACAATCAGTTTTAAAATCCGAAAGTGTAGTGCTGTTGAAATAGGCCTGAAGCAGTCCTGAATACCACCCTTATACACCACCCCACTGAGCATTGAAGTACTGCAAAAATAGGCATTATTGGAAGTATTATGACCAGTGATTTGTGACCTAAAGTCCTTAAGTATATAATTCAATTTAAATAAAATAATTGGAGAAGTTGTATCAAGAAATTATTTATGGATTTTACCGCCTTTTTCCAGTGTATATTACACCACCCTCTCTAACACGTTACATTAGTTATTCGTGCCTGTTATTGTGTCCATTATGACTCCCTTAAAAACAGTACGTTTCCTGTTTGGAATGATTTTCAATTTTGACTACCAGATGCAGACAGAGTGAAAATATTATCTCACTCCTCTCTGCGCATGTGAGGTCGGGACAAATTCAGAGCAAGAGTGGGGTAAAACGACAAAGTTGTCTTCCTATTCATGTTCAAAAGAAAGCATTCAATCTTACTATAATTCACCAAATATCCGTCCGTCCGTTCAAAGGTACCGCAAAAACGGCTCCACCGTTCGCAACGATATTTTGGGTGGGTATTCCTGGTAAAATTTCCTGGGAGTTAAATAGGCTATATTGTTTTTCCAATTTTTCCAAGTTTTCCAATTTCCCAGTTTTTCCAAACACGATGGAATAATATTTACTGATATGAACAGTGATGTGGCTTTTATTGCCTGAGTTCTACAAATTAAAAAAAAAACCGATTCAATATTGCCTGAGTTCTACTGAAATTCTACAAATACTGTTTAGATTTTGATGACAATTACGAACCTGCCGCGAATGCGGAAGTGGACAGATGACGGCAATGCACGGGTTTGATAATATCCAAATACAACCGTCATTCAATCGTAATGTTAAATTGTTAAACGTTAATCGTGTAAATCATTAAACGTTAATCGTGTAAATCGTTTTGTTAAAGTATCAATTGATGATTGGAATTGAGTGAATACAATTACGATTTTGAATTCGTAATTGTGTTCACCCAACCGTACGGAACTTCACATCAGGATTTAAATATTTGTTTATGTCACGAATGTTGTTAAAAGTTTATTTTTTATATTAATGTTATTTAATTTGTGATTGGAGATATGTTGTTTGGAATGAAAAAAGAGATATCGAGTTCAAGTGAATGACGAAATGCCGTGATGGTTTCTACTTTCTAAACGTGAATTCGCGGATCGCCATATGCAGATTCGCCATTGACTGGGTATGGAACAAACGTACCCGTTTGTTTTTCATGGAAGTCCTTCACGAACTTGCTGTCCATGTCTGAAGTGCGACTGAATGTGCTACAGGAATGTGGAATTTATTGGTTTCATGCTTTAGCATTCGCCGTTTCTGCATTGTCTGTTTGCTTCTGGCCTCCCACCCGTGCGTAACACGGGTACCTCACTAGTTTAAATAATTTGTTCCTCAATCATAAGACTGATAAGACATATGGATGGATGGACAGACATGAACAAATTGCTTAACCCTGCTTTTGGCTTCACGTGAACGGGGTAATAACAACAAACATTGGAAAAATTATTCATCTCTATTATACCCACACACGAAAAAAAGCGCGAGATATTGTAATCGGCTACGTCTGTCTGTTTAGTCCATCCATTCGTCACACTATCTCTGAAACGGTTGTGCAGAAAATCACCAAACTTGGAAGTTATGATCACTACATGGAAATAAGTTGCGGGAGATGGATCATTTTGACCCCACCGACAAATGATCACACAAATGCAATTATAGACAGGTTTTTAAACATTTTTTAAACAAAACGTTGTATATATGCAATCACCATTGGGGGACTCATGTGATATGGAACGATTTTTTTAAATTTGACCCCCAGTTCATGCCCCAGTCGGTGGGGACTTGGGTCACAGGGGTTAAAATAGAAGATTTTTTTTTTGTTTGAAAATTTGATTAACTGAAAAAAAAACATTTTTACCGAAACGTTTTTAACTGAAAATTTGCGTCATTCCTGGTGGGACTGTTTGCAATTTTTCAACTTTGCTTTTGCTGGGAAGCCTCGGGATTTCCGATGGCACTCCATAGAATTTGCTCTGATGTGGATTATATACATAAATAAAAACCCTTGAGCTGTATTTTCTTCTGCTGCCAACACATTTTCCTTTGTACTTTGATTATAAAATTACATTTTCCTTTGTACTTTGATTACACTAATAATTATTAGTCCCCTGCCGGTTTCATCGGAGGGAAACACCAACTGAGGGTATTTTGGCTGAGGGTCAAAATATATGGAGATGGAAAAGAATGAGGGGTACAGGAGGATGTAGGGGGAAGACAAGATGGCCAGAGAAGCAAACTCTCAGGAAGGAAAAACTGGAAATTTGGGGGTGTGGGCTGGGGTGCTATAACCGGGGTAGAAAATACAATGGTTTGGATGGGGGATGATCTGAGATGGTGGTGAAGAGCTGTTTTGAAGACCTGGAGGGAAGAATGAGATTGAAAAGAATGTGGAAGTTGGTTTTACAGATGTGGGGGAGGGGTGGAGGGAGTGAGGAAGAGGAACAAATAAGTAGAGGAGAGCAGGTGATTTTGGATTTTGGGAATTTCACCAGAAGGCGGTTGCTGCATTGGCTTGGCTTCAACGCAGGAGATTCCAATGACCTTGAAGGACTTTTCCATGGCATCAAGCTGAGCAAGGTATGAGACAAGGACACAAGCCCAAAGGGGAGAGCCGTATTCCACCAATCAGCAGATGAAGGGTAGGTAGATAAGACTTCAGGTGTGCCACAAAAGGACTTAGTACAATATAGGATGCCCATTCTGTGGCTGGCTTTGGAGGCCAACTTAGAAATGTGTTTTGCCAAAGACAGAACATGGCTGATAGGGAGACTGAGGAGTTTGAGTGATTTATTTTCTCACCAGGATTGTTAAGAAAATAGTTTGGAGGGGAGGTTTGCCATATGGACCTTTCGGAGAGAGAGTAAGATTTGTCAGGATTGAAAGACATATTCCACGTGTTTGACTTGTGATTTCATCCAGGTCTGCAGAGAGTGAAGAGGTTGCTGCCTGCCGATCTGATGGGTGAGCTATGGAGCGACAGAGGGTGGAGTCATCAGCAAAAAGATAGAGAGGATTTTCCAGAGTCGGAGAGATCATTAATGAAGATAAGAATAGGATTGCGGTGGAACATTGCCTTGGGGCACTCCAGCTGTGACACGGAGTGGAGAAGAAAGGATTCGGCTGAATGCCATACATTGGCTTTGAGAGTAGAGGAAGTCAGTAACCCAAGAGTGAAGTTAACCTTGGATGCCATAGGCAGATAGTTTGAAGAGCAGGGCTAAGTATCAAAAGACTGTATCAAAAGCAGGAGATATGTCCAGAGAGATGGTCCTGATCTCATGTCTGACATTGAGGGCCTCCATCCATTGTTGGGAGAGTAGAAGCAGCATGTGCATGGTGGAGTGACCTGGTCTGAAACCAAATTTGGTGATCCGAGATGAGGTTGTGGAGAAAAGGAAGTGTTTCATGTCAACTGTGATGATGGATTCCATGACCTTGCTGATGATTGGAAGTAACCTCATAGGTCTGTAGTTAAGGGGATCAGTTTTTGCCACTTGTTTGCCACTCCACCAGCGAAGGTGGACAGAAGTGGTTTTCACCCCTCTCTGCTTGTTTGGTTGTCTGAGTGGGACATCTCAAAAGGTTGTCGATGGATTCAGACAAAATTTGGTGGACAGGTTTGGTGTGTGAAAAGGACGAATCAATGCGATTTCGGTGAAGATTCAAATCCGGATACGAGGATTTTTAAAATATTAAAGCGATTCTTCACCATTGAGAGATGGGGCCAAAAAAACAATATGTCGTGTTATATTTCAAAACATTATTGGACCCAATATGTTCTACTGTATCAGACATTGCGTGGCAGAGCCTAACTCTACAACAAAGGAGATGCAAGAATATCGTGTAGTTATGGTGTTGGCAGATTTAGATGTGAGAGTGGCTGGGTCTGGCCTAGTCTCTAAAATATCTTTCTTTAACCTCTTTTGAGGACGTATGATGCGATCTTTGTTTGTTGCTTGTTGGTAGCATCTTCTGTGATAACAGATATCATACAAATCTGAGGACTTTTGAGAAAGATCATGCAGTTCTCTGTTAATTGTGATATACTTTGACTCGAGCAGATTTGCACGTTGATTAACGCAATCTACAAGTTGGGCTACCCCTTCCTGTGTTGTGGTATTTGCAAAATCCTCCCTGTTGTCCGAATACCCAGACAAAGTGCAGCAAGGCTTGTCGGCTGATTTCCATGTAATAGGTAATGTGCCAATGAGTATCGGGACCTACACCTGATGCAATGACTAGTAATTGAGGAATGAATCATTTCACTCATTTTCATGTGGAATGTACGTGAAACATGCAAACCACCATTCCACCTGGAGATGTATTTCATGCCTCCCAACCATCAAATGTATTGTCAATTCTCGGACATCCAATTGCTTGGTATTTGAAAACATTTAAGTTCGAGGTCTCAACAAGGGTACAGAGAATCGCAGATTTCCTCTGTCAGTTTGGTGTGATTCATCAATGTGTGTGCCGTCCCTGGGATGGGTGTTAAACTGGGAGTCCCGTCTGCCAGCGTGGGTTAGTGGACGTTAAATATCCCATGGTGTCCTTCACAAAGAGTAGGCAAGTATTGCCAACACCATGGCCAAATTCCAAATTCCTGCCCTAACTCGGCGAATGGTCAGGCCTGGCCAGGCCGGTCTGTGAAATACTTGGGACCAGGCTTCCCCAGCCGACCCACCTGACCCCCGAAGGTTGGATGATAGGGCCGTTAAAGAACAACAAAAGTTTATATATTATGCCTCAAAAACAAACAAAAAAATGCTGAACCAAATCCCATCGGGTTTTGCATGTTGCCTAAGGGTACCCGAGGTTTAGTTTCTGTAGGGGTACCATATCTGGGGGAGAGGGTTTCAAGGTGAGGGGGAGGGGGTGGAAGATCCCAATTCTCTCCATGTAAATGTGTATAGCATAGCGCCCCCGGTGGTAGCCGATATTACAAATCATCTTTTCCTTATATGAAGAAAGTTCAAACAACTTGATAATATGCATTATGGTGATGTTGAAAGATTAATTCGAAATTTTCAAAATGTTAATTTTTTTTTTCAAGAAAAGCAGAAGTGATTTTTGCTTGCACCATATACAGGGTGGTGCAGAAACCCTGGGTACATTTTGAAAAACGATACCTGCAACAAACAACGAAGTTTATTATTGTTCTTTGGTGTAAAAAACAAAACATGATGGATACTCGTAAATGGACGTGACCGCTTCAACACGCACAGGCATCACGTGATATGCAACAGGGTGAGGTGCATCATGTGATATGGATCGGGGTGAGCTTCGCTCACTGTGTGCTGCACACGTTTGTCTTTGCATTAGTTCAGTTCATTGTGAATTAAATGCCCTGATATGATGGAGGATATTGTGAGACAGAAAATTGGCGCTATACGCTTGTATTCTGTAACTGAAAATTCGGCTGAAGTTCACAGACAACTTGTTAAAGAATGTGGTGCCATGCAATTGACAGAAGAACCATCGGCAGAATAAACAAGCAGTTTGATGAAACTGGCAGCATTCTTCCAAAACAGTCACCAGGTAGGCCTTGTACTGTTTGAACTGAGGAAAGCAGAGCGGTCATTCAACAACAACTCAACAGTAACACACCATTATCAACTTGTCATTTATCAAACGTCACCAACATAAGCCGATCATCAATGTAAATAACACTGAAAGACCTTAATGTGAAACCATACATACCCAGATTAATTCACTAACTATCTGAGGATGATTTTGACAGACGCATTGAGGCATGTGATACATTGCTTGGGTTAATGGATATGGAAAATGATTTGCAGAACAGGATCTTGTGGTCAGATGAATCCAAGTTTACTTTATCTGGTTCTGTGAATCGACATAACAGCGTGATATGGGCAGTAGACAACCCACGATTTACTGCTGAGCACAACGTCCAGTATCAAGCTAGTGTGCCCGTCTGGGCAAGCATTTCTTCTGGAGGCATTGTTGGACCAATATTTTTTGAAGAAAATGTGAATGCTGCAAATTACCTTCTAATGTTGGAGCAGCATGTATTTCCACTCAATGATGGCCAAATGTGGTTCATGCATGATGGTGCGCCTGCTCATTATGCTGCCAGTGTACGCCAGGCCCTTGATTTGAACTTTACAGTCAAATGGATTGGCCGTCGTGGTCCGGTTGAATGGCCGCCGTGATCTTCTGATTTAACAACACCCTGTGATTTCTTCCTTTGGGGTTTCCTCAAACACAAAGTGTATGCGAGGAATCCTACGACCCTTAGAGACTTGAAACAATTCATCCGTAATGAGACTGCTGCCTAAACGACTGAAACATGCAGAACTGCGTGTCAGAGTGTGCCAGAGTGCAGTTTGAACATTTGAACTGATCTGTTTTATGTATATTAGACTGTTTAATGAGTCATCATGTTTTGTTTTGCACCAAAGAACAATAATAAACTTAGTTGTTTGTTATATGTATCATTCTTCAAAATGTGCCCAGGGGTTCTGTACCACTCTGTATATGCAGCGAGGATGGTTGATGAAGGTGATGCAGATGGAAATTGACCTCGATCAACTTATAGAGTGAGTAGAGCAGAATGTTTGTGGAGTACAACATGTTGGCTTTTCATTAAATCTGCCAGCAAAGTGACGGCGACGGGTGCTTTTGCAATTTGACCACAAAATAAGATGGCTGTTAAAACTCACTTGCTATGTGGAATAAGAATTGTCTTTGTGCCAAAGACTTCCACGTTCAACAAGGAAACTTTAAACGAGTGTTACTTCGAACCACCGTGCAGGTGCAGTTGATAGCTAATAACCCGTAAAAAGTACATGGCCTGTGAGTGAGCAATGTTAATGTCTGTGTTGCCATGACGCCACGGTGATGCTATGCACGATAGGCATCTTTCTGAAAAGCATTGTCCAATGCTATTACCTTTTATGGCGTAGTTAGCCAGTGTGGCGACTAACAAACCTATGCAGAGAGTTGTTAGGGTTAGACTTTTTTTTCAGACATAAAGGAATCCCACTACAAAATAACGTTTTGCAGCTTGTATTCAAGGTCTTTGGGAGGACCTTTCCAGTTCAACGCTATGGCCACAACAAAGCGATCACAATGACACAATCATCGAGAGA
Source organism: Myxine glutinosa (assembly GCF_964187855.1). Taxonomy (NCBI): domain Eukaryota; kingdom Metazoa; phylum Chordata; class Myxini; order Myxiniformes; family Myxinidae; genus Myxine; species Myxine glutinosa. Next base: position 33,034,980 of record NC_136274.1, on the reverse strand, counting down.
TAAAGTCAAGATGCGAAGCCAGTGCATTCATGGATATATCCAGGTGACGGCAAGCTGTTCACGTGGGCGCATCACATGGGCATTTCCAATAAAACAAACTTGATCAAGCATAAAGCAATCAATATGGCTTACAATATTGCAAGTCATTGAACAATGTATGCAATGGGAGTTGGCACAGGTAAAGGTATTGTTAGCATGCTTGCTGCACAGAAACGCATTTTTATCAATGACAAATTTGGGATTTTTGAGGGGAGGGCGCCATGATTGCAAAACTTGCTGCTGCAATAAATTGTGGCCATCAAGTGAACATTCTGAGAAAAGCAAAGCAATCACAGATTTCTCATCGATCTCTGGTTGAAACTGCATGGATATGTCATCATGTTAATAAGATCATCTGGCGAGCACAGTGCTTGAAAACACGAAAGGCACGAGACAAGCTTTGGCCCCTTTCACACAATGAACAACGTGCCAAAGAAAACGTCACTGATAAAGCAGTGGGCACATCACAATGTTGATCAGGTGATCCCACCTTATAATACACTTCATGGCATATGCACATATACAGGAAGTTAAACCTAGGGGTAGGGGACGGTGCTAGTGGTGGATATTGAGGCTACGACCAGCATGATCAGAGTCATTTATGTATTTATGATGGTCCTTCGATACATTATCACCAGCACAGTGGCAACCTCAATGTTTAAGCGGAAAATCTCCTGATGGACACATATAAGGGCAGAGAACACAAAGGTGCAGCAGAATAATTAAGTGCTACAATCATCTCCTCAAACAAAAAGCTGCATGTGTATAGTTCACATCAGTAGTATTCTGCATTTGCACGAGTTGGGGAAACGAGTGACTGCATCAAACTCTTTGGCAATGAAGTCCTTATTCTTGCAATGAAGCAAAAGTTCCAAATGAGAATCTGGGGAAACGTTGAAAATCAAGTATAATTGGGAGAAACGAGTCGGGAAGGTGGCAGCTCGGGGGGCACGTTTACAAGTGATGTGTTGGTTTAAAAAAACCCATTTATGCATCCCGTCTCTCCCGAAATCGCTGCTTGCGAGACTGACAGCCGACCATAATAAATAAATAAATGCTAATAAACGTGTGTGGATAACTTAGTGCAGTTTGCCAACTGCTGTATCTGCCAGATGGAGTTCTTGGGGAAAAAAGGAAAGGAAAGATAAAAAATCTCAAGTCCACTATAAATTGACTCGTTTTTGAAACATGGAATCTTAAAGTGCATATTACAGATGAAGTAGAATCGGAAAATTAATCCACCATTATAAAATGCTGTGAAACCTCCCTTTGGTGTTTCGGAACATTTTTATTTGCTTTTGCTGTTGGTTTTTAGGGGGTTTTGAACAGTTTGGCCTTTTGCGATGAGCAAAATGTAATAATTGCCTTATGGATTCTGGACTTTGTTAGAGAAAGTGGGCAGAGGGGAAAGATGGCAAGGGGGGAGGCGAGAGGAAAGGAGAGTGAATGCAACCATTTCAGAGAAAAACAATGGAGAAATAATTAAAACTAGAGAGCTAATATGACACCTTACACCTCACAGTGTTCAAGTATCTATCTATAATTCCACTAATCTCTGTCTGTGTGTGTGTGTGTGTGTGTGTGTGTGTGTGTATGCGACCGCTGTTTCTCGACAACTACCGGTCCGATATACTTGAAACTTGCCAGGTATATTGCTGGGGACCCGAGGATGTGCCTTTTCAAGGTTTCATATTAATCGGACAATTACTTACCGAGCTATGTCCAAAAAACGATTCAACCAATCAGAGAGCAGCGAGCTATCGCGTGTGCCGAACGTGGCGAACACACTCTGCCTCGGACGGCACATTTGAGAGCGTATTCATTTATTTCACTTTGGCAAACTATGTTGCCGCTATGTTGGCGTTAAACTATGTTTTAAAACTAATTAAAACCATTTCATGTAAATAGAGGGGGGGGGGGGGGGGATTGTCACTGTACTCGCAAGCCGTTCGCCGTTCGCTTTGGCGTTGCGAATGGACCAAAACATTTCATGAACCAAACCATTTCATGTAAAGCGTTCGCCGTTCGCTTTGGCGTTCGAATCGACCAAAACATTTCATGGACCAAACCATTTCATGTAAATAGAGGGGGGGGATATAATTTTAGATATATATATAGTACGGGCATGCCCTAGTATAATTCAATTGAAATAAAAAAATGATTTTAAAGGTTGTATTAAAAAAATAGGAAGTGTAGTGCCCTTGATGCAGTCTTATACACCACCTTATTTAACATGTCCAGGTACTGCTAAATGGAAGGGTTTTTAAAGTGGCAAAATGGTGATTTGTGTTCTACAGTGTAAAGTTTATAATTGATTTGAAATAAAAAATAAAGATTTTTTGAAAGGTTGTGGAAAAAAACCCCCATAATCTGGAAGTTTACCGCTGTAGATGCAGTCAGTGTCGTATGCACCACCTTATTTAATACGGTAAGTGAGTTCTTCATGCCAGTTGGTTGTGTCCTTCATGACTTCTTTAAAAACAGTAGGTTTCCTGTTTGGAATGATTTTCAATTTTACTTGACTGCCAGACAGGCAGATAGAGTAAACAAATCTCACTCCTCTTTGCGCATGTGCGATCGGGACAAATTCGGAGTCAAAGTACTGCTAAACTGCAGGTCGTTTTCCGATTCCTGTTCCAAATATATCATTCAATTGAAATCAAGTTGTTCCTCAAACAAAAACTGATGTTAACACACAGACAGAGAGAAGTGAACCAATAGCTTAGCCCTGCTTTTTGCTTCGCACGTACGGGGTAATAAATAACACATTGGGCAGCGGTTTAGCCCCACAAGCTCCAATTGTGGGTCCACGCCTGTAATGGAATGAACGAATCAAATAACAAAACTGATGCACTCGTATCAGAAAATGCATGGACACAGTAATTAATGCCATGTTATTTTTTTTACATTTTACCACATTCTTGAAATTGCACCGTGTCTTATGACCCATTTTCGGAAAAGAAATAACGACAACTTATGATAAACAAAGTGGCATTAAAGGAACAGCATTCCGTTTATAAACTTTCATCATGCAGGCATTATGGCTACTTCCTGGCAAAGCTGGCAAATAAATATCTGGTGTAAGATTCCAAACGACTCGAATTTTCAAGGAAATGGAGCCTTTGCTTACCACCGATGCTTATACCACCGATACACCACTGCGTTAAACTTTGCTTACCACCTGTGCCAACACAACTGTGTTTACGTTGTCTGCTTCACTACAAAGCATTACACTGCTGCTGCAAACACTCTCCCATCTCTACTCTAGCATTACCTCTACTGCAATACACCATAATTCCGAACTTCACTCAGAAAAAAACATTTTTTGACACAGTCTCGCATCGTATCACCTCAATGCTTCACCTCCTTAGAGACTCTTCTTCAAGTGATACGAGTGGTTATCCATATAACATTCGGCATTACGACTCACTCTGGCTTTGCACTTCCTGCAGAGGACAGCTGGTCAATGCAGCACGGCACGGGATCTGATAAGCTTGCAGGTCGGGAACCAAAGCTTGAGAAGGAGTTGTTGCTGGGAGAAGAGAGGAGGGAATAAAAGGGCACAGGGTGGAAGCTTTAAGGAAAAACAGAAGAACCACCAAAACAAAGTGATGTGAAAATACTTGAATGAATGAATGATCGTTTTAAGGCCATTTTCCCCGCTAGAGCAGGGGTTAGCCTTGCGGGCCCCATGACAATCATGGTTCCCTGTTTGAGACAATGTTTTTATGGCCGGATGCCCTTCCTGGCACTAGCCGTTAGTCACCTCTTACGATGCGGGATATGGTGTACCTATTCTAAGCCGGGGTACACACCGGGATCATTCATCCCAGCAAGCTGGTACTCAATTTGCCGACCTTGGAAGGATGACAGGCTGAGTCAAACCCCCTGGTGTTCATTTAGCGATTGACCGGGATTCGAACCCAGGATCCTAGGATCCCAAGCCAGCACCCTAACCGCTAAGCCAACACCAGGCTCAATGTGTAAATACTTGAGTGAAACAAAATGGAAGTGTGCACTTAACGACGCAACAAAGTTGTGAGTGCAGAAGATGTCTGTGTATAACGAAATGGAAAACCTTATCTTATCATCACGAATCAACCTGACAAGAAATAAGGCTGTACGATAGAAGCATGGAGAAATCCGACACCAGATTAGCAACACGCACACCTTCATGGTTTCATATATGACGAGTAGTTATGCGATGATGTAATTTGAAGCAGACCTGATCACAGTTTGTTATTTTCCATTGAAGCAAAGCATCGACAACCAGGAAATGAACCTCTAATAATAGAGGTGCAGACTAAACAGTAAACTGGAGACATTGGTGGATTACAGTTTCTGGGTATGGTAATACAACCAAGTTGTGGTACCTTTTCATCATATACATTTCAAATGCAAATGCATATTAAATTGCAAATACTAAAACGATAAGATCTATTTTATAATGAAAAATGATTTTCGTGTTTACAACATTTTGACTTCGATAGTGTAAAAAGGAGTTGCACTTGCGAGTCATGTGCAACGAAAGTCAGAAGATACAACAATGCAACTCGTGGAGGAAGCAAGAAAGCCAAGATGTCCGAAAGACACATGGGTCGAAACTGTCAAGAAATATGTGGAATGCTTGGGTTTGCACAAAACTGACACAATGGATATAGATCCACAAGGAAGGATGCCATCATACAAGCAACCAGTGGAAATAATGGGAAATGGTAGTAAAACGTTTGTTGCGAATGTATTTTCAGGGGGAAAGAAAAACAAAATTAGTCTCATAGGCCGAAAGGTAACGATAACAAGTGCAATTCATTCAAACAAGATAACACGTTGTATGACATGACAAATGGGAGACTGAACAAGCAGATAACAAGTCAGAGTCCACGAACAGATTACCTCCGCATTTGTACTGTATCACTCCTGGGTTGTAACAGTGAACGTATTGCAGGTACAACTACAAACTGCACTGGGCATCGAGCATACCTCCACCAGGTTGAACAATTTACGTTTTGTATCCCACTGATGGGCCGGATCTGCATCCGAACCTGAACCAAAATCGAATCGGCTTGTTCTTGTCACCTACCCAACTCATCCACCAAAGTTGTCACAATCTCTCCACTAGTTTTTGAAATACCATGCCAAACAGTATATTGTTTTTGGCCCTATCTCGCAATTGTTCAGAATCGTTTTTAAAAATATATTCTTGTATCCGGATCTGGATCTTCACCAAAATCGAATTGATTTCGTATATGTCACACCCAACATGTCCACCAAGTTTTGTCCGAATCCGTCCATAACCTTTTGAGCTATCGTCAATTTGTGTGCCGTCCCTGGGATGGATGTTAAACTGGGAGTCCCGTCTACCAGCTTGGGTCAGTGGACGTTAAATATCTCATGGTGTCCTTCACAAAAAGTATGCGAGTAGCCGACACCATGGCCAAAGTTTTCGGCTCAAGTCACTCAATGATTAAGAATCACTTAAAATATTCTTGAATCTGGATCTAGATTCTGATCGTCACCAAAATCTAATAAATTCGTCCTTGTCACACACCCAATCTGTCCACCAAATTTAATCCAAATCCTGTCCACAACTTTTAGGGAAATACCACTCACAAACAGATGGGTGAAAAAAATACCACTTGTCCACCTTGGGTGGCAGAAGTAACCAGAGAGTTCATAGAACACCTTACCCTATGCAGTCTTGAGAAAAAGGACATGGGAAGTCTTTTAAACTCTTGCTTTGTGTTTTCAAGCACAATCTATACAGTATTTCCCATGAGCCACCATTTTGTCTGAATCTCCATATTCCCCAACTCTGAGAGCGCAAGTGGCACATTTGATTGGTCAAGATGGCATAATATTTTGTCCAATTACTGTTAAACTGGAGGTTTTTAGAAGAGGCAACAAGGTGATTTGTGTTCTGGTGTACAAGTGTATAATTAAATGAAAATATAGCTTTCAAGGCTGCAGAAAAGAAAATTCTGAAGTTTACCACCATCGATGCACCATCTTTTACACCACCTTATACAACACGTTAAATTCGTTCTTTGTGGCTCTTGTATGTGTCTTTTATGAAGTCTCCAAAAACAATAAGTTTACTATTTGAAATGATTTTCAAATTTGTTTGACTGCCAAACAGGCAAAGACTAAACAAAATACCTTATTCATCTGCGCATGTGCACTCGGGACGATATTCCATACAATCTGCCAAATTCAGAGCCAAAGTACTGCTAAACTGCAGGTTCCTGTTTAAAAGTTTTCAAAATCGAACATTCAATTGAAATTAAGTCGTTCCTCGAACATAGACTGACAGACAAAGTGAACTGAATGCTTCACCCACTTTTCGAAAACACCCAGACACAGAAGCAGATGCGCGCACACACCAATGCTATCAGTGGAACCCTCTCCTTTCCTCTCCTAATGGAGGCTGCAGTGCCCCAATGCACCTTTTATACAAGGCCATTATCCATAGCTCAATGAGGTATTGCTCTCCCTCATGGGCTGGATTTTGAGTAGTTTGGATTTTTCAATGAGTTACTTTGAGTGAAGGTGGATGCCCAGTCTGCAGCTGAAGTTGGAGGCCAGCTTTACTATATGGTTGGCCCAGGAGAGATCATGGGTGATGGCGTTGCTTCGATGTTCAAGTCATTGAACGTCTTCTAGTGGCTGGCCATGAAAATCGATATATACAGTCACGTGAAAAAGTAAGTACACCCCATGTAAAGTTTTGACTTTTTCAACATATTTCAACATACAGCTATTTCATCTTCATTTCAACAATATTGATAGATAAAGGTGATATAATATAACAAATATCATGAAACATTTACATTTTGTAGTCCATTGTATAATTTAAATAAACATAAATGCAAATTTCGCATGTGGAAAAAGTAAGTACACCCTTGGCTCTAATAGGTGGTATTGCCCACTTTGGCAGAAACAACCTCAAGTAGGCGTTTCTTATAACTGTCTACCAGTCTCTGACATTGACTGGGAGAAATTTTTGCCCACTCCTCCATGCAGAATTCTTTCATCTGTGCGATGTTTGAGGGGTTTCTTGCATGCACAGCTCTTTTCAAATCCCCCCACAACATCTCGATGGGATTTCGATCCGGGCTTTGACTTGACCATTCCAGAACCCTCCATTTCTTTCTTTTCAGCCATTCCTTGGTGGATTTACTGGTATGTTTAGGGTCATTGTCATGTTGCAAGGTCCACCTTCGGTTGAGCTTCAACTTTCCGACAGATGGCCTCACATTATCCTCAAGCACCCTCTGGTACAATGAAGAATTCACAGTGGATTCAATGATGGTGAGCTGCCCAGGCCCTGATGCAGCAAAGCTGCCCCAAACTATAATATTTCCACCACCATGCTTTACAGTTGGTATCAGGTTCTTGTGGTCAAATGCTGTCTTTGGTTTTCGCCAAACATGTCTTCTGGTACTGTGGCCAAACAGCTCTACCTTTTACTCATCTGTCCAGAGCACATTGTTCCAGAAGTGCTGGTCTTTGCCTAGGTGTTCATTGGCAAACTTTAGTCTTGCCCTGTTCTTTTTGGACAGCAAAGGTTTCCTCCTGGCACACGTCCCATGTAGATCAAATTTGTGCAGCCTCTTTCTAATGGTAGACTCGTGCACTTTGATATCAACAGTGGCAAGAGCTACCTGTAGGTCCCGTGATGACATTCTGGGGTTCTTAGAGACTTCTTTCAGCATCTTGCGGTCTGCTCTCGGGCTGAACTTGCTGGGGCGGCCTGGCCTGTACAAGTTGGCAGTTGTTTGGAATCTTCTCCACTTGTAGATGATCTTCCGGACAGTCGAATGATCGATTTCAAATTGTTTGGAGATCTTTTTAAATCCATTCCCAGACTCGAAGGCATCTATAACCCTCTTTCTGAAGGCCTCAGAGAGCTCTTTTGGTCTAGGCATGGTGACGCCGCACACTTCAACAACAAAGAGCAAACCAAACTAAATGTCTGAGGTTTAAATAAGACAGGTTCCTCCAAGATCCTCTCTAACGATGTTCTAATCATTTACACCTGAGCTGGTGCACCTGATTCTAATTTTAGGTATTTGAAGTAGTGATAAATGTAGGGGTGTACTTACTTTTTCCACATGCGAAATTTGCATTTATGTTTATTTAAATTATACAATGGACTACAAAATGTAAATGTTTCATGATATTTGTTGTATTATGTCACCTTTATCTATCAATATTATTGAAATGAAGATCAAATAGCTGTATGTTGAAATATGTTGAAAAAGTCAAAACTTTACATGGGGTGTACTTACTTTTTCACGTGACTGTAGGTGAGTAAATTTGTCGAGTGAGGTTTAGCATACTTTATGAAAAAACCCGTTAAAAAAATTGATAAGTTTTGTTGAAAGTTATGTTGAAAAACTTTTATGAATGCAACACCTCTTGACAATACTGTTTTCATCTATGCAGTTCGGACAGGAAGGATAGTTCAGATGCTGAGAGTAAAATATGAAAATAATAACTTATTATGTGATAAATCAACACCACATGTTGAGAAGATGCTACCTTCATCTCACCTTTCCGTTGCACTTGGTGACAAACACTCCGTCAAAAACACATATTCGGGAAGCCGGTCCGGTGGTTCAATCTCTGTGGAATGGTCACTGCCTGTTGTTGATTCCTTCTCCCCAGGACAACCAGACAGTCTCTCCCCTTGGACAGACCCGGTTGTGGGAAAGTCATACGAAGATGGAATGGACCCAGGGCCCTTTGGTGGTACTTCTGGATGACCATTATGATTTGGAAAAGCATGTGTTCGAGTCAAGGTATTGGTCGGGGTGACGTTTGATAAGGTTATTGTTGTTGCAGTTGGTGTTGTTGGTGTTGTGGTGGTGTTGCTGGTAGAGGTTACAGGAGCAAGGTTCAGCATGGCTGCAAATACAGCAGAGGAAGTTGTTTTACGGTCCCATAATGTCATGCACAATCTCCAAAATTACACAAAACTCGACCTTCCCAAAACAATTTCTTAGGAAGTTCTACCAAATGTGTGCAAAAAACAAACATCTGAGAATTGCCCTCAGATGTGTGCAATTCCAAACAACAACAATCTGCAAAAAAACGAAAGAAAAGAGGCTTCTCACCAGGTTCGGGTTGAGCCACAAATCCGCACACCCGGCATAATGCCGACACCCAAGCTGACATCTCCTCTGGACTTGTCTCAACCAAGTAAAAAACACGGGACACCGTGTGCAGCGCAAAAACGTGTATATCACTGCCACCCACACCGCTTGCCACCCGAATCCTGGCACCATGCAGCCCAGCATCTACTCTTTCACACAGAGCAAGATCGATAGATCGCAGGGGTCGTGCACTGATCCGCTCACTCTTGTAATAAGCCAGAGTATCACGGTCACCCGTTAGTCTGCCACACCTCAAGACAAACCATCGCCGTTTCCAAGCCTAGAAGGGCCAAGGAGGAAACAAGAATGGTCAGGCTGGGTTTAATATGTCAAATTGTCTGATACATGCCATAAAAACAATACAAGTTAACCAACCAACGTAAAATAAAATGAAAACCAACTAGCTAGTTATGAAAGGCAGCATTATTTATTTAGTTTAAAAAATGGACCTCACATTAATTTTCACACAAAACGCGTGTCCGGCCAACAAGTCACATATTCCGATACATAATGTCATTGATGATGCAGTACTAGGCAAGCTTGAAAACTGTAGGCCGACATGTATTTACGGAAAGTATTCAGAACCAGTAACTGCAGCCCCACCTCGAGTGGCCTAAAAGGTTTTGTGGCAGGCAAAATCTGATAAAAAAGGGGGAATGAAAAAAAAAAAGGAGATTATGCAAATAGATAAATGATCATGGCAGCACAGCATGCCAAGATCAGAATAAAAACATGAGACTGCTTGTCTGCTTGCTTATAAATGGCAGCTCATGCAGCATGGATTGCAAACAAAAGGCTTTCTGGTGCATCATGCGAGGCAAGAATGCCAAGAAGGCTGACACAAGCAAAAACAGCTACGCAACAGCACGAGGCCAAAACACCCACACATGCCAGCTTGCTGCAATCGCTTATGTCCCTCGCTCGTACCAATCCTGCGTGGCGGCGCATTCCTGCGGCTTTTTCTCTCGCTTTGTTCAATTAAAAAATGTTGGTAAAATTGTTTTGACAATGCAGACAACCAACTTCCTCAGATGTGTGCAATTCCAATTATTAAGAACTCTCCAAACCAATGTGTTATGGAGTATGTGTATAGTATATTCTTTGCTCTTCCATGAGCCCTGCTCCTGTAAAAAGCAATATGTGTATATATATATATATATATATATATATATATATATATATATATATATATATATATATATATATATATATATATATATATATATATATATATATATATATATAACTGTAAGAAATAGTAGAAACTCCACAGTACGAGCAGGGCGTCTCATTTGCATTGAATAAATAATCGTTAGATTAAATAAGACGCGGACGTAGCTTCAGGACGTCGATCTTTAATTGTCGACAAGCTTTCGACCAACAAAGGTCTTCTTCTGAGTCGGCCCCAAGTTCAACGGAAGTCCATATATAAAAGCAACCTGCCCATGTGTATGGCATATATATATATATATATATATATATATATATATATATATATATATATATATATATATATATATATATATATACAATGATGGGGTGGAAGGTGGCACTTGTTGGTCTCAGATTGTGCAGCAATGGGACTCAACCTTATGTCATCACCAATCACAGTTAATGGTGCATAATTAACCTTTCTATATATTTTTAAAAAACATTATTTTTATATACATAAATATTTATATACACATATATATATATACACATATACATATACACATACACACACACGAAATCCCCAAATTGACAAGCACTCATGTGCATCACTGATGTCTTTTTGAGCTCCTCCGATCCCAAAAGCAAGGAGGAATTATGAGGATGGATGGCCGGATAAACTCAAATTCAGTTAAAGGCTTGATAACTGGCTATCCAGCAGTAGAGCTTTCATCATCATGACAGCCTGAGAAACAGCTGTGTTTCTGACCTTCGATCTCCAGCTGTTGAGAGGAGGCAAGTTTCTGTTCCTGGGAATGGATATAAGAGATCCAATAATATTGGCTGTATCATTGACACCGTTGCTAAAGTGACAACCTGCCCATGTGTATGGCATAGATAGCCAATGGAGCCTTTGTGGCTTGAGTCTTACAAACCCCTACCACTCTCAACCCTCCCCTCCTCCTTCCGATTTCATGCAGGAAGCACTGGGTGCCCGTGGGAAACTGAAACATCAACATTTGGTTGAACTTGTCCAAGGGCAGAGTTCACTTCCCTATTTTCAGGGTTATCCCCAATACAAATGTAAGCACAACCATGTCACAGTGAAAGTACCATGATATTATGGACTGTACATTATATATCGAGTTTTCAAAAAGGTTTAATTAATGGGAAACTCACAATAGTCCAGGTATAATTAAAAATAAAATAAAAAGTAAAACAAGATGCATTTACAAAAATAAAATTTTATACTTATAATTGTATATTGTTACGGTGACAGGTGTTTCGGGGTTTACCACGAGATAAATTTCTCGGACTTCTTCCAAATTCCCAGCCCTGAGGCCACCAGATATGGATAACTCCGCAATCAGGTAGATTGCTAATTAACCACGAATGCAGATTGATACCAAACTTGGCAGGGTCCTCGCTACGAAAACCGTTACTTTTCCGGTGGATTGGCAATGCCAATTGGGGCAGGTACTTGTCTATTTAATCAGGTACGATCGAGCGGAACCATCAAATGTGCATCAGCTAAATTATGGAGCCAATCGGTGGGGCAGAACTTCCGGCAATTTGGACTGTTACACACTTAATCGAGTCAATAGGAAGAGACGAAACGGACAGGCTGGAAACAAAACGTTTATGAAGCAAATATTTACATGCCCAATCGTCAAAAGACATACATTTATACAAGCATAGTAACCAAATGCAAAAGAAAAGGCACAGTTATACAGCTACAACAATCAAAGAAACAACAGTCACAAAGTCTTATCCTCTTCAGCACTCTTGCTTAGTGACTATACATCATAAGACATGGGCCCAGCAGATCACACCGACAAAGAAGAGAGGATGGTGGAGGTGAAAGATTAGGGCGTGTTGGCAGCCCTTTGACTCACTAGGAGGCACCGCCGATGGGCGTGTCTAGATCGATGGCCTGAAGGGCGTGTCCGAGTCCAGATATAAAACCAGAGAATCTTGAAACAGGTAAGGAAGAGGGTGGGGTGTCAGAAGTAGAGGTATAATATTAGAAGTGCGGGTGCAAGCCAATACGCCAGCCCTGTAAAGGACAAGAGCTGGTGGTTGATGTAACTCGTCACTGGTTGGTAGCTCTATCTGAGCCTTAGGTATACAACTTAATAGAGGTAATTAGAGATAGCTAGAGAAAGTCGTGTGTCTCATCTTGGAGTACTCGTCCCCATGCCAGACTCTGCTGCCTGCTCACCCTCACTCAGCACAACCTGCCTCCAATGTACTCTGCCCCGTCTCCAACACGGACTGGACTCTTGGCAGCACTCTACTTTGGTGCAAGCAGGCAGGTGGGTAGTATGTCTCTGGTTCAGGTGGACAGCAATGAATGTCTCTCCGTTCCGCCCTTTAAGCTGTTTGCTCGGGACGGGGACTTGCGGTATCAAAGTTCACAGGAGGCGCAGTCTTCGGGAGCAAAGATCGTATGATGATCTTTGACCCCCAACAGCACAGGCCTCCATTAGTGTGCTCCCGAAGCACCACCTTCCTCTGCTGTCACTCACTTGCTCCGGAACTATTGCACTTCCCAACATGCACTTCCAGCATGACACTGTTGTTTTTCCTCACACATTTTCCCACCTGCCAGCATTTCCGCCAAGCGAGTTCAAACAGGAAAAGGTCCATGCTGTTTTCCCTTGTGGTAATGTGGGTTGTGTGAAGTGTGGTGATTAATAAAATGCATGCATGTGGTACTGTATATGAAAGGTGGGTAAAGAAGAGACGTGCAATAGTAACCACCATAGAGTAGCCATGGATAGCGGGTTATGGAAGGAAGAGGAGAATAAAGATATTGAGAGAGGAAGAGCATAGAGGAGGAGGAATAATAACGATTGAGTGGGGAATAGGAGGGGCATATGGGACGAGGAAGAGGAAGACTTATAGCCCACACAACACATACAGTGCATTCAGAAAGTATTGAGACCCCTTCACTTTTTCACATTTTGTTATGTTGCAGCCTTATGCTGAAATCGTTTAAATTCATTTTTTCCCTCATCAATCTACACTCAATACCTCATAATGACAAAGAGAAAACAGGATTTTATAAAGTTTTGCAAATTTATAAAAAGAAAAAACTGAAATATCACATTGACATAAGTATTCAGACCCTTTGCTTTGACACTTGAAATTTAGCTCAGGTGCCTCCCATTTCTCTTGATCATCTTTGAGATGTTTCTCCACCTTGATTGGAGTCCACCTGTGGTAAATTCAATTGATTGGACATGATTTGGAAAGGCACACACCTGTCTATATAAGGTCTCACAGCTGACAATGCATATCAGAGCAAAAACCAAGCCATAAGGTCGAACGAACTACCTGCAGAGCTCAGAGACAGGATTGTGTCGAGGCACAGATCTGGGGAAGCCTACAAAAAAAATCTCTGCTGCATTGAAGGTTCCAAAAAACATAGTGGCCTCCATAATTCTTAAATGGAAGAAGTTTGGAACAACCAGGACTCTTCCTAGAGCTGGCCGCCCGGCCAAACTGAGCAATCGGGGGAGAAGGGCCTTGGTAAGAGAGGTGACCAAGAACCCGATGGTCACTTTGGCTGAGCTCCAGAGATCCTGTGTGGAGATGGGAGAAACTTCCAGAAGGACAACCATCACTGCAACCCTCCACCGATCTGGGCTTTATGGCAGAGTGGCCAGACAGAGGCCTCTCCTCAGTGAAAGACACATGAAAGCCCACTTGGAGTTTGCAAAAAAGCACTTAAAGGACTCTCAGACTGTGAGAAACAAGATTCTGTGGTCTGATGAAACCAAGATTGAACCTCGATATAACCGCCGAACACACAGTATATATATACTAGCGGGGTCACCCGTGGGAATCCCACGGGCATGGATGTGTGTGACATTTCGACAGATTGAGTTAGATGCTGCACCTGCACATTCAGTTATATAAAATGGTTACTGGCAATTGATCACATCCACAAATGATGTAATCCACACAATTTATGTACTGTAGCGGTTACCGCTGGATGTACATAATCGCCTTGCACCGGCCAGAACACGGCCAGACGCGCCTCTCCCGGGCATGCCCGGACTCACTGTTCCCGGGCACGCCCGGTCTCGTCTTTCCCGGGCATGCCCGCTCTCGCCTTTCCAGGGCTCGCCCAGAGCGTCCGGGCATGCCCGCTATCGCCTTTCCAGTGCTCGCCCAGAGCGCCCGGGCATGCCCGCTATCGCCTTTCCAGGGCTCGCCCAGAGCGTCCGGGCATGCCCGCTATCGCCTTTCCAGGGCTCGCCCAGAGCGTCCGGGCATGCCCGCTATCGCCTTTCCAGTGCTCGCCCAGAGCGCCCGGGCATGCCCGCTATCGCCTTTCCAGTGCTCGCCCAGAGCGCCCGGGCATGCCCGCTATCGCCTTTCCAGGGCTCGCCCAGAGCGTCCGGGCATGCCCGCTATCGCCTTTCCAGGGCACGCCCAGAGCGTCCGGGCATGCCCGCTATCGCCTTTCCAGTGCTCGCCCAGAGCGTCCGGGCATGCCCGCTATCGCCTTTCCAGTGCTCGCCCAGAGCGTCCGGGCATGCCCGCTATCGCCTTTCCAGGGCTCGCCCAGAGCGTCCGGGCATGCCCGCTATCGCCTTTCCAGGGCACGCCCAGAGCGTCCGGGCATGCCCGCTATCGCCTTTCCAGGGCTCGCCCAGAGCGTCCGGGCATGCCCGCTCTCGCCTTTCCAGTGCTCGCCCAGAGCGCCCGGGCACGCCCAGCCTCGACTTGCCAGGCCGCAGCCAAACACGCCCGGGCAGGTCCAGACTCGCCTTTCCAAGGCTCGCCCTTGACACCCGAGCATGCCCGGTATAGCTTTTGCCGGGCAAACTTCCCGACATAAATGTGTATATATATTGTTGCCCGAAAAACGGGCTTGTCAGAATACCTGAGCTGTTTTGTTTCAATAAAGCAACTCGGACGAATTCCGTCTTTGGTCGCGTCAATTCTTTCGACTCGCGTTGGAGCGCAGTTCCTTCAGTACTTTACATAACGTTAATAGGAATACATGCCCGTGTAGATGGGAAATACAGTTTGTTTGAAATAAATCACAAATATCAGAAGAAAGTTTTTAAAATTTAGAACTATTCTCACTCAGAGTTAAACATCACCGTAATATTATGCGGTTGCTTCAACGTTTTCGGTGAATTATATGTCATTCCCATCTACACGGGCATGTATTCCTATTAACGTTATGTAAAGTACATAAATTGTGTGGATTACATCATTTGTGGATGTGATCAATTGCCAGTAACCATTTTATATAACTGAATGTGCAGGCGCAGCATCTAACTCAATATGTCGAAATGTCACACACATCCATGCCCGTGGGATTCCCACGGGTGGGAATCCCACGGGCATGGATGTGTGTGACGAATTTTAAATATATGTCGACTGTTATTTTAGGCGGTGTATTTTCGTTTATCATCATGGCGCGATTTAAAAAAATATATCTCTGCATTTTCCTCTCCAATACCTCCTCACACTTTACACACACACCGGCCCATGTTTACATATACACACACACACACACACACACCCACACACGTACATCGACACACATGCACACACACACATATGCAAATATGTATACACATATGTATCCACATATATGCACATTATACACCTCCACACACACACACACACACACACACACACACACACACACACACACACACACACACACACACACACACACACACACACACACACACACACACACACACACATACAACAACAACATGCATTTTAAGGCCATTTTCCCTGCGAGAGCGGGGGTTAGCCTACATACACATACACACACATATATACACACACACACACACATATGCACGCGCACACACACACACACACACACACACATATGCACGCGCACACACACACACATACACACGTACACACACACACATACACACGTACACACACACACGTACACATGTCCCACATGTTTTTATCCCACATCCCACATGTATATACATATTTAAAGTGTACGTGCCCTTCCCCCCTCCCCCGCCCGGCAACGCTGGGTACTTCTGCTGGTAACTAATAAAATAAAAACGAAGAAATATCTCTCGGTAATTTCATGAAACTCGGTGGAATTGGATGAAATTCGCTTGGTGAATTCACTCGGTGTATTCGGTTCGGCTCGGTTCACTCAGTTTAAAGAAAAAGCGATAATGTCGACATGTTGCCGTCTGTGTCATGTTGGGCGGTGTATGATACTTGTTGGCTGTTGGGCGGTGATATGGTGTATTTTTAAAAATATATCTCTGCATTTTCCCACGTTGCTGACACCGAGTCGTTCTTCATCGACTGTGTCATTCATTTTGGAAATGGAAGTTTCCACGCAACGCATGAATTGTCACGAGTCAAGAGGAAGTGTCTCGTCATCATCAAATGACAAATATATTACATTGTGAAAATTAAAGATTTCAAATAAACCTATTTGATGTGTATGCGCAAATAACTAATAAATAAAGAAACGAAGAAATATCTCTCGGTAATTTCCTGAACCATATTTTACTTCCGGCTAATAATGTTGAATGAAATAAAAACGAAGAAATATATGTCGTTTTGTGATGACTGTCATCAAAAGTAAACGGTGAATTCATTCGGTTCGGCTCGGTTCACTCGGTTTAAAGAAAAAGCGATAATGTCGACATGTTGCCGTCTGTCATGTTGGGCGGTGTATGATACATGTTGGGCGGTGTATGATACATATTGGGCGGTTGTTGGCGGTTGGGCGGTGGGCGGTGATATGGTGTATTTTTAAAAATATATCTCTGCATTTTCCCGCGTTGCTGACACCGAGTCCAAAACCATCGATAAAAATGAAATCATATGGTGAGTTAGATTGGAGATAAAGGCGTGAGAGAGACTCAATGGCCTTGAAGTTACAGGCCTTTGAGAATTAATTTCGTTCTATAAACGGCAACTTTCATCGGATTTTCTTCCCGTTTTTTTTCAACCGAGTCTAAAACTATGTTAGCGACTGTGAAAAATGAAATGATATATCGAATTTGATTTGAAATAAAACTGGGAGAGAGAGCAAGACACCACGGGCCTACAAAACAGGCCTCAAAGCTATGCGAGTTAATAAAATGGTGGATATTTGTTTATATGAAGCGAAGCCACTCCCAGAATGGGTGGAGCTATGGGTGGAGCTACTCTGCAAACCGAGTAAGCCACACCCCGGACAGACGCCCAACAGACAGACAGACAGACAGAATCATCTACGGCTATTATAATATAGATATACACAAGCCGAAAGCACTCGGCGTTGCCGGGTTCTTTTTGAATGAATTTACTACTATAATTCAGCTTTTACTCGCGGCCGAAGAAGATTGACTACTCTAATTCAGCTCAGCTTTTAATTGTGAAATGGGCCCAGCCCATCCGAAGCGGCCTCGCCACCTAGCCTATAACCTTCCCGGGGCCCGTCCCGACATTTTTCGTTCTTTTTGAATGGATTTACTACGATAATTCAGCTTTTACTCGCGACCGTAGAAGATTAACTACTATAATTCAGCTCAGCTTTTAATTGCGAAATGGGCCCAGCCCAGCCGAAGAGGCCTCGACCAGCCTCGCCACCTAGCCAATAACCTTCCCGGGGCCCGTCCCGACATTTTTTGTTTCAGAGGTTTCCTCCTATATTTCACCGTTCAGGAGATTAGGGAGTGCAGACAAACAAAAACTTTTTATATACAGACTTGGCATTTAATATGGAATATTTTTTTTTTCTTGACTTGGGTTTACTTTCTTAACTCAGTATATCAATCTAGTGAGTTTCGGTTACACTTTGGTGATTTATTTGTTAAAAGAACCATGTCACTGATTGTCTGTCGCAGCAAGAAGTCAACAACAGGATTATATTACAGGTGGCGTGGCAAAATGTACGGACAGGTGCATTTGATGATTGGCTTCACAGTCGGGTATACAAGGGTTGTTGCGTTCTGTATTAGTGGAAAACAACTGCTGCACGTCTCCAAAAGTTATTGCCGCTTCCTCTGGAGATGGTCCGTCAACTCGACAATGCTGTTTGTCATTGAGTGGTGGCTTTACGAAATTACGGCATGAAACAGCGTGCTATTGCTCGGCAGTATGGCATCACTGAAGGTCAGGTGTCAAAGATCCTGAAACGAAATGCTCAGAGGGGTGTCCTTACTCCAATACCGAGGCCAGGACATCCCCGCAGAACCACAAGGAGGGATGATCGCCAGCTGCACCGGTTAGTCCGCAATGGCCGTCCCAAGTCAGCTAATCGGCTTAGGGCTGAGTGGCAGCAACTGACAAATGTGCCTGTATCCAGAAGGCTAGTCAACCAACGACTGGTTCAAGCAGGCTATCGTGCCAGGCGTCCCCTGAGAAAGCCACGCCTGACCAGACAACACCGCCAGCGCCGATTGCAGTGGGCCAGAGAGCACCGTCAATGGCAGTCAGGACACTGGAATCACGTGATCTTCAGTGACGAGTCTAGATTTCTGGTCTATCATCAAGATGGTCACGTCCGAGTGTGCAGACAAGTGCATGAAGCCTACAACAAAGATTGTATAGTGCCAAGAGTCCAAGCTGGAGGTGGTGGGGTGACCGTTTGGGCTGCTTTTCATGCAGGGGGCAAAACTGACCTGGTTGTTCTGAATGGAAACCTGAACCAGTTCAAGCACAGGGCCATTCTGGAAGAAACATTGCTTCCATTTGCTCATGCAGCCTTTCGAGGAAACGTCGTCTTCCAAGATGACAATGCACGGCCTCATCGTGCTCGCATGATCAAACACTTTCGTGCTGACCGTGGTGTAGAGCATATGGAGTGGCCTGCCATGTCCCCGGATATGAATCCGATAGAGAACTTGTGGGCAGAATTAACGCGTCAAATCGACCACTTGGACCAGCAGCCGACCTCTGTGCGTGAATTGCAGCAGGCTATTGTCACTGCATGGCAAGCGATTCCTGTCCAAACCTTGGCAAATCTCGTGAACAGCATGCCTCAACGTGTACGTGCTCTCCTGAATGCTCGTGGGGGTTACACGAAGTACTGAACTGTAATTTTACTGTCCGTAATCCCAGTCGCAATTTAACTTTTGTTTTTGTTATTAAAATTTTTTGGCTAATGTGCAAAATAAAGAGATACTTCTGGAAAACGTACAGAAGTTTAACACAGTACTGTCCATGAATTGAGTTCGATATCAGTTTACATCACTTTCAAGGATCAATTTATTTGTTTCGAAATGTCAAATGTGGTTTTTGTTTCTTTTAAAGGTGACATTAACAAAATCTAGAATAATTTCAACATAATTCCAATGAACTTTTGGTTCTAAGACATCTTGAAAAGTAAGTTCACCCCCACAAAAAAAAAATTCCATATTAAATGCCAAGTCTGTATATATAGAAGAAGAAGATACGTAGAAGATAGATATATAAATATATATACACATACATATATATATACACATACATATATATATACACATACATACATATATATATATATATATATATATATATATATATATATATATATACA
Source organism: Myxine glutinosa (assembly GCF_964187855.1). Taxonomy (NCBI): domain Eukaryota; kingdom Metazoa; phylum Chordata; class Myxini; order Myxiniformes; family Myxinidae; genus Myxine; species Myxine glutinosa. The sequence continues at coordinate 33,015,105 of NC_136274.1, read as the reverse complement.
TATATATATATATATATATATATATATATATATATATATATATAGTGCGTATCAAAAAAAAGGTAATCCGAATCCTCGGGGTTAATATGCAACGGTTATTTAGTTTGACAATTTAAATGTGGTTTACCAATTATGAGGAGATCCTCAGCTTTCCATTGATGCCTTTCATGCATCATTGCTGTCACACATGACCGAGTACATGTTCATTAAAAATGACAAGTTCAAATCGCATTTTTACAAGTTTGGCTAATCGGTGCAAGACAGTTTTAAATGGACGCATTACTTGTCGACTGCCAAGTTGATTATGTAAAATTGTTAAGCTGGTCTGGTAATCGTCGGTTGCACCATCCTTTGTTTATTTTTTTTTTTTTTTTTTTTTTTTTTTTGGTATACAAGATCGAGGCTCGTGAAAGAGCGAACATTAATCACACAGAAAGACAAACCGACACATAAAACATATAACATCGGGAGCGGTAGACAAGATGGGGAGAGAGGGGGAAGGACACAAACACAACATTTGAGAGCAGGGACCGAGAGACATGGAGACATCGAGAGATCTGAGAGAGGGCGAGGGCTTTGGGGGGGGGGGGGCATGGGAAGGGGGCGGTGGGAGAGGTATAAAACATATGGACACTGCCAGGACTTCCAGGAAAGAAGTTGGAATTTCAAACAAGGTGGATCTGGGGTGAATTAGCGGGGGTAGAAAAGATCAAGGTTTTGGATGGGGGAAGATAAGAGATGGTGGTGAACAGCTGTTTTAAAGACCTGGAGGGAGGTGGGTATTTAAGATGGAGGGAGGTGGAAAGACCTGGAGGGAGGTGGTTTAAGATGGGTATTTAAGATGGGCCTACAGTGTATGGGTTTAGAGACAGTCTGGGTCATTGAAAAGATGGTTCAACTTACGACTGAACAGCGGACCTTCGTGGTTACAACCTTTCACCAAACTGGAAGTTTGCAGCGAACTCGTGATGCGTTCAGGGAACGTTTCCCAGAACGGGAGCTCCAGCAGCCAAAACCATCTGGGCGAATGTTGGAAAATACCAAGAGCGACAGTGACCAAGTGACCAGTGACTGCACTAGCCTCAACCGCAACAAGGATAATTCTGGTAGGAGGCGCACTGGGCGATCGGAAATGAACATTGCACTAGCCTCAACCGCAACAAGGGGAATTCTGGTAGGAGGCACACTGGGCGATCGGAAATGAACATTGCAGCAGTAAGGCAGCAAGTTTTGGAGCATAATCAGGATACCAGCGCAAGACGAAATGGGACGGGATTGCCTTCGGCAACATTCAACCGAATCACAAAACTGGACCCTCCACCAACATCCATATCGGAATCACATCCGGCATCAACTTACGCCAGGGGATTTTGCCAGGAGGCTGGTGCTTGCCAGATGGTTGATAACACGTTGCGAAGCAGATGTCAATTTCCTGCGGTATCTCGTTATCGGCGACGAAGCTGCTTTCGCCATGGACGGCAAGGTCAATTCCCATAATGTTCTTGAATATGTACCGACAGGACAACCCCCAGAATTTAATTTTGACACCAACATGAATCGACAAAAGTGGACTGTTTGGTTGGGACTTTGTGGAAGTGGTCAGGTGATCGGACCATTTTTCTTTCAAAGGCATGTCAATGGTAACAGGTATCTGCAGATGATCAATGATGAAGTTTTACCGCAGCTGGAGGAGAACTTTGGGCGACAGTTTTGTGGTGTCTTCAGATATCTCTGGTGGGCCCAAGACGGCGCCCCAGCACATCGTCTTATCGCTGTCCGAGATCGACTGAGGGAACTCTTTGGAGACCGAGTCATCGCCCTCAACCATGCAGTGAAATGGCCGCCAAGATCACCTGACCTCACACCATGTGATTATTTCCTTTGGGGACATTTAAAGAACAAGGTGTTCGTAACTCCTCCCCGTGATCTTGATGAATTGCAGGGCCGTATTCGACATGAAGTGGATGCTTTGCGCAATCACCCGGCTATGGTGAGACGAAAAGTTCAGGGCATGCTCCGCCACTGTGAGCTTTGTGTTGAAAGGGGAGGTGGACATGTTGAAGGTGTGGGTGCATAAAGGCCAATCATTCCTGAGAAAAGTTCACATCTGACGTTCATTTTGCACCAATTATCCTGACTTGCATCGATTAGCCAAACTTGTAAAAATGCGATTTGAACTTGTCATTTTCAATGAACATGTACTCGGTCATGTGCGACAGCAATGATGCATGGAAGGTATCAATGGAAAGCTGAGGATCTCCTCTTAATTAGTAAACCACATGTAAATTGTCAAAATAAATAACCTTTGCATATTAACCCCTTGAATTCGGATTACCTTTTTTTTGATACGCACTGTATAATACATATGCATACATATATATACACACTACATGATCAAACGTATGCGGACACCCCTTCTAATTAGTGGATTCGGCTATTTCAGCCACACCCATTGCTGACAGGTATATATAATCAAGCACACAGCCATGCAATCTCCATAGACAAACATAGCAGTCGAATGGGCCATACTGAAGAGCTCAGTGACTTTCAACGTGGCACTGTCATAAGATGCCACCTTTCCAACAAGTCAGTTCGTCTAATTTCTGCCCTGCTAGAGCTGCCCTGGTCAACTGTAAGTGCTGTTATTGTGAAGTGGAAACGTCTCGGAGCAACAACAGCTTAGTCGCAAAATGGTAGGCCACACAAGCACACAGAATGGGACCGCCGAGTACTGAAGCACGTAGTGCGTAAAAATCGACTGTCCTCGGTTGCAACACTCACTACCGAGTTCCAAACTGCCTCTGGAAACGTCAGCACAACAATTATTAGTCGGGAGCTTCATGAAATGGGTTTCCATGGCAGAGCAGCCATACACAAGCCTAAGATCACCATGCGCAATGCCAAGCGTCGGCTGGAGTGGTGTAAAGCTCGCCGCCATTGTACTCTGGAGCAGTGGAAACGCATTCACTGGAAAGATGAATCACGCTTCACCATCTGGCAGTCCGACAGACGAACCTGGCATTGGCGGATGCCAGGAGATCGCTACCTGCCACATTGCATAGTACCAACTGTAAAGTTTGGTGGAGGAGGAATAATGGTCTGGGGCTGTTTTTCATGGTTCGGGCTAGGCCCATTAGTTCCAGTGAATAGAATGGAAATCTTAATGCTATAGCATACAATGACATTCTAGACGATTGTGTGCTTCCAACTTTGTGGCAACAGTTTGGGGAAGGCCCTTTCCTGTTTCAGCATGACAATGCATCCATGCACAAAGCGAGGTCCATACAGAAATTGTTTGTCGAGATCGGTGTGGAAGAACTTGAGTAGCCTGCACAGAGCCCTGACCTCAACCCCATCAAACACCTTTGGGATGAATTGGAATGCCGACTGCGAGCCAGGCCTAAGCCAGGCCTAATCTGCCTAGGAAACACCGGGATGACAGTTTATACCTGGGTCGGGATTCAAACCCAGGCTCGACAGCTTAGAGGTTAGTGTGCATACCTTTAGGAGTCTAGGACATTCTGGCAGCCCACGAAGTTCAACAACAAAGGCGTAATTTTAAATGCCCGAAGAGTGAAGGTAGTCATATATGACTTTCTTCACAAATGGTGCATTCCGTTAGCAAGCAGCTTGCTTGTTGTGTTCCGTTAGCGAGCAGCTTGCTCTGTGTGTTCCGTTAGCGAGCAGCTTGCTCTGTGTGTTCCGTTAGCGAGCAGCTTGCTCTGTGTGTTCCGTTAGCGAGCAGCTTGCTTTGTGTGTTCCGTTAGCGAGCAGCTTCACACCGTCTCCAAGATCCAACTCAACATTTCCTCCATCTGCAGCTCCCTCTGTGCACACCTTACATTTGAATGTAGCTGCCACACTGGTTAATGACCCTCTCAGACCACTACATTTTTGATGAACCCACTCAGCGCACATTGTACATTGAATGGAGTTCACTCCGACACCCTTCCTGCACACAGCACATGGCCACTTCCCAGTTCTTTCCACCTCACCACATGCTTTACCACTTGCCATCACCTTCGTCTTTCCTATATTCACCTTCAGACCTTTTGTCTCCATACTTTCCTTCCACTTGTTCATCTTTTCCTTCAGTCCATCTATACTTTCTGCAATCAACACCAGATCATCTGAATACAACAACTCCCACGGTAAACCCTCCTTTACGGTCTGAGCTAGCACCTCCATCACAGCTACAAATAGTAGTGGACTTAGTACCGACCCCTGATGCACTCCCACCTTCACCTCAAACTCAACACTGTTCCCGTCCTTTGTCCTTACAGCTGTGCGTGCTCTTTTGTACATTGCCATCACAACTCTGATCAACCATTCCTCCACTTCTAACTTCCTCAATGCCCATGTCAATACTTTGCATGGAACCCTATAAATAAAGACTCTATGGAAATAAAGAGTACAAACACAGGTAACTCCATGGCTATTCAGTTTGTTCTTACCTGGATTGTTATTGTGTGTTACATGGTTCTCCAGGCACTAATTACATTATTAGCCTCCATTGGACTTTGTCCGAAATGGGGCTTCTGGATTTGATCTCGCGCGTCCGTGTGTCTGCAACTATATCTCGGAGATCGTGTATGGACCGATTTTGTTCATACTTGGCACACAGACAATACATGATGGTATACATATGCACATCATTTTGTTTCACAATGCAATCAAAGGCGGGCGACTGGCGGCCATTGTAGTTGTAGAAAAACCTGATGTTGAACACGTCCTCAACTATTTATCGGACATGCATTTGCCGATGTCGTTCAAACTTGGCACACAGATAATGAATGATGGCTTACATATGCTGCATGTAAGATGGTCATTCTTTTGAGATCAGAACAAAGATGGCAGACTGGCAGCCATTTTGTTACTTTTTCTTTTTTTTGTTTGTTTACTGAATCGAGGCTCGTGAAAGAGCTAACATTTACTTCACAAACAAATCAACCAGACAAACAAAATATATAAAAAGAGGGAGCGGAAAACAAGATGGGGAGAGAAGGGGAAGCACACAAACACAACATTTGAGAGCAGGGAGATGTGTGGAAGGGAGGCCTTGGGGGGAGGAGGCGTGGGAAGGGGGGGGGGGAGGGTGGAGGGAGAAGTATAAAACACAAGGACACCAAGGACTTCCAGGACAGAAGTTGGTATTTCAAAAAAGTGGAATTGGGTTGAAATTAGCGGGGGTAGAAAAGATCAAGGTTTTGGATGGGGGAAGATAAGAGATAGTGGTGAACAGCTGTTTTAAAGACCTGGAGGGTGGAGTGGGATTGAAGAGAGTGAGGGAGTTTGTTCCAGAGGCGGGAGAAAAGAGGAATGAAGGAGTGAAGGTGAGCAGAGAGTCTTGATTTTGGCAGTTTGACCATAAGAGGGTTGCAGGCAGATCTTGTGCGACCTGTAGGAATATTTGCGGGACAGAGCCCAGAGAGAGCTGGGGGGGCAAGGCCAGAGAGGAGTCGGTAGAAGATGGAAAGACCACCAACCTGCCTGCGGTGAGTGAGTGAGAGGCCCTTGGAGTTGGCTTCATCGCGGGAGATTCCAATGATTCTGAATGCTTTGGTTTCAACAGCGTGAAGACGAGCTAGGTGTGAGGCAGGAGCACCAGCCCAGAGGGGAGAGCAGTATTCCATTGAGCTGCGGATGAAAGCCTTGTATATGGTGAGGAGCTCAGGTGTGCCAAGGAAGGACTTCGCACGACGGAGGATGCCCAGTCGGCGACTGGCTTTGGAGGCCAGATTTGAAATGTGGTTTTCCCAGGAAAGATCATGGCAGATAGTGAGACCCAAAAGCTTGAGTGACAGAACTTCTTGGAGAGGATTATTCAGAAAGTGGATGGGAGGGTTGTCCAGTCGGTCTTTTCGGAGAGACATCGTAAGAGTGTGAGATTTGTCAGGATTGAAAGACATGTTCCACTTGTTTGCCCAGTCTGTGATTTTGTCCAGGTCTGCAGAGAGTGAGGAGGCAGCAGACTGCCGATCTGAGGGATGAAGAATGGAGCGACAGAGAGTAGAGTCATCAGCAAAGAGATACAGAGGATTTTCAAGAGATTCAGAGAGATCATTGATGAAGACCAGAAAAAGCACAGGGCCCAGAACACTGCCTTGTGGAACTCCAGCCTGAACAGGAAGAGGAGATGAGAGAAACCCATTCAGGGCCACACGTTGACTACGACTAGAGAGGAAGTCCGCCAGCCATGCGTGGAGATTTCCATGGATACCAAAAGAGGAGAGTTTGGTGAGCAGAGCGGGGTGCCAGACCGTATCGAAGGCACGTGATATGTCAAGGGAGACTGCTCTAATTTCCTGTTTGGCATTGAGGACCTCCATCCATTGTTGAGAAAGCAGAAGCAGCATGTCCAGAGTAGAGTGTCCAGGTCTGAAACCAAATTGATGATCAGAGATCAAGCCATTGGAGAAGAGGAAAGATTTCATATCTGAAGCAATGATGGATTCCATGACTTTGCTGATCATTGGGAGAAGGCTGATTGGTCTGTCGTTGCTGGGATCTGTTTTTGCACCTTTTTTGTGCAAAGCGGTGATGTTGGCAGATTTCCAAGCAGATGGAAGATGACCTTGAGCAAAAGAGAGGGTGAAGAGAACAGAGAGAGGGAGTGAAAGAGCGGAAGAACAGGATTTTAGGACCCGTGGGCTGATGCCGTCAGGTCCAGTTGCAGAATCCGTGTATACTTAAACGTGTATCCAACAATTTCTCGGACATGCATGGTCCAATTTTCTTCAAACTTGGCACAAAGACAATGCATGAGTATACATAGGCAGAGTGTGGCTACTGTTTGGTATTATCAAAAAATTGAGGAAAGAAGCAGAAGTGGAAAAGACAGGACAAAGACAGGAGGGTAGGAGAGTGTGGAAGGAGTGAGGGAAAAAAACCATCATATGTATAAGAGTATTGAGGGGTGGCAGAGCAGAGAGGCATGAAGTTAACAGCAGATAAGCGAGATTTTAATGGAGCACATGTTGGAGATGTTAATTAGGGATCACATTTAAAGAACCATTTCAATAAATTCAAACTAATTAAATATAGTCAGCACTGACTTACCAACGGGAGTGTAACTAATTTATTGTAGTTCTATGAAGCAGTTTCTGATTGGGTGGATGAGGGAAGGGCAGTGGACATAGTACATCTTGACTTTCACAAGGCATTTGATAAAGTACAACCATAGGAGGTTGTTAACGAAGGTGAGAGCTTGCGGAGTGGCTGGTCAAGTAGCTACCTGGATTGGAAACTGGCTTGGTGATAGGAAGCAAAGAATGGCTGTGAGTGGGAGGATGTCTAGCTGGGAGGATGGATGTACGACTGTACGTAGTAGGGTATCTCGGAGATCAGTCCACTGAATGAATGAATGAATGATTTGGATTGTGGGGTAAGAGTCATTTTTCTAAACTTGCAGACGACTCAAAACTTGACAGTAACATCGATAACAGAGAGGAGGGAGGGAGGGGAGGGGAAGGGGTGATCAGACCCAGGAAAGTGTAGATACGTGAATAGATTGGCAGGGGCAGTTTAACATATTAAACAAATGTAAGGTGCTGGGGATGATGGGTACGAACAATGAAGGTTGAGATTACGTGATGTAAAGGGCAATCTTGGAGTGCGTCACACAGAATGATCTGGGGGTGGTAATATATATATGGGAGGTAAGCAGACAGGACAATGCCAAACAGCGACAGGTAAAGCTAAAGGGGTTTAGGTTGAATTCATAAGGGGATAGATTATAAAGCAAAAGAGGTAGTCTTAACACTACAGGAATGTAGTGAGGGCCTCATCTAGAACATCGTGTTCACTTTTGGTCACCACAGCTGAGGAAGGATGTAGCTGTCATGGAGAGGGGTTGGATTGATACAAGATAGGGCATGGGGTTATTAGATTGATTGCAGGCCTAGCTAAACTGAGCTATGACTCGTGGCTGAAGGAGACATGATTTTATACATTAGAAAGGACGTCATTTGCTTGAGATGTTTAGGATAATGGAAGAAGATAGGTGCAGAAGAGTTTTTCAGCAGAATAGACAGTGACAGGACATGGGGCCAGAACCTGAGGGTAAATAGAAGAAGAGAGCGAGGACAGAAATAAGGTAGGGGTCTTACAGGTAGTCCCGGCAAAGGTAGTGCCAGTCGAGGGAGTACATAGGTTTAAATTGGAATTAGATATGTACCTACGAGCAGTACTTGTAGGTAGCTTGTATATGGATGTGTGATTGTGTACATGTGTAGTTATTGTGATGTCTGAGAAAGGGTCTCATCAAATGAGTCACCCTAACATAGTATAGTCTTCATACCCTCCATCCCCCACCACCCCCACAAAAAAATTATACAAATAATAATACTAAACTTTTAGTTTAAATCTCAATTTTATTTGCATATATAACATCTCCTCCCTACCCCCAGCGAAGTCGTCTCCAGCATGATGGATTTATTTGAAATGCAGACATAATGGGCAAAATGGCCTCTTCCTTTCCTTCATCAAATTACCTTGTTACCTCCGACACCAAAGGTGGATGGAGGTTATGTTTTCATCCCTGTCTGTCTGTCTGTTTGTCCATTTGTTTGTCCGTTGTGAACATAATATCTCAAATGGTTGTGCACGGATTCGGACGATATTTGACAGAGATGTAGCGTATGTCACAACGACGAAATGATCAGATTTTGGTGAAGATCCGGATTCGGATCCGGCTACGAGAATTTTTAAAGCGATTCTTCACCATTGGGAGATTGGGCCAAAAACGATACATAGCAGGATATCTCAAAAAGTTGTGGACGGATTGGACGAAACTTGGTGGATCGGTTGGGTGTGGGACAAGGAAGAATCGATTCAATTTTGGTGAAGATCCGGATCCAGCTCGTAGAATTTTAAAAAGTGATTCTTCACCATTGAGTGATATGGCCAACCAGGTGGAGGTATGATCTCTACTGAGTGCCGTTCTAGTTATTCCTTGTTTGGTAAGGAAAAAGGGGTTTGAAGGACATACTAGTTGGCGGAGCAAAAGGGGGTGTGAGCAGGGTAGGAAGGTTGGGAGTGGGAATTAAAAAAATGCTGCCATTTATTTTCCCCTCCACAATTAACAGATGGCCCTTGGGAGCAAATGAGTGACAGCCTGTTGGATTATGGGAACACTATATATGATTGTAATCATGATCAAAAGGCTAAAGCAACAATGTGTTGCGTGTGCTTGCTATCTCAAGGCAAAGAAAAACTTGATGCAGAGCAACGCCTAGAATGGTAAAGAAAATAAACACAACCATTGTGCGGCACGGTGGGGGCAAAGGGCAGAAGGGATCATGGAGGATGCGAGGAACATGTGGCACGGGGTAATATAAAGATAGACACACGCGGGAAAGTGGGTTTGGGGATGTGTAAAAGGTAGTGGGGGGGGGGGGGGGGGTACGGGGTAGGGGGGCAGCAGAAGCTGCAAGTTTTTTATTAAATAAGATGAACAACCAGTCTAACACATGTCTATCAAAATGGAATGAATGAATGTAGAAGGAAACCACGATGTATTTGGGAGGAAAATATTAATCAATCATAGGGCAGGGGAAGAGAAAAATCAAGGGAGAAGGGGGAAATGAAGTGGTGGGTAAGATAGAAAGATTAAAGGGGGGAGTTTAAGAGAAAAAGGTAAAGGGAGGGAGGGGTGTATTTGGATCGAGAGCGGAAGAAGGGGGAGGGTCATCATATGGTTTTATCATGAATACACTCAGCCAGTTTGATGGCCGGAGATAGGTGTGGGGTTGGCAGGGGTACTTGGGGGGTGGTGGGGAGGGTTGGGGGAGGAGTATGGAGAGAGGGGGTAGGGAGAAAGAGAGGAAATTAGGAAGTGATGGCATGGAAGTGGTGGAGATGATGCAGAGAAGGAAGTTAGAAGTGTTGTGTGTGCAGGAGACGAGATGGAAAGGGGACAAGGTGAGGAGGTTGGTGGGAGGGTACAAGCCATTGCACAAGAGAGGTGATGGAAGGGGTAATGGCGTGGAAATAATAGTATCGGAAGAGATCAGCAAGCAGGTGGTCAGAGCGGAAAGATGGGAGGGACGGATAGTTATAGCATGGTTGGTAATACAGAGGCAAAGCTCGTGTGTTGTGTCGATATATGGGCCACAAACGGAAAGGAATGGGGCAGAAAAGCAGGAGTTCAGGGACACAAAGTAGAGGATGATGCGAATGGTTGAGCTGGAAGTGATGCTGTGTATAATGGGGGATTTCAACGCACATGTGGGGGTAGAAGAACCGCGTGAAGAGGATTGTGTTGGTAAATTTGGAGGGGGATAGAGGAATGTGATAGCCATAGCCAGTTCGTTCTTTCAGAAGTGCGGTCTTTCATATCACGTGCCTTCGATACGGTCTGGCACCCTGCTCTGCTCACCAAACTCTCCTCTTTTGGTATCCATGGAAATCTCCACGCATGGCTGGCGGACTTCCTCTCTAGTCGTAGTCAACGTGTGGCCCTGAATGGGTTTCTCTCATCTCCTCTTCCTGTTCAGGCTGGAGTTCCCCAAGGCAGTGTTCTGGGCCCTGTGCTTTTTCTGGTCTTCATCAATGATCTCTCTGACTCTCTTGAAAATCCTCTCTATCTCTTTGCTGACGACTCTACTCTCTGTCGCTCCATTCTTCATCCCTCAGATCGGCAGTCTGCAGCCTCCTCACTCTCTGCAGACCTTGACAAAATCACAGACTGGGCAAACAAGTGGAACATGTCTTTCAATCCTGACAAATCTCACACTCTTACGATGTCTCTCCGAAAAGACCGACTGGACAACCCTCCCATCCACTTTCTGAATAATCCTCTCCAAGAAGTTCTGTCACTCAAGCTTTTGGGTCTCACTATCTGCCATTATCTTTCCTGGGAAAACCACATTTCAAATCTGGCCTCCAAAGCCAGTCGCCGACTGGGCATCCTCCGTCGTGCGAAGTCCTTCCTTGGCACACCTGAGCTCCTCACCACATACAAGGCTTTCATCCACAGCTCAATGGAATACTGCTCTCCCCTCTGGGCTGGTGCTCCTGCCTCACACCTAGCTCGCCTTCACGCTGTTGAAACCAAAGCATTCAGAATCATTGGAATTTCCCGCGATGAAGCTAACTCCAAGGGCCTCTCACTCACTCACCGCAGGCAGGTTGGTGGTCTTTCCGTCTTCTACCGACTCCTCTCTGGCCTTGCCCCCCCAGCTCTCTCTGGGCTCTGTCCCGCAAATATTCCTACAGGTCGCACAAGATCTGCCTGCAACCCTCTTATGGTTAAACTGCCAAAATCAAGACTCTCTGCTCACCTTCACTCCTTCATTCCTCTTTTCTCCCGTCTCTGGAACAAACTCCCTCACTCTCTTCAATCCCACTCCACCCTCCAAGACTTTAAAACAGCTGTTCACCACCATCTCTTATCTTCCCCCATCCAAAACCTTGATCTTTTCTACCCCCGCTAATTTCACCCCAATTCCACCTTTTTTGAAATACCAACTTCTGTCCAGGAAGTCCTTGGTGTCCTTGTGTTTTATACTTCTCCCCCCCCCCCCCCCTTCCCATGCCTCCTCCCCCCAGGCCCTCTCCCTTCCACACATCTCCCTGCTCTCGGATGTTGTGTTTGTGTGCTTCCCCTTCTCTCCCCATCTTGTCTTCTGCTCCCTCTTTTTGGGTATTTTGTTTGTCTGGTTGATTTGTTTGTGAAGTAAATGTTAGCTCTTTCACGAGCCTCGATTCAGTATACAAAAAAAAAAGAAAAAAGTGAGATAGTCACAAAATAGTTTACAGGAGTGGACAATAGCGAACAGAGTTGGATTTGTTGGTAATGAGGAGGCAACAGTTGTTGAAGATGAAGGACTGTATCACAGTAGTGGGAAACACGTCACCACCTGGGATGTACCTGTGTCATTTGTTGCATGCATGGAAAAAATTAGGGATGTCAAGAACAGAGGTCGGAAGATAAGTTGGGGGAAGTGCAGGGATAACGTCGCTGTCAAGTAAAAGGGGAGGGTGAGGGCCAGGTACGACTAACTTCGCGAAGAAGCTGAACGGTTGTAGGAGAAGTGGAATTACAGAGAGGCATTTAGGTGAATTGTAGAAGTTTTGGCTGGAAGGACATCAGAAAAGGTTGCATTGTCTCGGGATATAAATCAGGTATGGTGCATGGAGGAAATACCGAAGGAAGTTAGTGAAAAAATGAGATTTGGAAGATGATTGAGAAGATCAAAGCTAGAGGTGAACACCCAGATGCGGGCTTGCTACACCTGTATGGGCAAAATAAGAAAGCAGCAAGGAGAGCTGTGGATAAGGCGAGGAATTATATGGAAGCGGAGGGGTACAACAAGTTAGAAGAATTTGGTGGGAAAAATATCCTCTATAAATTGAACGGGCAGTTGGTTGAGAGGCCGGCACCAAGCAGTTGAGGGCCGAGGAGCTCAAGAAAGAGCGCAGCTGGTTCAGAGGCCAGCAACAAGCAGTTGAAGGCCGAGGAGCTCAAGAGAGAGCGCAGCTGGTTCAGAGGCCAGCAACAAGCAGTTGAAGGCCGAGGAGCTCAAGAGAGAGCGCAGCTGGTTCAGAGGCTGGCAACAAGCAGTTGAGGGCCGAGGAGCTCAAGAGAGAGCGCAGCTGGTTCAGAGTCCGGCAACAAGCAGTTGAGGGCCGAGGAGCTCAAGAGAGAGTGCAGCTGGTTCAGAGGCCAGCACCAAGAAGTTGAGGGCCGAGGAGCTCAAGAGAGAGCGCAGCTGGTTCAGAGGCCGGCAACAAGCAGTTGAGGGCCGAGGAGCTCAAGAGAGAGTGCAGCTGGTTCAGAGGCCAGCACCAAGAAGTTGAGGGCCGAGGAGCTCAAGAGAGAGCGCAGCTGGTTCAGAGGCCAGCAACAAGCAGTTGAGGGCTGAGGAGCTCAAGAGAGAGCGCAGCTGGTTCAGAGGCCGGCAACAAGCAGTTGAGGGCCGAGGAGCTCAAGAGAGAGTGCAGCTGGTTCAGAGGCCAGCACCAAGAAGTTGAGGGCCGAGGAGCTCAAGAGAGAGCGCAGCTGGTTCAGAGGCCGGCAACAAGCAGTTGAGGGCCGAGGAGCTCAAGAGAGAGTGCAGCTGGTTCAGAGGCCAGCACCAAGAAGTTGAGGGCCGAGGAGCTCAAGAGAGAGCGCAGCTGGTTCAGAGGCCAGCAACAAGCAGTTGAGGGCTGAGGAGCTCAAGAGAGAGCGCAGCTGGTTCAGAGGCCGGCACCAAGGAGCTCAAGAGAGAGCGCAGCTGGTTCAGAGGCCGGCACCAAGCAGTTGAGGGTCGAGAAGCTCAAGAGAGCGCAGCTGGTTCAGAGGCCGGCACCAAGCAGTTGAGGGTCGAGAAGCTCAAGAGAGCGCAGCTGTTTCAGAGGCCGGCACCAAGAAGTTGAGGACCGAGGAGCTCAAGAGAGCGCAGCTGGTTCAGAGGCCGGCACCAAGCAGTTGAGGGCCGAGGACCTCCAGACAGATCGCAGCTGGTTCAGAGGTCGGCACCAAGCAGTTGAGGGCTGAGGAGCTCAAGAGAGATAGAGCAGAGACATCCTGGGTGGACGCGGCACATCCAGAGAGAAAAGGGACTCGACGACGCCAGACAAGCTCGTACATGTCGAGAGGCTACGGGGCCCGGAAGTGCCACGGCAGACATGTTTCTCTTTCCCGCCAAGAGCCTCGCCATGTTCCTCTCCCCGCCCAGCCAGCACCGACCCCACACAGGCATCGTGTGGGCATCAGGTTCCTTCTTCATTCTCTTGTGACCTCGGCCTGTCTGAATCCTAGTGGTGTCAGTGAATGACGTAAGATAAAGTGTAAACCATTCAGATATCATGGGGGCATGGGTATAATCACTGAGCCCTCAATCCTTTTCTAAACGGGGAAATTGCCGTCGGTGGCAAATCTCGTTAGACGTTCTGCAAATCGGAAACCAAAGAAAAGATCTGTTCAGCTATCCCGGCGGACGGTGTACCGTGTCTGAGGACCATCCGTTGATAAATTGGTGATCATTCGTGTGGAAGATTTGACCAGGTGTCCATTCTGTGGGCCACAACACAATAAACAGTATACACCAATTTAAAGTAGAGCGAAGTCGACGTCACGCCATCTTAAATCCCCACGCTTCTCACCAAAAGCAAAATTGACCGCTCGCATCCACTCCGGACAAAATTGACCGGACATAAAAATGTTTTAAAATGTGCCCATATTTGCATGTTGGGTAATTGACCTTTCGACCCTGCTCCAGGAGGCGGGGTCAAAATGATTCTGCTCTCGCGCCTTCTTGTCATGTGGTAACCATAACTACCAGTACCAGGTTTGGTGAATTTCTGCACAACCGTTTAGGAGGAGATAGCATGACGGATGGACAGACGGACACAGACAGACAGACACAATTACAATATCCCCCAGTTTTTGTTTTTTTAAGCGTGGAAATATAACCACATCAAAGAATGACAACAAATGTACAGCATATGCATGTTCACGCCATGGTGAATCAGACAGTCCATGGACAAACACTCTCAGACAATACATACGCACTCGCACAGTACAGACACACTCAGACAGTACGTAAAGACACACAAGGATGTTACGTACACACGCAGACAGTACATACACACTCAAAGAGTACAGACACACTCAAATGGAACAGTATGTGCAGGCACACATGGACAGTACGTACAGACACTCTAGGACAGCACATACGTCATGCTAGCTGCGACAGCATGGACACACTCGGACAGTACATACACACTCAAGACAGTATGTGCACACTCGGACAGTATGTACACACAGACAAGGACAGTACGTACAGACTAGGACAGTACAGACACACTAGAACAACATGTGCAGACACACAAGGACAGTATGTACAGTCACACAAGGACAGTATGTACAGTCACACTCGGACAGTATGTACAGATTAGGACAGTACATATACACACTCGGACAGCACATACACACTCGAACAGTGCAGCCACCCTTGAACTATGTGCAAACAAATTTGGACAGTACATACAGACTCTGACAGTATGCACAGACACACAAGAACAGTACGCACACACTCGGACAGTATGTACAGACAGACAAGGAGAGTACGCACACATTCGGACAGTATGTACAGACACACAAGAACAGTACGCACACACTCGGACAGTATGTACAGACAGACAAGGAGAGTACGCACACACTCGGACAGTATATGTACAGACACACAAGGAGAGTACACACACACTCTCGGACATTACAGACACTCAGACAGTACATGCAGACACACTTGAAAAGTACGCATACACTCGGACAGTATGTACACACACTCGGAAAATACGCACACACTCGGACTGTGTATAGACTCGGACAGTACGCACAGACACATATGGAGAGTACACACACACACTCGAACGTTACATTACAGCCACTCGGACAGCTTGTACAGACGCACTCGGACAGTATGTACAGTCACACAAGGACAGTATGTACAGTCACACAAGGACAGTATGTACAGTCACACAAGGACAGTATGTACAGTCACACAAGGACAGTATGTACAGTCACACACGGAGAGTATGTACAGTCACACTCGGACAGTATATACAGACACACAAGGACAGTATGTACAGACACACAAGGACAGTATGTACAAACACACTCGGACAGTATGTACAGACACACTCGCACAGTATGTACAGACACACTCGCACAGTATGTACAGACACACTCGCACAGTATGTACAGACACACTCGCACAGTATGTACAGACACACTCGGACAGTATGTACAGACACACTCGGACAGTATGTACAGACACACTCGGACAGTATGTACAGACACACTCGGACAGTATGTACAGACACACTCGGACAGTATGTACAGACACACCGTACAGTATGTACAGACACACTCGGACAGTATGTACAGAAGCACTCGGACAGTATGTACAGAAACACTCGGACAGTATGTACAGACACACTCGGACAGTATTTACAGACACACAAGGACAGTATGTACAGCAGACACACTCGGACAGTTTGTACAGACACACAAGGACAGTATGTACAGACACTCGGACAGTATGTAGGCCTACAGAAACACTCGGACAGTATAATATACACAGACACACTCGGACAGTACCGGTATCTACAGACTGACAGGCATTTCAGGAAGAAGCCACAACAGGAGTGCAAAGCAGCCACGTAAATAAACTTACAAATCTCCGCATCTTCTTCTCTGGTGGAGACTTTCGGAGCCATCCCTGGCGGACAATGTCGCCGCCGGGTCGGACAGACATCGGGGAGAGGAAGGTCGATAGGAAGCCAGATAGGGACAGACAGAGGAGAGGGATCAGAGAGCCACACACACAGATAGGGACAGCCACAGAACCGCCTCCAATATCCTCTCTCTCTCTCTCTCCCGATATCACGGAAATGTTGTCTGCTCTTGAGCGCCCCTCACTGCCTCAGTGTTTGCTAAACATCCAATTAGCAATGACGACGGTTTACAACACACCATTCGTCAACAATTACGAAATGACGTCATCAAAACGCACCATGATTTCAATAACATTTTTCATCAACAATTTATTCAGAATCATGGCAGGATTGCACTACTACTACTACTACTACCACCACTACTACTACTACTACTACCACCACTACTACTACTACTACTACTAGTACTACTACAACTACTACCACTACCGCTACTACTACCACTACCAATACTACTACTACCACTACTACTACTAGTACCACTACTACAACAACTACCACTACTACTACTACTACTAGTACTACTACCACTACCAATACTACTACCACTACTACTACTAGTACCACTACTACAACAACTACCACTACTACTACTACCACTACTACTACTACTACTACAACTACTACCACTACCAATACTACCACTACTACTACCAGTACCACTACTACAACAACTACCACTACTAGTACTACTACTACTACTACTACCACTACTACTACTACTACTAGTACCGCTACTACTACCACTACCAATACTACTACTACAAGTACTACTACTACTAGTACCACTACTACTAGTACCACTACTACAACAACTACCACTACCACTAGTACTACAACTACTACCACTACTACTAGTACAACTACTACAACAACTACCACTACCACTACCGCTACAACCACCACTACAACTACCACTACTACTACTACCACCACTACTACTTTTAATACTACGACTACCCCTACTAATACTACTACTACAACTACAAATACTACTACCACTACCACTAGTACTACTACTACCACTATTACTACTACTACCACTACTACTAGTACTACTACACCTACAACTACAAGTAATACTACTACTACTACTACTACTACTACTACTAGCACGACCACCACCACCACCACTACTTCCACCTCATTTAAAGATCGTTTGCACCTTAGTTTTTTTAAAGGAGGGATGGTGACACCGCCATCCAACTCTGAAATACAACCTCACCACACCACTCCCCTTCCCCCCATTCCTCCCCCCCCCCCCACCCTACCCCTATCCCCCATTCCCCCCCCCCCACCCTACCCCTATCCCCCATTCCCCCCCCCCCCACCCTACCCCTATCCCCCATTCCCCCCACTCCCCCACCCTACCCCTATCCCCCATTCCCCCCATTCCCCCACCCTACCCCTATCCCCCATTCCCCCCACTCCCCCACCCTACCCCGATTATCTTATTTCTTTGGTATTTTTTTATTTTTGGACAGGACTCAAACCGCCAGCTTCAGAGCAAACGCACCAACTGCAGAGTCGGCCTCGATAATTAATTATATCGACTTAAATAATTTCATATGTTCGTATGAATACTTAATCATGAAGGACTCCAAATATAATAGAGCCTTATTTACTAAACGAATCCAAAGTTCTGATTGTATAAATTGTAGATCTTTCCAATATCACGTGACAGATTAGGAACGTTCGAGGTGTATTCGCATCATTTCGTTTGTTCGGCTGTGGTTCATCGGGCTCCTTTATTTGTTGTGTGTAAAACTTGAAAAGTACTGTACAGTATTAACGTGATAATTGCTCGCAATAAATACAGACTAGAAATCGACAAAGCGAAACAAACCGTGAAAAAGTGACTTTACTATGAAGTATGAACACGAAACTATATTCATATTGATAAATTCATACTATGTTATGTACAGTATGGCGATTATCTAGTTATCGCGTTTCGTGAAGTCGTGGCTCATTTAGATTTATACATATTTACATTGATGATGATGAGCCGATTATTTTACCATACCCTGCACAAAGGTAAGTAAAAAGACGCCAATTCACATCTGCGAGACAAAGTGTATGGGACATGGACATAATTATAAATGATTATCATACTTGTAACATGAAGCTTATGGACATACTTATACATGAAATTTATGGACATACTGGAACATGATGATTATGGACATACTTGAACAAGAAATTTATAAACATACTTGTGCATGAAATTTGTGGACATACTTGGACATTTAATTTTCGATATACTTGTACATTAAATTTATGGACATACTGGAACATGAAATTTATGGACATACTTGGACATGAAAGTTATAGATATACTTGTACATGAAATTTATGGACATACTTGGACATGAAAGTTATAGATATTGTTGCGAATATGGAATTTGACCTCCATATCCGCTTGTAAATATTCCCCTATCTTCTCCGATACTCCCCAACTCTCCCCTTACCCCATTCCCTAGTCCCATTGTCTGTAAACAACACCCATTAGAGCCGATCTTCCCCTTCATTCCCCCATTAAATGTCGTGCCCAGGTCCCCCGCACCACACGTAGACCATTATAGGAAATCTTGCTAGTTATTCTTAATCTATGTCAGTTAAGGACTTGTTTCCATTAATTATGACTCTTCGTTGCACCAGAATGTGATGATATGGCACCAGTAGGAGTTTAGGACCTTCCCATACCTCCCCGCATCTCTTCCCATCATCTCAAGCTCCAACAACAACCACAACAACAGCGGCTTTGCGTCCTCACTCCGGCTCGGTTGGCCGCCATTGAACATGTGCTCGACGGGGTTACCCAGAAGGGGGCTCCCTGTCGGCCCCTCGTCAAGGGCGGAGCCGGTAACCCCCGCACCCAATGAGAAGCCATGGGCCGATGCCATATGGGGCGGAGCTAACGAGCGAGGGCGTGACTCCCCGCCGGATATACGCGGCCCCGCGCCGGACGTGACGAGAGATGCGCCCCGAGCTTGAGACGACAAGACGCCACCCTCCCGAGCGCTGAGCGACCTCCCCGGCATCTCCACCAAAGTCGCGACCCACGAGCGCTGAGCGACCTCCCCGCATCTGCTGGACACCACCGTACGCGATTCTGTCCCTGAGCCAGGTGCACCTGAGCCATCGACTGCCGCTTTCCTGGCCATCAAACCCCGTGTGAGTGAGCCTTGTCCCGTTTATCTGTGGTCTGTCTAGGGTTAATATAAGAGTGTGTTTAAGTGCCCACCTTCCTATGTTTCCCTCTTGTCCCTGTAATCTAACCTTTTCCGCCTTAATATAACCTCCTCCGGAGGTCTTGAGAACTGAACCCCTGGTGTCGTATTGTGTGATTGTAATCCAGCCGTGTGTCTTCTTTTTCTTTCCTATTGAGCCAGCATAGCGCGGCTTCGTCGACGTTCGAGTACAATCGGGTAACTTGTACGGATACGGCGGCCATCCCGCTCGGCCCACCATACCATCAAAGTCGTATCTGTAACAATTGGTGTCGAGGAGTGAGATTGGACCCGGAGCGCGTTTACGCGCTCGAAATTATAACAGCGAAATTTGATTGTGTTTTACAAAAAAAAAAAATAATAATAAAAACCCGAATTTTGAAAGTCGCGCTATGGCGGATCAAGACGGCTGGGGTCCGGTAGGGGAGAGTGAGGTAGGGTCGATCCAGGACCAAAATGAGGGACGTGAGGAGAGCGAAACAGCGAGGGTAGCAGGCGCGCAAAATGGCGCCTCGCTGGTCACCGCGCCGGCGACCGTGACAGCGCCCCTGGTGGATCCGAACCTTTTCCTCCTGCAAATGGGGGCCCTTATGGACAGGCTAGAAGCCAAAATGGGACAAATGGGGAACCGGATGGATGCTCAGAGTGAGCAAATGAGGGTTGATAGTGGGCGATTAGAGGGCCAAATGAGGGGTACCGGTGAGAAGTTAGACAATAATTTTGAGGAGTTAGACAAGAAAATTGGGAAGTTAGACAATAATTTTGAGGAGTTAGACAAGAAAATTGGGAAGTTAGACAATAATTTTGAGGAGTTAGACAAGAAAATTGGGAAGTTAGACAATAATTTTGAGGGGTTAGACAACGGGATAAAAGAGGTGAAACATGGGTTAACGGGGGTAGAAAATAGAATGGCTGCCCAGGAGAATCAGATAGAGGGAGTGAAAAATGGGTTAGAGGGGTTAGAAAACAGTATGGAAGGCAAATTGAGGGACATGAGGGACCAAGCGGAAAGGGAAGTTAACCAAATGGGGCAGCAGATAGAGGGGGTCAGAATGGGGGTAGAAGCCAAACTGGATGCTCACAGGGAGGAAATGGAGCAGATGAGGGTGGCATCTGGGCAGGAGATGCAAGTGATGGGAGAGCAGATCAGAAGAGGAGTGAGTGAGGAGGTCGGAGGAGTGCGCGAGGAGGTGAGGCACTGTGAGGAGCACATGGAGAAGGAGGTGAGAAAGGGGACTGTAAAGTTACAAGGGGGCATAGAGGACCTGACGCAGGAGGTGGAGCAGCTGACGGTGGGACAGACGGAGTTAGTGGAGCAGGTTCAAAGGAACACTGCGGTATTAGGAGGTTTAAAGGCGACACAGAAAGAACTAAAAGATGACTTGGTAGCGACGAAGAGGGAATGTCAGATGGTACGTGAGGGACTGACAACGAGGTTGGACGAGGTGATAGAGGTAATGGAGACGAAGGACCGGCAGGTGAGGACGCACATGGAAACGGTCAAGGTAGCCTTGGAGGACGAGCTTGAGGAGACGTACCGGGGAATAAAAGAGGTGAGGCACAAATTAGAAGAAGTGGAAGAAGGGGTGAGCGAAATTAAGAAGCGACGGAGAGGGGATAACAAAGAGATAAAAGAGGAGATAAAAGAATTGGTCCAAAGTCTGTGTTTGGATCGTGATGTGCTCGTTAACCGGATGAGGGATTCGCAGGTGATGGAGGAGAAGCGAAGAGGAAGAGGACCCGGTGTAAGTGGTGACCAATATGGTCGTGCGTATGATGCGCCAGGTGATTTAAGAGGCTTGGGGGTCGAGATAGACCCGGGTGTTCGTGAGAGGCCGTTGGTGAAGTGTGCGACAGGTCTGGTGTGCGAAAATGGAGGTGTGCAAGAAAGTCCGACTCTGGGGTGTGTGAGGAAAAAGTGCGTGCCAAGGAGTGAGTGTGCTGGCGAGAGTGAGTCGGTCGTAGCGCGTGTGCGAGGGAGCACATGGAAGCGTGGTGTGGTGAGTGTTACAGAGGGTGTGACGGGAGAGTGTGCGCAGGAGTGTGCGCGAGAAAGGTGTGTGACGGACAGGTGCATGGGGAAAGAGTGTGCTGTCAAGAGTAAGGGTGAGTGCGTTGTCACGAGTGGAGGTGAGAGTAGTGAGAGTGACAAGGAGAGTGAGCTGGTTGTGACAGGTGAGCGAGGATGTACACCTGGGATGGAAGGATGTACACCTGGAATGGTAGAGCGTGAGTGGGAATGCACGCTGGAGTTGGTGGTGAGGCACGTGGTTGGGTGTGCGAATGAGGGCACACCTGTGATTGTCACAGAGGAGGTGACCGAGGAGGGGGCGCGAAGCGGTGTATTGGTGAGGTGTGCGAACAACGAATGTGTGCCAAAGTGTTCGGTGGTCAGGTGTGTGACCAAGGCTGTGAGTGGAATGGGTGTACCTGGGTGTGTAAGGAAAGGTACGAGGAGCATGGGCACGGCGGGATGTGTGAGCAAGGAACGGGCTGCGGGGTGTAAGCGTCCAGGTGAAGCATCGACGTTAGACGGGAAAGAGTTTAGAACGACTTATAGCCGAATCGGGCCCTCGGTGCGTGCCGGGCCTCGCTTTGAACGGCCGCGTCCGTGCTCCACTAGGCGGAGCGGGCGGCTGGATAGGAAGGTTCGTCATGGCGACCACGTTGTGTTGAGACGTGCCGGCAGGTCGAGATCGGGACATTGGATGGCTCCACGCCGAGGTGATGCGTGGGATCTCGGCCCGGGTAAGCCCCCGTCCCTGCACCGAGTGCCGGACGCATCCAGCCGCTGGCACAAAACAACCAGCATCCATTGTTTGGCTTTACGAAGCCGGGCTTTGGACAGGAATTGGCGCACCGAGAGGTATTAGTGAGTCGACTGGGTGATGAGGTTAGTGTTTTGGACCCAAAATTAGAGAAAAACAAAATTTGATGATTGGCAGTAGTGATTGGCAGATGATGGGCAGTGATTGGCAAAATTTTAATTTGTTGAAATTTGATGTGCAAAATTGGTAGTGAGAGACCCCCGATGTGGTGGGATGGCAAATCCACCATCCTTCCCATGTGGGGCAAAGGAGCAATAGCTTATGGGGTGTATGGCAGTGAAAACTAGCCCGGGTGGGTTAGGTTATATTGTAGGGATCTAGAAGAGATTGACATTAGGTAACGTTAAGGTTAGTTAGTGACTGATACCTGTAGTGGGGACGCAGGTAGATTAGTGTGGATGATAATGACGTGGGAGCGCAATAGTTTAAAGGGACGACTGGGAAGCGCAAGTTTCAGAAGGGAGTAGTTAGCTGAGATGATGCCGTGTTTGTGAGAATTGAACAGGTGTGTGGAGCAGTGTATGAGTAGTGAGTGTGTGGATCAGCGCGAATGCGCTTGGGGAGAGAAGGGTGCAGGTGGCACCAGGTGTGAGAGCACAGGTGTGCAGGTACAGGTGTGTGGAGAGAGTTGGAGTGAGTGGTACGGAGTGGTGTGCATGGTGCGAAGGTGTGGATGGGGGAAGAGTGGACCCCTTTCACGAGTACCCGGGGCGGGTAGTGTAAGTGTTAGGTAGAGGGTACAGGTAAATTGTGGTTGGATATTGGCATCTGTGGTGCGGTTGCAGAATGGTGTTGTGGATGGGTGCATTAGTGTTGTGGAAATGGCTGGGCGTGTAGCCTGTTAGTGTGTGTAGTTGGTTGGGCGCTCCACCACTGTGAGGATGTCGGCCAGGTGAGGCCGCAGGTGGGCTCTGGGAGCCGGTAGTTGTGAGTGGGTGCCTGAGGATCCCGGGTGTGGATCGGGCAGCCCAGTGCCAGAGAGGGCACGGAGTGGGGAGAGAGCCAGAGGGCCTTCCCCAGGTAGTTAGGTTAGGGTGAGGAGCAGGTAAGCTCGGAGGCAACTGCAGTGGTGGAGGTGTGCAGGTGGGTAGACCCACTGGGAGAGGTACACGCCGCAGCCCAGAAATTGTGCGAGGGCACCGGGAGATGAATCGGGGGAGTGAGACCCCAAATTGAAGAGCACCACAGTTTGGCCAATGGGAATTGGTTTTTAGAACCCATAGTGTAAGAGGGCCAATGGTTTGGCCGGAGAAAGACCCCGGGTAGTGTAAAGTTGTTAAAGTCATTTAGGAAATAGTTAGGATTGATGAACCTGTCGCACCATACGCAGCCACTTACCTGTGGTGATGATGATGACTCCACACCTGTGTTTTCTTTGTTTTGTTGCAGGAGATGAATCGCTGTGTGGATTTGTGAGACGCATCACGACGTGGATGAGACATTGGGGTGATTCCATCTCTCCCTCCTTAGGAGGGACTGATGATGAGTTGGAGATGGCAAATTATGATGTTGAGTTGGAGATGGCAAATTTTGATGAGAGTTGAAAATGGCAAATTTGATTGGTTAGGAGGGAGAGAAGACGAATTTGGTATATGGGAGGAACGGGGAAGACGGTAGGGATGTTTGTGGATTTGTAAAGTAGATGTTTATGGGTAGTGTTGTGTTTTGTTGATACAGTAAGGGGTAAGGGAGGGGCCATGTAGGTTACCTGGTGGGGGGGGCGTACGGTAGGAACGTACCTGTCTCACCTGGTTCCCATGTGCCCCCAGTGTGCATCACCTTGCATTGCGTGCACTTTTGCGCCCTTACCACCTTGCTCACTTGTCTTGTTTTTGTCTCCCACCTCCGAGGATCTGGCTTTGGGGTAGAGAGAGAGGAGAGAGAGGTGCTGGCGACGCAGTTGTGGGCCTGCACTTTCGCTGTTCGCTGCCTGGATCGGTACACCATATGGACCGCAATGTTTGTGGCCACCCACAATGGACCGCAGTTCGTTTGCGGCCAAGCACCACCCGGGGATGGACCTATGGGTCAACGTGGCACCTATGCCATACAGGTGAACCACTTTTAGTTAACCACCAAGTGCACCACAAGAAGAGCAAGAGACACCTGCAGGGTTAGGGGTTGTTGAAGTTATTTTTATTCCAATGAACAATGGTGACTGCACCGATTGGTGGTGGGGTGGTGCTTTTGATGCTGGGACAGGGTGCTCTGCACGTTATTAAAGGCCGTCGGCCACAGAGCACTCGTGGGTTGGTGTATCGATGTTGGCAAGCGCGCTCTCTCTCTATGCATAACATCTGCATGTGTTCCTCCAAAAACAGGTCCTGGATCGTAGTGTAAATAGCAGCGTAGTCTTGTAAATAATGCTCCCTACCGGCTGTATGTTTAGTTTGAGAATTCTTTCCGGATTCGGTTATCCTGTGGGTGTGTTTCTGAGAGGAGAAGGGTGCAACGTCGCAGGGGGACATATTTACTCATTTGTGAATATCAGTAAAACTGTCGCACTCAGGGTAGAGTTAATAGTAGAGGGAACTACATTGCGTGCCACACTAAAGTAGGTAAAAATTTATCGGGTCGGGACGCCCCGAGGGTAGAGAAGGGTGCAATGTTGCGAATATGGAATTTGACCTCCATATCCGCTTGTAAATATTCCCCTATCTTCTCCGATACTCCCCAACTCTCCCCTTACCCCATTCCCTAGTCCCATTGTCTGTAAACAACACCCATTAGAGCCGATCTTCCCCTTCATTCCCCCATTAAATGTCGTGCCCAGGTCCCCCGCACCACACGTAGACCATTATAGGAAATCTTGCTAGTTATTCTTAATCTATGTCAGTTAAGGACTTGTTTCCATTAATTATGACTCTTCGTTGCACCAGAATGTGATGATATGGCACCAGTAGGAGTTTAGGACCTTCCCATACCTCCCCGCATCTCTTCCCATCATCTCAAGCTCCAACAACAACCACAACAACAGCGGCTTTGCGTCCTCACTCCGGCTCGGTTGGCCGCCATTGAACATGTGCTCGACGGGGTTACCCAGAAGGGGGCTCCCTGTCGGCCCCTCGTCAAGGGCGGAGCCGGTAACCCCCGCACCCAATGAGAAGCCATGGGCCGATGCCATATGGGGCGGAGCTAACGAGCGAGGGCGTGACTCCCCGCCGGATATACGCGGCCCCGCGCCGGACGTGACGAGAGATGCGCCCCGAGCTTGAGACGACAAGACGCCACCCTCCCGAGCGCTGAGCGACCTCCCCGGCATCTCCACCAAAGTCGCGACCCACGAGCGCTGAGCGACCTCCCCGCATCTGCTGGACACCACCGTACGCGATTCTGTCCCTGAGCCAGGTGCACCTGAGCCATCGACTGCCGCTTTCCTGGCCATCAAACCCCGTGTGAGTGAGCCTTGTCCCGTTTATCTGTGGTCTGTCTAGGGTTAATATAAGAGTGTGTTTAAGTGCCCACCTTCCTATGTTTCCCTCTTGTCCCTGTAATCTAACCTTTTCCGCCTTAATATAACCTCCTCCGGAGGTCTTGAGAACTGAACCCCTGGTGTCGTATTGTGTGATTGTAATCCAGCCGTGTGTCTTCTTTTTCTTTCCTATTGAGCCAGCATAGCGCGGCTTCGTCGACGTTCGAGTACAATCGGGTAACTTGTACGGATACGGCGGCCATCCCGCTCGGCCCACCATACCATCAAAGTCGTATCTGTAACAATATACTTGTACATTAAATTTATGGACATATTTGGACATGAAAGTTATAGATATACTTGTACATTAAATTTATGGACATACTTGGACATGAAATTTATAGATATACTTGTACATGAAATTTATGGACATACTTGGACATGAAAGTTATAGATATACTTGTACATGAAATTTATGGACAGATTTGAACATGATGATTATGGACATACTTGAACAAGAAATTTATAAACATACTTGTGCATGAAATTTGTGGACATACTTGGACATTTAATTTTCGATATACGTACTTGTACATTAAATTTATGGAATACTGGAACATGAAAATTATGGACATACTTCGACATGAAATTTCTAGATATACTTGTACATGAAATTTATAAACATACTTGTATATGAAATTTGTGGACATACTTGGACATTTAATTTTCGATATACTTGTACATTAAATTTATGGAATACTGGAACATGAAAATTATGGACATACTTCGACATGAAATTTCTAGATATACTTGTACATGAAATTTATAAACATACTTGTACATGAAATTTGTGGACATACTTGGACATTTAATTTTCGATATACTTGTACATTAAATTTATGGAATACTGGAACATGAAAATTATGGACATACTTCGACATGAAATTTCTAGATATACTTGTACATGAAATTTATGGACATACTTGGACATGAAAGTTATAGATATACTTGTACATGAAATTTATAAACATACTTGTACATTAAATTTGTGGACATACTTGGACATTACATTTATAGATATACTTGTAGATGAAATGTATGGACATACTTGGACATTACATTTATAGATATACTTGTACATGAAATTTATGGACATACTTTGACGTGAATATCATTTTTGGGAAAAATGCCAGGGGCATAAAAAGGCCCCTTTATATGGTATGTGCCATGTGGCAAACTTTAGAAAAGAAGGGACATTCTATAGTACCCTTTTTAAGGCCATTTTCCCTGCTCGAGCGGGGGTTAGCCTTGCGGGCCCCTTGACAATCATCATGGTTCCCTTTTTGAGGCAATGTTTTTATGGTCGCATGCCCTTCCTGACGCCAACCCTTTAGTCACCTCTTACAACACGACACGCAGCTATACGGTGTACCTATTCTAAACCGGGGCACACACCGGCAAAGGGACATTCCATAGCTTGTAGAAAATGCCAAACAATAGAAAAGAAGGGACATTCTGAAAATCTCATGTGCATGCTGGACTACCCTTGTGTTCTTAAGCGGAACCAAGCAATGCTCTAGAAAAGTTAATATAAAGGGGCGCCAATTTGATTCATACAACTGCATGAAGTAAATTTATTTTATTTGCCAGATGTAGGGCACCCCTTTTATTGAGCATTACTTGGCTCCTCTTAAGGACACAAGGGTAGTACAGCATGCACATGAGATGATGTCCCTTTTTTCTAAAGTTTTCCACATGGCACATAGCATATAAAGGGGCCTTATCTCATTTTCTTCTCTTTTCTCATAGAAAAGGCCCCTTTATATGGCATGTACCATGTGGAAAAGATTCTTTGGCATTTTCTTCTTTTGGATTTTTGATCATCCCCAGCATTTTCCCCAATAATTACTATTGGAGTCGAAATGGTGCTATTTCAAACTTTTTGGGGATCGCTCCTATGAGTCAAGCAAAAATAGGACCACGGATCCTGAAGCTCACCTGGATCAGGAGCAACAGTCACTCAAACCTCCCACAGACCACCCCCCTCAGACCTTGATATTTTTAATGCCGTGAACAAACTTTGGTACATCATGCACGAAGAAATTTGTGATGAAGTTTCATCAAAATTGTGTGTGTAGTTTTGGAGAGCAAATACCGATTTTGGGGGGTCAAAAACCCCTCCGTACACCTCCTTACTGCTGTCCATACACCTTCGTTAGGCATCAGATATGCAGCTGTGGCCAGGTTTCATCAAAATCGTGTGTAGTTTTGGAGAAGAGATCAAATACTGTACCTATTTGGGAGGGGGGTGGGGGTCAAACAAGTCTCACCCCCCCCCACCCCCTGCAGACCCCCTCAATGAGCACAGATTTTCATGCGGTTAATAAACCTTCATTAGGCATCAGATATGAAGCTTATGGCCAAGTTTCATCACAATTGTGTTTGTAGTTTCAGAGGAAAGAGCAAATACTTATTTTGGTGGGTCAACCCTTTCTCCCCTGTAAACCACTTTAATGTCCTCAGATTTTGATGCAGTCAACCCCCATAGACCCCCCATGTGAGTGCAGATTTTGATGCGGTCAATACATCTTCGTTAGGCATCAGATATGAAGCTTGTGGCTAAGTTTCATCAAAATCGTGTGTAGTTTCAGAGAAGAGAGTAAATACCTATTTTTTGGGGGGGGGGTCAAATCCCCCCCCCCCCCCACTCGCAGACCTCCTTAATGAGCGCAGATTTTAAATTTGTTTTGAAAGCCATTAATTAGATGTATTGACTGATGTAATTCCACGTTTGAGATAGTTTCAATATATAGCCTTTGAGATATGAGCACCAACACATTTTGGGCGGATGGATGGATGGACGGACGCACTGACAGACACCAACGTGAATTCGAGGGTTTTCTTAATAAAACTCAAGAATGCAGAAACAGACGTTGCTGAAATTTGGAACATATTACCTCGATGTACAAAACATTTACTTCTGAAATTTTCAGCCGATTTCGTCCAATAGAAGCTGAGAAACAAATTTTCAGTCCCCATGTTAAAAGGGTTGGCGGCAGGAAGGGCATCCGGCCGTAAAACATTGCTTCAAAAAGGGGACCAAAAAAAAACCAACAACAACCACGGTCCCCGAAAAAGGCCAACCCCCGCTTTGCGGGGAAAAATGGCCTCTAAAGGTGGGTTTATGTTAAAGCTGCATACAGAGAAACGATCCCTTATAAAGGGAGGGGTGCTTTGTGCCTCCCTTGATACTTTACATGAAATTTGTGGACATACTTGTACATGAAATTATGGACATACGTATACATTAATATGCCTCAATGTAACATGTTAATATCACATCTTTTCTAATTATCTGGTATATCATTATTCTACGATATGCAGAAACGTGGCATCGACACTTCCGTTCAGACTTGTGAACAATGCTATAACAGTGGAGAAGATCAGAAAGAAGAAAGCAAATGGCTGACAAACCATCTGCAACTTTCTTCACTCCTGTGGAGTCCCCCTGGGGAGACAGCGATTTGAGTGAGTGTAAACACCTCAAGTGCATTGTCTCAAGCTTTTTACTCCGACACTCCGTGTGCATGACGAGAGAAAAGTGGGGTTCAGCAATTGGTTCACTTTGTCTGTCTGTCTATCTGTCTACAGACGTCAGTCTATGTGTCTACAGACGTCAGTCTATGATCGAGGAATAACTTTATTTCAATTGAATGTTATATTTTGAACACTGCAGAGCATGAATCAGAACACGAATCGGAGCGCTAACCTGCAGTTTAGCAGAACTTGGGCCCTGAATTTGGCAAATTGTACGGAGTCTCGTCCCGAGTGTGCATGCACACAGACGAGTAAGGTAATTTGTCTAGTCTGTCTGCCTCTCTGGCAGTCAAAAACAAAATTGAAAACCATTCCAAACAGGAAACTTACTTTTTAAGGATGTCATAAATAAGCCTTTAGAGGCCATTTTTCCCCGCAAGCGGGGGTTGGCCTTTTTCGGGGACCGTGGTTGTTGTTGTTTTTTGGTCCCCTTTTTGAAGCAATGTTTTACGGCCGGATGCCCTTCCTGACGCCAACCCTTTTTGTCGCCTTTTTACGACAACCAGGGAATTACCAGTGAACTGGTACTCAATTATGCCGACCTCGGAAGGATGACAGGCTGAGTCAACCCCCTGGCGTTAATTCAGCGATTGACCGGGATTCGAACCCAGGATCCTAGGATCCTAAGCCCTCACCCTAGCCGCTTGCCCAACACCAGGGATGTCATAAATGATGTGTGCTAATTGAACGGGTTAAATAAGGTGGTATTGCATGCCCTGATTGTAAGACTTTAAAAGACCCTTCCGATATCCTTTTTCTCAAGACTGCATGGGGTAAGGTTTGAACTCTTGAAGTTGTGTTTACATGCCCTGATTGACCGATCAAAACCACACAAAGCGAGGTGATGATTTCAGCCAGTCCAGCTCGGCTCGTGTTCGTATACGCGACATCTGCGTGCGCTCATTCTGAGAAACAGCATGGCATGTGCTTTCATGCATCCGCCAAATCGCCTTTCCTTGTACTTGCAATGACTCTCATTATTGTTCACCCACAAAACAACTTGGACATGACAATAATTATACGATTGCCCTTTTGTCGTGCAAATCCCATCCACGTGCATGATGACAAATGGCCTGAATTTAGGCCTCCGATTTGGCTCTGGCGTTGTACTCATCTGACACGGTGTGAAGAAATGGCACTCATGGCAAAGCACATCATGAACTGCTTACCAAACCGGAAGTGTACACCATTTGAGTATAATACCTTTAAAGTGCATGAGCTTACCTCAGAGGTTGAATGTATTCTTTTTTTTGTCCCCAACCCCTCCGACAAGGTTGGAGACGGGGGACATTAAAATGAGCTCCTGGTCACCCGACTGATCATCTGTCCATATACTTTTGTACTATAAATGGAACAACATACTTCAGGGTTGCCATTATGGAGTGTTTTATTTGTTTTTGCTGTGTCTTTAAACCATTTCCTTTAATCTCTCACAAATCCCCTCCCTACTCACCAGGTAGATTTGCTGACTACACACCTTTGCACGAGGCTTCCCTGCACGGCCGCCTGCTCAATGTCCACCAGCTCCTTGATCGGGTAAACTGTCAATGCCAAAACCCTTTACTGCACCTTGTGCTAAAGAGTGGATGCATTGCTTCACTATGGGTTGTCGTAAACTTTTGTCTGCTGAGGATGATCAAAATGTTCTCGTATTCTGTTTTATTCCCGTTTATTTGTTGTTGTTTTTTTTGCACCAGGGCTTGGATGCTAACCAGAGTTCGGCAGATGGCCACACACCACTCCACCTGGCTTGCATGACTGGACATAGTGCCTGTGCACGTGCGCTCATCTTTGCAGGTGCAAATGTGAGTTCTCCTGTTTTGGAAATTATCAAGCACGAATACTTTATCATTACCAAATGAGAGCTCTGCCTTTCGAAATAATGAAGTGCCCACTTGCCCTCTGACTCAAGGTGAACCAAAAGGATGCAGATGGAAAGACAGCAATGTACATGGCGAGTGAGATGGGGAACGTCGGGTGCATCAGGGCTTTGCAGGCGGTGGGAGCTACAGTCAAGCCTGAGTTTGGGCGATCACCTCTACATGTTGCTGCCAGCACAGGTATGGTGAGACTTTGCACTGAAAAGTTTTAACATGACCCGTGTGTACATCTTCACTTCATGATCGGTCGGTGGTTCAACTTGTGCTTTGCGAGAATTGTTTTGCAAAAATAATCTTTAGGACATTCCTGAGTTAGTCTCATGGTAAGATGACATGGCACATCCTGATTTCTAGTGCCAATAAAGCCATTTGAGGTAACGTGGGCCTCTGGTTTAGAGCCCAAAGTTATCAATTATTGTATTTGCAAATGGCGAAACGTATTGTTACATTTATTAAGATAGGGTAATAGTTAGATTAAGGCCTCAGGCCCAGTTGCATTAAGTATTCTTAAGGAAAGATTTGAGGGTTTACTTAAATATTTGCACAAATTCCCCCTTAAGGACACCCTTAACTTGAGGGTCGTTGCATTAAAGTTTCCAAATGGTGCTCTTCACGGAGACGACGATTATCGCCGCGCAAGACGTCGCGAGCGTGTTTTCAGAGACTGCCACAACCCGCTTGACATCTATGTTGATGAACACTTGTGCCAAGCATTTCGGTTTGACAGGATAAGGATCTACTGGCTGATGGACCTGTTGCATTTAAGATCTCGACCATCCTACACAGAGGCATTTCGTCCTACCAAGCCACAAGTTTCTATTTTTTTGAAGTTCCTGGCATGCTGAAGCTTCCAGGCTTTGATCGCAGATGCCATCAATGTCCACAAATTGACAGTTTGCCACATCATACGCAGGACTTCGGAATTCCTTGTTCACCACTTTCGGGAGTTTGACAGCTTCTCGGACGAGAAATGTTCCCACCAAGTGAAGCGCGGTTTCTTTTCCATGCACGGATTCCTTGGTGTGATCAGTGTCATCGACTGCATGCACATCCGCCACACAAACACGAAGTCGACTACATCAACCACAAAGGATCCACAAAGGATCTACATCATCCTAGGATTCTGGGTTCGAATCCCGGTCGATCGCTGAATTAACACCAGGGGGGTTGACTCAGCCTGTCATCCTTCCGAGGTCGGCAAATTGAGTACCAGTTTACTGGTAATTCCCTGTGTGTCGCAAGGAGCGACTAACA
Organism: Myxine glutinosa; assembly: GCF_964187855.1. Classification (NCBI taxonomy): domain Eukaryota; kingdom Metazoa; phylum Chordata; class Myxini; order Myxiniformes; family Myxinidae; genus Myxine; species Myxine glutinosa. The sequence goes on along the minus strand of NC_136274.1, from coordinate 32,982,677 downwards.
GGGTTGGTGGCAGGAAGGGCATCCGGCCGTAAAACATTGCTTCAATAAGGGGACCATGGTGCCCAAAAAAGGCCAGCCCCTGCTCTGCGGGGAAAAATGGCCTCTAAAGGTGGTTCTTAATGAGCAGTGCGTCTGCGACCGTGAGAAGAAGATTATCAACATGGTCGCCAAACACCCTGGGCCGGTGCATGATTCTCAGATCTGGCACGAGTCTGCTCTACGCCGCCAAATGCAACAGTCACAGCATAACGGACTGATTCTCGGTGATAGTGGTTATCCATGCCAAACATGTTGATGACCCCGCTCGCTTGTCACAATGAGCGAGCAGAGGAATGGTATAATGGTGCCCTCACTGAACCAGGACGATCATAGAGAGGACATTTGGAGCCATGAAAAGAAGGTTCAACTGGCTCCACGACGGATTACGTCTATCACAGCAGTGGGCCTGTCACGTCCTTATAGCAGTTGTGGTCCTGCATAACCTCGCCCGGAAATGTGTGTTACCAAACTTCCTGGAAGAAGATGAGTTCCATGTACTAGTGGAGGAGTACCGAGAATTGATGGGCCAAAATGGTGCAGCGCCAGACGCTGATAGAACAATACTTCCGCAATTGAAAAATGATTTTTTATTTTATTTTAATTATCTTCCAAATTTAGTTTTTGCAATAACAAGACCTCTTTCTGCAAGATAAATTGGTCTTTCTGGATTATGAGAACCTCCCGTTGAAGATCTTTGATCAGAGTTTTTGCACATTGAGAGGCTGATTCCAGGATGCTTTGGAGGTATATAGGTTGACCTCCAACGTCTGGCTATCAACTGGGAGGTTGGTCATGGAGATTGTTCCATCACAACCCCACACGGGGGAGGGAGGGGGGAAGGAGAGAGGGGATGGGAAGAGCAGAGAGAGGGGTGCGGGGCAGAGAGAAAGTCGGGGGGGGGGGGGGAGAGAGAGAATGGATGGGAAGACAGAGAGGGGGTTAGGAGAGTGAGAGAGGGGTGTGGGACAGAGAGAAAGTAGGGGGAGAGAGAGTGGGGTGATGAAGGAGAGAGAAAAGGGAGAAAGAGGAGAGGGATGGGGGAGGGAGGGGGAAGTTTCCATCTGTATCCATCCTATCCACCCCATTCCTCCCTGCACCACACCCATTGTTTGTCCAAGTGTCTCTCTATTTTGTTCTTCAACTCTGCTATTGGTGTCCTCCCCTCCCCCCCCACCCCCCACCCCCCTCTACTCCCACCCCCACTCTCTCTACTGTTCCTTTTGTCCTGTTGCATCCTCATACATTCAGTGTTCTTGCTCTTTCACGAGCCTTGGCTCTATATACCAAAATAAACTGTCGTAGTTTGGTTTGGCAACCATTGTGCAGGCTTGATGGACAGAATGGTCTCTTTCTGTGTTGAGGTTCCTTGTAAGGGAAGTCATATATTATATATTGTGAACCGTGGTGGCTGTCCGTGCGTTCCTCTGTCTCCCGTTTATGGCGGCCGCTTCCCGTGTTGCGTTTGAAAAGCTCAACATTAACTTTTGAAGTGACGGGAGAACAGGCATGCATAATGTTGATGCCAAATTTTATTTAGCAAGCAGGATATTTTGCCCTCTTTTTAGAGAAATGGAACCTCCCCCGCCTGATGTTGCACCACCATTTTGTGGTGGACGGTATAAGTAGCTCAGAGCTTTCGCTCTGAGTGAAACCAAAAGTGCAACACAATTAACCTTTTTAAAGCTATAAATCATACAGCATCCCAGGACATATGCTCCATTCATTTGAGAGGGTAAACAACAACCAATACTAATTCCGACCATTAGTTTATTAGTGTTGGCTCAAATGTGGTTGTAAAGAGCTGGGACACCATTGAGTAACCATTTGATAGAACTTCCCCTATTCGCTGCATGACAGAACAGTAAGTATCACAACTCCCAATCAGCCCCACATCATTTTATGACAAACCAATGTGTTTCCAAGCATGCATTGCTGATTAATATCAGTTGGTGCTTTGGACATCACCAGCACCCTATATTTATCTGGCACATTCCAAATCTGCATCCCATGAACCCAGCTGACCGCAAAATATTTGTAACCATCCAGGCTCTTATAAGCTTTCATATCCTCCTTTGTGTAGTAGGAGGAAGTGTTTACTAGATAATTATAGATATTGGGGTACTGTAGGTCAGGCAGCTGCTCCGCATTAGCGTTCTTCTCCATCTAGATCAGCAAGTTTCCCAGAAATCTGTAGGCGACTGAGCCCAGCGACTTCTAATTTCTGGGTATAGCGGTGCCTGCTCTGCTTATCTAAACGACAAACAACATTAGATAACCTAGACCCAAGGCCAGTTGCGGATATTTCTCCAGACGAGTGATTCCGATCCAGATCCGGATTGTTTACAAGATCTGGATGATCAGAATAGTGTACATCCGTCTACAAACGTCAGCTTATGATCGAGGAACGACTTATTTTTAAAATTGAATGTTAAACGGTATTTTGAAAACAAATTGAAACATGAATCGAAAAACAAATCTGCCGTTTAACAGCACTTTATCTCTGAATTCGTCCCAATCACACATGCGCAGAGAGGAGATCATTTTTTCCATCTGTCTACCGGCCTTGCAGTCAAATAAAATTGAAAATCATTCCAAACAGGTTACAGGAAACTTACTGTTATAAAGACGCGTGCAACAGGCATGAAGAACTAATGTAACGTGGTAGATAGGGTGGTGTAATAGACACTGCGTCAACGGTGGTAAATTCCAGAATTAATTCATTTTTATGACTTTTGTAATCTTTATTTTATTTAAATTGAATTATATACAGTACTTGAAGACTGGAACACAAATTGTCTTCTTGTCACTTCCAAAAACCTCCAGTTTTGCAGTACCTGCACACATTAAATAGGGTGGTGTATAAGGGTGTACCATAAGACTGCTCCAATAGCACTAAACTTCTGGAATTTTTAAAATAATCTTTTGTTTAAAATCATTATTTTATTTAAACGGAAGTATGGTATTTACTTAAACACTGTGTGGGGTAACCTGTTCTATGAACTCTCTGGTTTACCCTTGTTTTCTGAACACTCCCTCTGTTGTGGGTAAAAAACTGTGGTGGATTGCAGCATGTGAATAGCTATGTGGATAGCTGTGTGAATAGCATGTGTGGTGGATAGCTGTGAAAAAAAAATGTAGTGTGAAATTTTTTGGCAACAAGGAATGAAGTCTATAAAGCAAATACTGTAAACAGTTTGCACTGGGTAGGTACCGTATTTTCCAGTGTTAACCGCGTATTATTAGTGTTCCAGTATTAACCGCGTTTTTTTTTATCAACAAAAAAGTTAAAAGTTGGGTGTGCGGTTAATACACAGATATATAAAAAAAATCAGTCTTAAAAACAATCAATGCTGAATTATATTCCAATTGTCATACATATACCAGTAGATCGAAATTCTACATATCAGGGAATGGTTGGAGCTTTCCAAATTGTGTAAAACTATGTAAGTACCAACGATCTCAGTTGTAACATTTTTACCTGTTGAGTAATGCACAGTAATCCCGACACGTCATCACGTTCCTATCAATTCTGATTGATTGACAAACAGAAGTGAGGAATGATTGACAGGAATACCCACCTGGTCTCCAGGGCCAGGTTTACAACGGCTCCATTGCCAGACCCACAATTAGAAGGGGCCCATAATGATTTTTTTTTTATGCCTCTGCCGACAAAGTCGCCGGAGGCATTATGTTTTCGGGTTGTCCGTCGGTCCGTCCGTACGTCCGTCCGGGCTAAACCTCATTTTTCTCAGCAACCATCTATCTATAATTCCATTAATCTCTGTGTGTATGTGTGTGTGTATGTGTGTGTGTATGCGACAACGATTTCTCGACAACTACCGGTCCGATATACTTGAAACTTGCCAGGTATATTGCTGGGGACCCGAGGATGTGCCTTTTCAAGGTTTGAAATTAATCGGACAAGTAGTTACCGAGCTATGGCGATTTCTTTACCAAACTCCGCAAGCCGTTCGCTTTGGACCAAACCATTGCATGTAAATAGAGGGGGGGGATTGTCACCGTACTCGCAAGCCGTTCGCTTTGGACCAAACCATTTCATGTAAATAGAGGGGGGGGATTGTCACCGTACTCGCAAGCCGTTCGCTTTGGACCAAACCATTTCATGTAAATAGAGGGGGGGGATTGTCACCGTACTCGCAAGCCGTTCGCTTTGGACCAAACCATTTCATGTAAATAGAGGGGGGGGGATTGTCACCGTACTCGCAAGCCGTTCGCTTTGGACCAAACCATTTCATGTAAATAGAGGGGGGGGATTGTCACCGTACTCGCAAGCCGTTCGCTTTGGACCAAACCATTTCATGTAAATAGAGGGGGGGGATTGTCACCGTACTCGCAAGCCGTTCGCTTTGGCTTTGCGAATGGACCAAACCATTTCATGTAAATAGAGGGGGGGATATAATTTTGTACGGGCATGCCCTAGTATGTCCAATTGAGACAAAACTTTCAAACTGAGATAAAACTGAGACAATGTTTTTATGATAATTGTGATGTCATGGGTCATGTGGTATGGCAGCCATCTTGGATAAAAAGCAAATAATAAAAAAAAAAATATCGGAAACCGCTGAATGGGAAAATTTGAAACTTGGCACATTGTCAAGTACTCCCAATGGGGAACAAAAGCATGATAATTATGACATCATAGGTGAAGTGGTATACCAGCCAAAAATGTTTTAATCAAATTCCTTATCCTAAAAATCTGAAATTGCATGCACATGATCTATGACCCATTTGTATTGAGATATTAAATTTATGACATCATAGGTCACATGGTTTGGCAGCCATTTTAGATTGAATGGAAATATTAAATAATTATATCTCTGAAACCGCTCACCCTATCGATGCAAAATTTTACAAATATCATCTTCTTTTTTTGTATACAGAATCGAGGCTCGTGAAAGAGCTAAAACAGCACTGTTGCATATAGTCTGAAAATGATGATGTCATAGGTCATGTGGTATGGCAGCCATCTTGGATAAAAAAACGAACCTTATCCGATCAACACGAAACTTCACAAACGTGATCCACTACCCATACATATGCAGAGTGATGGCATCTACCCATTGTGGGACTATGCGAAATCATTGGCGACACAGTCGCATTGTTCTAGTTTTAAGTATATATTTTTTAAAGTGTACACATTGCGATACATTTAAATAAAGAATGTGTATACAATTTAATGCTACTTAAAAAACATACGATTTAAATTGAAACAAGTCAGGAGATGATGATGGTTCACGAGCGAGCGGTATTCAATGACAAAGGACGGACTATAACCGAAACAGGCCCGGACAGGCCAGGCCCGGAAATGTCAAAACGAAGGTTACTGACCTTGAAATGAGATAGAAAATAATGTATAATCAGTTATGAGGTTAGTTAGCTACACAATACCGAAAATTCGGTTCGATTCCGACAACTTTGAAACTTTGACCTTTGTGACCTTCAAAGGTCAAAGGTCGAAGATTCTGCAATTTGTTGGAAAACTTGTATTTCATGATGTATGTGATAATATAAGATCATGTACGACATTTCACCGTATCAGGAAGCGAACAATGTAATAAAACCATCAAAAATCGACTTTTCTAAATTTCGTGACCTTGTGACGACCTTGGGGCGAAAATGAAAAATCGAGCGCCGTGGGGCTAGACACATGACATTGGCCGAACCAAATACCAAAACCCCTGTCAGATTCCACCAACTCCCTCGGAGAAGATGTAGCTTGAACTCGATTACCCCCTAAAAAGACATCTTTTTCCGGCGTCGCTCCGCCCACAATGGGCGCAGTACGCCCACTCTAGGCAGGACACAACTAGATCATGATATCAACCTCCCACCCAAGTTTCATCAAGATCGGATGATATCATTGGGTAGTTATGCTGCGGACAGACAGACAGACAGATACACAGACAGACACACACCCATGACGAATATAGTGGTCACTTTGTTTGATAACTCGTGAACCAAAAACATACTACCATTTCCTGGAGTGTGACATCACCACACCGTTAATGGCCTGTATTCCAGTTCCGGTACGGTAAGCATGTGTTTTATGCATGTTGTGTTTGTGTATTTTTGGAGTATTGCACGCCTGTCATTTGTACTATTTTTTGGAATTGCGTGACTCGAGTGCGTGAGTAATTTGTGATTAAATTTTCACACTGAACAACATGAAAACGTGTTCGCGCTAACACGCAGACTCCGGCTAGATTGCTTTCCCTCCCCCCTCATCTTCCGCTCCCTCCGTTTCAGCAAACCATCCATGTTAGCGTCGTGTGTGTAGTGATGTTTCCCATTTTGCACGTGAATTGTGCTGCTGTAATAAACACAACTCTTGAAATCCTGACTGGAAAGTGACCTTGGACTAGCAAGGTTGGTAGTGCGAGCAAAATACAGAGGAAGGCCATCACTATGGAAGTAAAAAGGGATGTTTTAAGACTGTATGAAAGAGGTGATTGTACAGGTGATATGAGGAGCAGGGAGTGATTGCTACATTCAAGGTGTATCGTCTCTGAAGAACATTTGCAAACCTGATAATCTATATAATAATAGCGTAAGGACTCGACTTTGTTATCCCTTTTACGCCGCACCCAGTGACCCGATGCCCACGGCACTAATGGATTTACGATGTACGAACCGCGCTCTTTGTTTATCACGTACAGCCATACTCGAAAAATCTGAATTAGCCGACGTTGGGGCCCAAAAGCATCCGATTAACTGCCGATACGACGCCATCTTACGACGCCATCGTATTGGCGTCTGCTGGGCGAAGGCGAAGCAAGCCGTCCGCTGATTGGACAGGCAAAGGCGAAAGCAAGCCGTCCACTGAGTGGACAATCCAGAGCATGCATTTGTACCGGTGTCGGCGATCGTTGTTCATATACGCACTCTTCATTCTCATCTTTCTTCCTAACTCTTACTCGGACAAGCAAATCCCCTATGCCATCCATAATGGTACACTCTATCCATACACCACATCCTCCCTTCCGTGGATGTTCCACGGGTTTCGGCTAGTGATTTAATGATTTGTAGGTGAAATCAACTGATAATGATCAGATGACTGGAAAAGGAATTCTGGAATGCCTTTGCAATAAGGGATGTTCCATGTAATGTTGAGGAGTTTTGAGGGAATGCACCCGTTCCTGTAGGAATGGTTTATGGGGGAAACTTTGCCCTCAATTTATTCACGGCTTTAAGGGTTTCAACAAGAATAATGATGTGTCCAAAGCACGACGCAACATCGTCGAAATGGCCAAGAGAAACTGTCGGCTTTGATGATGTAGAGTCAGGTGATATAGAGGAGTTGCTGGACTCGTACTGGGAGTAGCTCTCGAATGAGGACCTTCTACTGCTGGAGAAGGAATGCCAGGTGGATCTTCAACATTATAATTCAAACTAAATAAACCACTGTAATAGTAAAAATGGACAATAAGATGAGAATTGAGGCAGCACTCTCACCCTAACCTCTGCCTCTTATAATGGGAAATGAGTTTGAATTTACACGTTTATCATTCACAATATTTTTTGCATCACTTGCTCTCAGGCTGAAGGTGAGGAGCTTAGCTAAGGAGGATGACATTGGGGACTTGACATCCAGCCTGTCGTGGGCCTGCAGTTTCATGGCATGCCATGATCTGTCGCTTCGACGCCGCACACACATCTCCCAACATGTACCCGATGACACAGCTGATAACACCACGCACTTCCAGTCCTACATCTTCGCCGGGAGCATGATGGTTTTTTTTGAGGGTGTAAAACGGGTGCGGTTAATACACGGTCGGGGTTAATACACCGGATAATACGGTATGTATTAAATAATTATGATGAAGGATAATCTGATGATTCTAATTCATTAATTTTGCATTATTCTCGTTACACACATTTGCTTGTAACTGTAGCTTATTGTATTCAAACGATGATCCTTCAGATGAATGTCACTGAAATAACAGCAGTTTATTTTGCCCTTATTTAATTTCACCTTTTTGTAATAGTTTTATCAAGATGCATCTCAAAATCTCATCGTTTTAACAAGACTTCTGTAGTAGATGCTGTGCTATTACTGAGAAAGGAATGTAAATTAAGAAGACTCGCAAGTTGCCCGTGCCCGCATGGGATTTGAGATAGGGTAGGGATGAAGACAGCAAAGATGAAAATTGCATCTTCTGTCATCGAGCAGGCAAACTGGGAGCAGCAATTAGCATTTTTTGCCAATTCATTTGAAATGTGCACCCATTGGTCGGACAGCTGCCAGAGCACACCCACATATGTCGCGCGACTCCACCAGGATAAAATGATATGGCCATCATCTTGGTTTTCTGGTCGGGCTTAAAGATTAGGCCTGCAGGCTTCTGCTGCTTATACACTGCCCGGGTTTGTTGTGTCACATTTCCATTGGCTTTGTTTGGGTCGAGTGTTAGTCACGACGAGGGACCCCGGAAAATGTAATCACATGTCGAACAATAGTAAGGTTTAATCAAGCCTGTCAGAAGGCACAGTACATCAGATCGCACAGTAATCAAATGTTGCATTCCGTATATTGCAAAAAAAAGAAAGTCTTGTACGTCATTTTTGCACGGCCTCGTATTGGGGTTAAGCAGTCTGTGACCATGTGATGTATCAGCTCGTTCTGATATAACCATGGGGAGGGTGACTTGCATAAGAGGTGTTGTGTTAATCTTTTAATAGCGAATTAAACATGTGTTTCCCAATCGTGCTTTTCCTCTTTGAAGAGTGCTTTAAATGCGTGTTTCCCAATCAGCCCGTTACTGGATTTTGTTGCAGGTTGTGACCACGGTGCAGTCATTCTTGTTACTAAACATCTTCAGAATGTTGAAAAGTGAAAATGTGGTCTCTCTGATGCCATAATCCCTTTGTGCTAAACTAGCACAGTTACATTCATTGAGAGGGCCAATTATGTTGGTTGTTCCTGTTGTATTTATCAGGGAACAGGGCATGCCTGGATGAGTTGCTGATCATGCCTGGTATCCAGAACAGCCTAGATTTGGAGCTGCCACGCCTGGGCAGCCCCCTTTACCTTTGCTGCCAGGGTGACCATAAGGCCTGTGCACTTAGCTTGCTCCGTGCAGGTTCGAACGTTCCACCTCATCCACAACTGAGCGTGCATTTTTAACAATGAATACGCGATAAACAAGCAGAAATGTTTTCATATTACTCACAAATTATCCATGAATTTATCTTGGCCTGGTCTGCTTGTAGGTGCAGATGTGAGCAAAGGAATGGGCACAACCAGCCCACTGCATGCCGCTGTTAACAGCTGCACATCTCCCAGTCTGGTGCAGTTGCTGCTGCACTTTGGTGCGCAGGCGCGACGTCGCGACACACACGGTTGGGACTCCGTGCAGCTTGCCAAGCCCGGGAGTCAGATACATAAGCTGCTTACGCAAGCCGCAGGTGTGACTTACAAGGGGCAGGTGGGACAGAGGCTGCTTGTGATGATCTCGCAAGAGACAATTCACCAGGGAAGCAAAGAACCACATTATTTACACGATGGAATAGTCGAGTCCTTAGTACCTTTGAGCAAGTGTTTGCAACACACATGGATCGGCACAGTCAGCTGTTTTTGCAATTATCACGACTGAAGTTCTTGAAGAATGCGAATTACTAATTACCTACTCTAAAAAGTCAGAACCCCCTACTTGAAAAGCTTGTTAACGCGATTAGTGAGCATTAGTGTTTCCAACACAGAAAGCATCCACCTTTTCTTAATATTCAAAAATCACTACAACGCAAAATGTGGTGCAACATCACTTATGTCCAGCAATGAAAGTGTAAGTTCACACAATATTTACCTTGTAACATTCAGTGAAGTCTCTTTTTCAGTCCCACTGCTTTGCTTTCAAAAGCAAGTATGTGGAAAATGCTCGGAGTTGTCTTTGGCCTTTGAGAAAGGTTGTAAAGCAAATTGGAAGGGAAGTTTGACATATCCTTGTGGAAACAGAGACAGTTGCACTTGTAACACTCCAGTCTGAGAGCCAAAATGTCCATGATAGCTATGCAGGTGCAAGGTATCAGTGCCAAGTTTTCACCTGTTCGGAACAAAATTTGCCTGGTTGATATTTACCCTCGCCAGAGGAGAGGGTGTTGCATTTGAGTCCGTTTGTCTGTCTGTCTGTTTGTTTGTCTGTCCGCACAGAATAAATATGATTTTCTCTGCAACCGTTGGTCCGATTGACAGGAACTGTGGTGCAACTGTAGAATTTTGGTGGAACTGCAGAATCACCTGTAGAAAAAGTGTAGTTTAGGTGCAACTCTATAAAAAGTTTAGGTGCAACTCCACCTGGAGAATTTGTAAATGATAATTATGACGTTAAAGCGCGGCGTTACGCGCGCTGCTTGTGAGCAAGGAGGAAGCGGACAAGCGGTAACATATAAATGTCTTTATTGTAAGACTACACTGTAACACTGTACTGTCCCGGGCTGGGCGCCCGGTGTATATCATGAGGCCACGCCTACCCCTGGTGCGTGGCCACCGCCCGCTTGGTGCGCGGAATGATGTCACCACGCCAGTGGGCTTTTGTGTCCGCCACACGCGCCCCCCCAGAATTCCCGCGCACCTGGAGGGCCAGTTTGCGGGGCAGACGAATGACCCGGCCGAAGCGCCCCCTGGCGATCGGCGGCGTCCGGGGTGCAGGGATGCCAGGTGGGATGCCCCTGGCTGCCCCTGGGATGGGTGCAGGACCGGGGGGCGGCGTGGCGGCGGGGCTGGGCGGTGCCGGGGGTCCGCCCGCAGGAGGTCGGCCCCGACGTGGGGGTCGGGCCACTGGCGGTGGATGGTCCACATCGAGGTGGGCCGGCTTGAGGCGGTCTACCGAAACGCGGTCAGGAGTACCGCCGATGTCCAGGGTGAAGTGCTTCGCCCCGGTCTCCAGCACGCGGAAAGGCCCGTCGTATGGAGGCCGCAGTGGTGTCCGATGGGCATCGTGGCGGACGAAGACGTACTCCGCCGTGCGAAGCTCCGGGGCGACGTGCGTCGGTGGGTGCCCGTGGCATGCCGTTGGCACCGGGGCGAACCTCTGGGCGGTCTCTTGCAGAGCGGAGCGCTGCTGTGCCGCGGACCATGGTGCCGTGGAGTCGGGGAGGAACTCGCCCGGCACCCGCAGCGGTTGCCCGAAGACCAACTCCGCCGCGGATGCGCGCAGGTCCTCCTTGGGCGCCGTCCGGAGGCCCAGCAGGACCCAGGGGAGCCTGTCGACCCAGCCGCCGTCGCGGAGGGTGGCCCGGAGCGCGGCCTTCAATGAGCGGTGAAATCGCTCACACAGGCCGTTAGCCTGGGGGTGGTAGGCCGTGGTTCGGTGCAGCCGGACCCCGAGCCCCTGCGCAACCGCCCCCCAGAGCTCCGAGGTGAACTGGGGGCCGCGGTCGGATGAGATGTCTGAGGGGGCGCCGAACCGGGCGACCCAGGTGGCGATGAAAGCCTGCGCGACATCGGCCGCCGTTGTCGATGCCAAGGGCACGGCCTCCGGCCACCGGGTGGTGCGGTCCACCATGGTGAGGACGTAGGTGAAACCCCGCGAGGGGGGCAGAGGTCCCACCAGGTCCACGTGGACGTGGTCAAACCGGCGTTCCGGCACCGTGAACGGGGCCAACGGGGCCTGGGTGTGCCGGTGCACCTTGGCGCGCTGGCACGCGAGGCACGTCCTGGCCCAGCCGCGGACGGCCTTCCGGAGGCCATGCCAGACGAACTTGTCGGCGATCAGCCTTTGGGAGGCCCTCGCGCCCGGGTGGGACAAGCCGTGGATGGCGTCAAACACCTGGCGCTGCCAGCCCGCGGGCACGATGGGGCGAGGACGCCCGAGAGAGATGTCGCACAAGAGGGCCGCGCCCGCGCCGTCGAACGGCACCTCGGTGACGCGGAGGCCCGTGACGGCGGTCCGCAAGGCCTGGACGTCGGGGTCAGCGGCCTGGTCCGCTGCCATCCGGGCATAGTCGATGCCGAGGTGGACTGCGTGGGCGACGGCCCGGGAAAGGCAATCCGCCACCGGGTTGTCCTTCCCCGCGACGTGCTGGATGTCCGTCGTGTACTCGGACACGGCCGAGAGGTGACGCTGCTGCCGGGCCGACCACGGCTCGGTGACCTTGCCCATCGCGAAGATCAACGGCTTGTGGTCGACGAAGGCAGTGAACGCACGGCCCTCGAGCAGATGGCGGAAGTGCCTGACCGCCAAGTGAAGTCCGAGCAACTCGCGGTCAAAGGTACTGTAACGGCGTTCGGGCGGGCGAAGCTGCCGGCTAAAGAACGCCAGCGGTTGCCAAGCTCCACGCACCCATTGCTCGTGCACCGCGCCCACCGCGTAGTCCGAGGCATCGGTGGTGAGGGCGATCGGTGCATCGGGCGCCGGGTGCGCGAGCATGGTGGCGTTAGATAAGGCGAGCTTCGCGCCCGTGAACGCCGTGTCCATCTGCTCGGTCCAGGTAACGTCGCCTTTGCCCGGCTTACCTCGGAGAGCTTCGTGCAGGGGCGCAGGAGCTGGGCGATACGGGGCAGGAACCGATGGTAAAAGTTCACCATGCCCAGGAACTCCTGCAGCCCTCTGATCGTGCGGGGGCGCGGAAACCCCTTCACCGCCTCCACCTTGGCCGGCAGGGGGACGGCTCCGTGCCTGGTGACACGGTGCCCCAGAAAATCGATTGTGGTGGCGCCGAACCGGCACTTTGCGGGGTTCACAATTAGGCCATGCTGGCCCAGGCGTTCGAAGAGCGTGTGGAGGTGGCGTAGGTGCTCTTCGCGGGACGCACTGGCGACGAGGATATCGTCCAGGTAGACAAAGACAAAATCCAAGTCGCGCAGGACGCTGTCCATCAGTCGCTGGAACGCCTGAGCCGCATTCTTCAGACCGAAGGGCATGCGCAGGAACTCGAAGAGTCCGAATGGCGTGATGACCGCCGTCTTCGGGACGTCCTCCGGCCTGACGGGGACCTGATGGTAGCCGCGTATGAGGTCCACCTTCGAGAAGAAGGACCTGCCCGCCAAACGGGCGGAAAAGTCCTGAATGTGGGGGACGGGGTAGTGGTCGGGAGTCGTAGCGTCATTGAGACGGCGATAGTCCCCGCACGGTCGCCATCCCCCGCCGGGCTTCGGCACGATGTGCAGCGGCGACGCCCAAGCGCTCTCTGAGCGCCGCACGATGCCGAGTCGCTCCAGGGTAGCGAACTCCGCTTTTGCCACCGCCAGCTTCGTCGGCTCGAGGCGGCGTGCCCGGGCGTAGACCGGTGGCCCGACGGTGGGGATGTGATGGGCCACCCCGTGCTTGACGGCCCCCGCCGAGAAGGTGGGCCGCGTGAGGGCCGGGAAGCCGGCGAGGAGGCGGGTGAATGCGTCCGCTGCCGGAAGCGTACAGCCCAACGTGGCCGGAACCGAATCGTTCGGCAAGCCGCTTGGCAAGCCGCTCGTTGAGCTGGGCAACGCGCAAGCGAGCGAGCTGAACGTCTCGGCCTGGACAAGCCGTCTGCGCTTGACGTCGACCAGGAGCCCATTAGCGCACAGGAAGTCCGCGCCAAGCAGTGCCATGGGCACGTCGGCAGTGACGAACGTCCATCGGAAAACCTGCCCTCCAAACCGCAGAGAGAGGCAGCGTTTTCCGTACGTACGGATGGGCGTCCCGTTCGCGGCAAGCAGCGCGGGGCCCCCACCCGCGGCGTGCTTGTCTGACGTGCCGGCGGGAATGACACTCACCTGCGCTCCCGTGTCGCACAGGTAACGTAGCCCGGAGAAGGTGTCCGTTATGAACAGCAGGCTGTTCGAACGGCTGGCGCTCATCGCCACTATTGAGCGCCGGCCCGGGCGTTTCCCGACCCGTGGAAGGAGCACGGCGGATGACACCGCCGAGCTTCGTGGCCGAACTTGGTGTGGAACCAGCACCAGGTGGTGGAGTTGGAGGAGCGCGGCTGGCTCCGCCAGGCCGGTGGAGTTGGCGGGTTTCCCCGCGGTGGCGGTTTTCGCCGCGGCGGTGGGCGGGGCGTGGCGGCGCTCACGAGGCGCGTATCAGCGTGCTGCTGAACATCAGCGTGCTGCTGAACATCAGCGTGCTGCTGAACATCAGCGTCGAGGGCCGTGAAGACCACGCCGACGCTCGCCCGCGTGTCCGAAGCGGCGAAATACCTGTCCGCCTCGGCTGCCAATGCTCGGGGTTCCGTTAGCTCGGTCCTGGCCAACGCAAGGCGAACCTGCGCTGGAAGTTGGCGCCGGAAAAGCGCCCGGAATAGCGAACCGGGGGCTTCGTCGCCCAACAGTGACAGCATATGGTCCATTCGGACCGACGGGCGCGTCTCACCGAGCTCGGGGAGATCCAGGAGGCGATCGGCGCGTGCGTCGTCCGTGGGGCCGAACGTGGCTAGGAGTAGCCGCTTGAGTGTCTCGTACTTGTGGCCGTCCGGTGGGTGGCGAAGGACGGACACAACTCGAGCGGCCGTGCCGGGCCCGAGGGAGGCGACGACATGGCAGTAGCGCAGGTCGTCGTTGGTGAGGCGCCGAAGCTGAAACTGGGCTTCGGCTTGAACGAACCAGACCTCGGCCTGGGCCTCCCAAAACTCGGGAAGTTTAATCGCCAATGCCATGGCGTCGTGTTCGGAAGGATCGCTTCGGCGGATCCAACGTCGAGGGTCACCAGTAAAGCGCGGCGTTACGCGCGCTGCTTGTGAGCAAGGAGGAAGCGGACAAGCGGTAACATATAAATGTCTTTATTGTAAGACTACACTGTAACACTGTACTGTCCCGGGCTGGGCGCCCGGTGTATATCATGAGGCCACGCCTACCCCTGGTGCGTGGCCACCGCCCGCTTGGTGCGCGGAATGATGTCACCACGCCAGTGGGCTTTTGTGTCCGCCACAACGTCATATGTCACGTGGTTCGGCCGCCATCTTGGAAAATCCGAAAATCTCTCCCAGGTATCTCTCCCAGGTTACTCCCTCCTCTGGTATGATAGACCTGAGCCTCGTCCTGGAGGTGGGGTTGCTATCTTTATAAAAAACTCTCTTCCTCACTCGCCCTCCACTGCCCTCTCTCCACCTCACCCCCAGGAATACCTTTGGCTACGGCTTCCCCTTCGCTCCCACCTTTTGTTCATATGTGTGTTGTACCGTCCACCAAACAGCGATGACTCCATCTACATCTCACTGTCTGATAATATGGACCAACTTCTATCTACCCATCCCAACTCTCTCTTCCTCATATGTGGTGATTTCAATTGTCACCATGCCAGTTGGGTGGGTGTGGGTACCTCTCTCACCAGCCATGGCTCTTCAGCAAAGGACTTCTGCGACTCACTGGGACTGACACAATCTGTCAATTTCCCGACCCGGATCTCAGTCAATGGAGCATCTTCTCTTCTGGATTTGGTTATGACAAACTTCCCTGAAAATGTCTGCTGCTCTTCTTCTGCTCCAATCGGCTCATCTGATCATGTGCTTGTCAAAGTGGACATCTCTCTGACCATTCTCAGAGAGCCTCCTCAGCGTCGACGAGTCTGGCATTTCACTCAGGCCAACTGGCACGGTCTTCAAGCAGCCATCAATCATCTGGACTGGTCTCCCATCTCTACCGCCTCTGACATCAACTCATCCTGGGAATTCTTTCAAAGTAAATTGCTCTCTCTCATGCACAGATTTATCCCATCTCGTCTTCAGTTGTCATACCCTTCCTCCCGTCCATGGTACACGGAATCTTGTGGTGAGGCTGTTGCCCTGAAACAACTTGCTTTCGTCTCCTGGAAAGCAAATCCAACGGAAGGAAATCTCATTTCCTTTCACAAAGCCCGAAACAAGTGTGTGTCCACCCTCAGGAGAGCCAGGAAACAATATCTCACCATTCTCAAGACCGAACTCTCTTATCTGTCTCCCTCTTCCAAATCCTGGTGGCGTCTGGTCAAATCTGTTTCTGGTGTTTGTTCCCCCTCCATCCCCTCCCTCACCTCAAACGGCTTAACGGCTGACTCCGCACGTGAAAAAGCTGAATGCCTCAACTCTGTGTTTGCCTCTAAATCCTGTGTCCCAAACCCATCCCTCTCTGTACCCACCATACCCAGTCGTACCCAGCTGCTCCTGGACTCTGTGTCCTTTCCTCTTGACAAGGTGAAAAAGTTTCTGTCAACCCTCGACTCTGATTCTGCAACTGGTCCTGACGGCATCAGCCCACGGGTCCTAAAATCATGTTCTTCTGCTCTTTCACTCCCTCTTTCTGTTCTCTTCACCCTCTCTTTTGCTCAAGGTCATCTGCCATCTGCTTGGAAATCAGCCAACATCACCGCTTTGCACAAAAAAGGTGCAAAAACAGATCCCAGCAACTACAGACCAATCAGCCTTCTCCCAATTATCAGCAAAGTCATGGAATCCATCATTGCTTCAGATATTAAATCTTTCCTCTTCTCCAATGGCTTGATCTCTGATCATCAATTTGGTTTCAGACCTGGTCACTCTACTCTGGACATGCTGCTTCTGCTTTCTCAACAATGGATGGAGGTCCTCAACGCCAAACAGGAAATTAGAGCTGTCTCCCTTGACATTTCACGTGCCTTCGATACGGTCTGGCACCCTGCTCTGCTCACCAAACTCTCCTCCTTTGGTATCCATGGAAATCTCCACGCATGGCTGGCGGACTTCCTCTCTGGTCGTAGTCAACGTGTGGCCCTGAATGGGTTTCTCTCATCTCCTCTTCCTGTTCAGGCTGGAGTTCCCCAAGGTAGTGTTCTGGGCCCTGTGCTTTTTCTGGTCTTCATCAATGATCTCTCTGACTCTCTTGAAAATCCTCTCTATCTCTTTGCTGACGACTCTACTCTCTGTCGCTCCATTCCTCATCCCTCAGATCGGCAGTCTGCAGCCTCCTCACTCTCTGCAGACCTGGACAAAATCACAGACTGGTCAAACAAGTGGAACATGTTTTTCAATCCTGACAAATCTCACACTCTTACAATGTCTCTCTGAAAGGACCGACAGGACAACCCTCCCATCTACTTTCTCAACAATCCTCTCCAAGAAGTTCTGTCGCTCAAGCTTTTGGGTCTCACTATCTGCCATGATCTTTCTTGGGAAAACCACATTTCCAAACTGGCCTCCAAAGCCAGTCGCTGACTGGGCATCCTCCGTCGTGCGATGTCCTTCCTTGGCACACCTGAGCTCCTCACCACATACAAGGCTTTCATCGCAGCTCAATGGAATACTGTTCCCCCCTCTGGGCTGGTGCTCCTGCCTCACACCTTGCTAGGCTTCACGCTGTTGAGGCCAAAGCTTTCAGAATCATTGGAATCTCCTGCGATGTAGTCAACACCGAGGGCCTTTCACTCACTCACCGCAGGCAGGTTGGTGGTCTTTCTGTCTTCTACCGACTCCTCTCCGGCCTTGCTCCCCCAGCTCTCTCTGTGCTCTGTCCCCCCAATATTCCTTCAGGTCGCACAAGATCTGCCTGCAACCCTCTTATGGTTAAACTGCCAAAGTCTAGGCTCTCTGCTCACCTTCACTCTTTCATTCCCCTTTTCTCCCGCCTCTGGAACAAACTCCCCCACTCCCTTCAATCCCACTCCTCCCTCCAGGTCTTTAAAACAGCTGTTCACCACCATGTCTTATCTTCCCCCATCGAAAACCTTGATCTTTTCTACCCCCGGTAATTCACCCCAGAGTCCTTGCAGTGTTCATATGTTTTATTCCTCTCCCACCTCCCCCCAAGTCCTCCCGATGTCCCTGCTCTCAAATGTTGTGTTTGTGTCCTTCCCCCTCTTCCCCCTCTCTTTTGTGTCCTTCCCCCTCTCTTCCCATCTTGTCTGCCGCTCCACTTGTTTTTTGTGTTTTGTGTGTCGGTTTGTCTTTTTGTGTGATTAATGTTAGCTCTTTCACGAGCCTCGATCTTGTATACAAAAAAAAAAAAAAAAAATTCAATTGGATGTTTGTCTTAACTGAGGTAGTGAGTGTGCACAGCTCGGTATCTGACGAGATTGCTCATCCAACCCTGACGTCGTATGTTCTGTTGGGATCCCACTTGTGTTTTGTTTACCACTGATAGGCCGGATCTGCATCCGGACCTGAACCGGTACATGAAGATATTTCTCATCCAACCCACTGGTCATCATTATCCCCACGCATTAAAAATAAAAACAAAGGGATATTGTAATCGGCTCCTGTCTGTCCATCATGCTATCTCCTCCTAGATGGTTGTGCAGAAATTTACCAAACTTGGTAGTTGTGATCATCACATGGCAAGAAGGTGAGATAGCAGTATCATTTTTGGCCCCTCACCCTTGAGGAATTGAGGCGGGGTCAAAAGCTCAAATGCAGCACCAAAAATGCAATTTAAAAGCACATTGGAATGTGTGTGCCATCCCTCGGATGGAACCTAAACTCGCGTCCCGTCTGCCGGCATTAGTTGGTGGACGGTAAAGATCCTTCATAAAGGGTAGATGAGCTATAGCCAGCACCCTGAACAAATTCCTTCAAATTCGGCTTCACGCTGTTGAAACCAAAGCTTTCAGAATCATTGGAATCTCCCGCGATGAAGCTAAGTCCGAGGGCCTTTCACTCACTCACCGCAGGCAGGTTGGTGGTCTTTCTGTCTTCGACCGACTCCTCTCCGGCCTTGCTCCCCCAGCTCTCTCTGTGCTCTGTCCCCCAAATATTCCTTCAGGTCGCACAGGATCTGCCAGCAACCCTCTTATGGTTAAACTGCCAAAGTCTAGGCTCTCTGCTCACCTTCACTCTTTCATTCCCCTTTTCTCCCGCCTCTGGAACAAACTCCCTCACTCTCTTCAATCCCACTCCTCCCTCCAGGTCTTTAAAACATCTGTTCACCACCATCTCTTATCTTCCCCTATCCAAAACCTTGATCTTTTCTTCCCCTGCCAATTCATCTCAGATCCACTTTTTTGAAATTCCAACTTCTTTCCTGGAAGTCCTTGCAGTGTCCATATGTTTTATACATCTCCCACCTTCCCCCAAGCCCTCTCCCTCCCACATTTTTCTCAATGTCCCTGCTCTCAAATGTTGTGTTTGTGTCCTTCCCCCTCTCTCCCCATCTTGTCTGCTGCTCCCCTTGTTTTTTGTGTTTTGTGTGTCGGTTTGTCTTTTTGTGTGATTAATGTTAGCTCTTTCACGAGCCTCGATCTTGTATACAAAAAAAAAAAAAAAAAAAAAAAAAAATCTTTGCACCTCTATATCTCCGAAAGCGCTGAATAGAAAAAATTGAGACATGGCTCATTGTAAAGAACTCTTCATGTGGAATAACATCTGTGAATGATGATGTCATAGGTGCTTCCATGATGACGTCATAATTTGACAAGTACAAAACGTCATCCGATCAAGATGAAATTTCTTCAGCATAATCTAGGGATAGATTGGTGGAGAAAAAAAATAATGCTGACGTCATCGATCACGTGCATTTTGGTTCGGCCGCCATATGGAAGCACCTATGACATCATCATTCACAGATGTTATTCCACATGAAGAGTTCTTTACAATGAGCCATGTCTCAATTTTTTCTATTCAGCGCTTTCGGAGATATAGAGGTGCAAAGATTTTTTTTTTTTTGGTTCGGCCGCCATATTTGTTTTAACACAAAAGCCTTAAAAACCACTGAAAATACATCCTGGCGAGGGTTTGCAATCTCTGATTGCTTTTTCTGTTCTATGTTGTAAGCTCTTAATGCCTACATCCCAGGTTCAAATCCTTTCCAATGCATTGATTTGTCCACTGTGTCCTTATGTTCTTGTAATTCCTGTGAAAATACACTGACCGACTCCTAATGTCCTCGATCGCTGCTTATAGACATCTGAGTGCCAATATGTACGAGATATTTTCTACACGAGATCAATAGAGGAAAAATAGGCCGCAATGCTGAGGACAAGGTGGCTCAAAAACTAAGGAAGAGCCAAGCTGTTCTGAGAGCAATGCTGGCAATACCCCTTGAATTTGTGAACCAAGAACCCTGCTGCTGTCATCAAGCAACCTCCAGAATTGATATAGGATTTACCCAGATAATTAACTCCCTTGCCGTGTTTCACTGAGTTACGGCCATTGCAAGATATACTGCATAATATATATCTTGAATAAATCTTATTTACGGTCGGTATAACTCCCCCAGTATTAGTCAGTATAACTCCCACATAATTATCGTCAGTATAACTCCCCCAGAATTACCGTCGGTATAACTCCCCCAGAATTATCGTCGGTATAACTCCCCCAGAATTACCGTCGGTATAACTCCCCCAGAATTATCGTCGGTATAACTCCCCCAGAATTATCGTCGGTATAACTCCCCCAGAATTACCGTCTGCATAACTTCCCCAGAATTACTGTCAGTATAACTCCCCCAGTATTATCGTCGGTATAATTCCCCCAGAATTACGGTCGGTATAACTCCCCCAGAATTACCGTCGGTATAACTCCCCCAGAATTATCATCGGTATAACTCCCCCAGAATTACCGTCTGCATAACTTCCCCAGAATTACTGTAAGTATAACTCCCCCAGTATTATCGTCGGTATAATTCCCCCAGAATTACCATCAGTTTAACTCCACTAGAATTACCGTCTGCATAACTTCCCCAGAATTACTGTCAGTATAACTCCCCTAGTATTATCGTCGGTATAATTCCCCCAGAATTACCATCAGTTTAACTCCACTAGAATTACCGTCGGTATAATTCCCCCAGAATTACCATCCGTATAACTCCACTAGAATTACCGTCGGTATAATTCCCCCAGAATTACCATCAGTATAACTCCACTAGAATTACCGTCGATATAACTCCACTAGAATTACCGTCGGTATAATTCCCCCAAAATTACTGTCAGTATAACTCCCCCAGAATTACCGTCGGTATAACTCCACTAGAATTGCCATCAGTATAACTCCACCAGAATTACCATCAGTATAACTCCACTAAAATTACCATCAGTATAACTCCACTAGAATTACCATCAGTATAACTCCACTAGAATTACCATCAGTATAACTCCACTAGAATTACCATCAGTATAACTCCACTAGAATTACCGTCGGTATAATTCCCCCAAAATTACTGTCAGTATAACTCTCCCAGTATTATCGTCGGTATAACTCCCCCAAAATTACTGTCAGTATAACTCCCCCAGAATTACCGTCGGTATAACTCCCCCAGAATTACTGTCAGTATAACTTCCCCAGAATTACCGTCGGTATAACTCCCCCAGAATTACGGTCAGTATAACTCCCCCCAGAATTACGGTCAGTATAACTCCGCCATAATTATGGATGGGATACTTTCCCTAGAATTGGCATATTTTACTACAACTTGTAATGCCCGCTCCCACCAGGAGTCGCGCTATGCCATACATATTCAAAACATCCTACCATTCGAGAAGTGTGTCCTGTGTGGTTGTTTGACTTCCATATACTCCTGAACCACCAGATGGAATGAGTTGAAAACCAGAGGCTGTACATGGAGTGTGCAAAGCTTGGTTTTTGGGGGTAAAAAAAATGAATACTCCCAGGGGTTCAGGATGGGGGAATTTTTCTTAACTCTGCATTTGCTCTAAGTCACCTTCTTCAAAGTCCGCAGACATCACTTCAATACAAAAATAGATCCTCTGAACTACAATCATATTTAATCAGTCTACTTCCAATTTTAAGCAAAGTCATGGAATCATCATTGCAGTCAAACAACCTGATCGCAGACCACCAAGATCGGATTTAGACAGGGTCGCTCTACCCTGGACATGCTGCTTTTACTCTCAACAATGGATGGAGGCCCTCAATGTCGGACACAAGATCAGGGCCATCTTTGTGGTCATATCATGAGCATTCCATACAAATCTGGCATCCCATCTTGCTCTCCAGACTCTCTGACTGTAGCACCAAGGCCAACTCCACACGTGACTTGCCGACTTCTTCCACTTTCATAGCCAATGCATAGTTCACAATGGGATTCTCTCATCTATCCTTGTTAAGGCTGGAGTGCCCCAAGGCAGTACCTTGGGCCCTGTCTTGTTCTTAATCTTTATCAATGATCCTACTATTTGGAAAATCCTCGATCTCTTTGCTGGTGACTTAATCTTCTGCCGTATCATCTCTCCTCCTTCAGATAGACATGTGGCAGCCTCTTCCTTCAAAGCAGACCTTGATAGAACCACGAGCTGGTCCTACACTTGGAACATGTCTTTCAACCTTGAGAAATCTCACACTATCATTCTGTTTCTCCAAAGACGATCTGTTGAACCCTCCCATCTACTTCCTTAACAAACCTCTTGAAGAAATTTTGTTACTTAAACGTTTGGGTTGGGGAAGGGGGGGGGGGGGGGCAACCTCCTATTCCCCCCAGGTATCTGCAGGGCGCATGCGGTCTAATAGTAACCCACTTCTGGTGAAACTCCAGAAATCCAGGCTTCCTGCTCACCTCCACTGGTTTGTTCCTCTTTTCTCTCACCACTTCCTCAGTCTGTTAAATCGCATTCTTCCCTCCAGGGCTTCAAGATGGCTGTTCACCACCACCTAAGGTGATCGCCCATCTATGCTCATATTTTTGACCATCATTAACCCACCCCAAGCCCTCCCCTTCCTGTCCAGGTTATTATGCTTTTCCTCCCTCTCATTTCCTATTTCGTTCCATTTCTGTTTCATCCTCAGTTTTTCCATTCCTTTTTTTTTTCACTGTGATTGAGCCTTTATTCAGCTCTTTTTTCAACACCTGTGTCCTCCGCCCCCTCCCTTTGATTTTTATTCCTCCACATGCCCATTCTTCCTCCAAGGATCCTCCCGTTGCGTCCTGCTCCTGTGCTCTTGGTGTGTTTCCCCCCATTCCACTCTGGTCTTGTTCTGTTATATATATGTTCTGGTATGTTCTGTGTTATCGGTCTTTCTTGAGCCTTGACCTTGTTTGTATATGACTATTTTGACGATTGCAGACAACGAGGAGCAGCATTTGTTTATTGATTTGGATGCCATTGTCACTTCATTTGCCCAAATATTTGATTACCTAATGAGTCTTGTTTTTTTCTTGTTTTTTATCTTAATGCACAACTTCAGGACTCGGACAGTCTCAAAAACACAAAACAAACACAACAGCATTGAACAAAGTGGAGGGGAACCTCGTTGATTAGTTTGTGTACATAGATCAGAGTAAATCTGAGTATGAATGACGAATGCCAAGATATATGTATCTGCGTGCGCGCGCACACACACACACACACACACACACACACACACACACACACACACACACACACACACACACACACACACGAAGATACATCGATACCTGGGAGGGCTCCATTCCACCTTCTGAGGCCCACGTTTGGAGATTCAGATTCGGATGCAGATCCGGCCTATCAGTGCGATACAAAAAGTAAACTGTTCAGCCTGGCGGAGGCATGCGCTCGACTACAGTGTGCTGTTCTAGCTTGACAAACTTTTTGCCACCCATCGTTTAGTATGTGTAGAAGCTGCTGAATAAGAAATTGTTGTTTTGATAACTTGACTTTTGTTCTCTGAGTAATTGCATATTATCCTTGTTTTCAGCACTTAATATTTGCCTCGCTTGTTTGTGTGCTTGCAGCAGAGCCTCCTGCACTTGTCAAACTATGTTTCTTGGCTATACGACGGTGTCTTGGTTTCCGCAACTTAGCCTTGGTTTCTCAGCTGCCACTGCCTGCGAGTCTGCAGGATCTTCTGATCTTGTGATACATCACAACAAAACCACATCTTGTATTTCACCTTCAAGCTTGAACCTTGTTTTGTTTTCCTTGTACAGATGTTCCTATAGTTGGTCATCAAGCTCAGAGGCTGCTAACTGCAATGGTCAATATAATGTGATCTGAAAATTCTGAATTTACGGTAAATGCAGCGGAGTTTTAAGTCAGAATCTCTAAGTTTTAAGCCAGAATCTAAACCGTGACTCGGCCTCCGAGGTACATTATGGAAACCGCAGCTCAAACAAGGCCCTGTTTTCAGTCTATGGCTGGACCATGAAGGCCCATGCTTGAAACGACTTCTCAGAAACTAAGCCTCATGTTTTTTTTAAACCAGTACTTTGCATTAAAGGTCAATTAGGAACCATCTTTTTATTACATATGCAAATACGTAATATTTTTGATCCGAGATACCCTCCCCTTTTTCCCCAGCACCTTTATGTCCCATGTACCTGCCCCTCTTTAGACATACTGCCTTAACCTACCTTCTCACTGTTTTATCTATCATCCAATTAAAGTTTTAATTTTTCATCTTAGATCCCCCTCCACAGCTGTATACATAATAAATTGATGGCACTATGTTTAATCCATCAATTTTGGAATCGGTGCTGTTATTAATTCCCTAACCGGAGGGGACTATAGGTTTGCTCACTGTCTGTCTGTCCATTCGTCCATCCGTCTCACCTGTGGTTTTCTACACTTTTCCCCCATAGCCTTTAACATATTCCATTGAAACTTGGTGCATGGCCTTAATAATGTAAGTTACAGACCAAGTTTGAGTTTCAGAGATTTTCATCAATTTTTAAAATTTATTTAAAAAAATACTTTAAATATTACTGACGAAAAAAAAATACTGACGATACTTTAAAAATTAGCCACTCTTTAATTTAATGCTCACTTGTAATAAGAACATTAACAAAATTTGATAAACCCCAATCCGATATTATGCACTTTGGTTATTTTATTGTGGTCAAGCATCCAAAGTTATAAGCTGGCATATAATAAAATAAATAATGGCGACATGGTTATAACAAACCAAAATTTATGAATAAGTTTAGTCATGACATAGTCATTAATGTATTGTTTCAGTGCAATATATTTTAAGCATTTTTGTGTTAAGGTTTTGCACGAACTTACAATTATAATATAGTTATAGAAGTTTAATTAAACTTAATAATGGCACT
The DNA here is from genome assembly GCF_964187855.1 of Myxine glutinosa. Lineage (NCBI taxonomy): Eukaryota > Metazoa > Chordata > Myxini > Myxiniformes > Myxinidae > Myxine > Myxine glutinosa. The sequence goes on along the minus strand of NC_136274.1, from coordinate 32,957,779 downwards.
TGTGATATATATATATATATATGTATATACACACACTACATATAATAATGTATACCATATATATATATGTTCAGATGCCAAAAGACGCCAAATATACAGTCGGAGCAACAACAATGATAAAAACTATTGATTTGATCCAGCAAAATGGGGGGCCTTTGCCCTAAAATCTGACCTTAATAAACTTGAGGGGAGATTTAAACCACTGATGGTAAAAAGAGTCGCTATAATGAGGATTAAACCGCATAAGAGACAGCTGCTCGCCGAAGGAGACAGTTGCACAACCAACGTCTAACCGCTTAGCGTATTATGAAATTGATAACATTAAAATAAACATTGATCACCTCTTGTGTATGGAAAGCAATCTCTGCTCAGTATTGTGCATAATTCCATTTATGTCAGTGCTTCGTTGACAAAAGTCATGAACACATTGTATTTGCACTCGCATATCATACATGCAGTATTGTTGCATGGTGTTGGGCTAGCGGCTAGGGTGCCGGCTTAGGATCCTGGGTTCGAATCCCGGTCGATCGCTGAATTAACGCCAGGGGGGTTGACTCAGCCTGTCATCCTTCTGAGGTCGGCTAATTGAGTACCAGTTCACTGGTAATTCCCTGTTTGTCGTTAAAGGCGGCAAAAAGGGTTGGCGTCAGGAAGGGCATCCGGCCGTAAAACATTGCTTCAAAAAGGGGACCGAAAAACAACAACAACCACGGTTCCCGAAAAAGGCCAACCCCCGCTTTGCGGGGAAAAATGGCCTCTAAAGGCGGTTATTATATATTTATTATATCATACATGCAGTATTGCTTTTGTGCTTCTTCAGGGGTTTTGTATGATTCATTTATTTTTGCTATTACAATGTTTATTTGGTTTTCATTGTTGCATTGAAATTTTAATACTCTTTTGTGTTTCATTACATTCCACGTGAAATAAAAAATGTTTTAAACAACTGTTTCTCATTTTCAACCTGTTTCTCTAACTCATGCAAACAACACTGAAGAATAGCAGATATCACATTACAAAGGTTTATCAGAGCTATGTTCTCATACCAACACGTATTATATACAGACTAGCTGAATGCACCCGGCGTTGCCCGGGTTCTTTTTGAATGAATTTAATCTTCTGTACACAGGTCTGACGCGAGCCCAGTATCAGTTAGTGCTCAACGATTCCTTGTTCTTTCTTCTGTCGGGCCCCGCGAGAGAGAATTTTGAAAGCATGTGTTGAAAGAAGCATCTTACTTCAAGTGAATTTTGAAAGAAGAAGAAGATTTATTGTGAAATGGGCCCAGCTCGGCCGAAGCGGCCTCGACTGGCCTCGCCACCTAGCCTATAACCTTCCCGGGGCCCGTCTCGACATTTTTTTGTGTCAGAGGTTTCCTCCTATCTTTCACCGTTCAGGAGATTAACGCGTGCAGACAAACAAACAATCAAACAAACAAACAAAAACTTTCTTTTATATATATAGATAGAATAAGAAGAAATTTCTTGTAAAAATAAATACAGTACTCAATAAATCTATTGCCTATTTTATCTGCCATGCTTGCCAAATTTGACATGTATGTATGTATGTATGTATGTATGTATATATGTATATATTTATGTATGTACAGTCACGTGAAAAAGAAAGTACACCCCATGTAAAGTTTTGACTTTTTCAACATATTTCAACATACAGCTATTTGATCTTCATTTCAACAATATTGATAGATAAAGGTGATATAATATAACAAATATCATGAAACATTTACATTTTGTAGTCCATTGTATAATTTAAATAAACATAAATGCAAATTTCGCATGTGGAAAAAGTAAGTACACCCTTGGCTCTAATAGGTCGTATTGCCCCCTTTGGCAGAAACAACCTCAAGTAGGCGTTTCTTATAACTGTCTACCAGTCTCTGACATCAACTGGGAGAAATGTTTGCCCACTCCTCCATGCAGAATTCTTTCAGCTGTGCGATGTTTGAGGGGTTTCTTGCATGCACAGCTCGTTTAAAATCCCCCCACAACATCTCGATGGGATTTAGATCCGGGCTTTGACTTGGCCATTCCAGAACCCTCCATTTCTTTCTTTTCAGCCATTTCTTGGTGGATTTACTATTACTAGGGCATTGCCCGTACGTGGGTGCCCGTTCCTTGCCAAAAAAAAAAAAAAAACGCTACCCGTACGCTCTACCCCGCCCGTACGCCCGTAAACAAAAAAAACAACGCTCTTCGCTTCCGCCCTTCGCTCTGACTGAATTGGGAGAAATAATGCGCATAAGAAATCGAATTACGTACCGTAATGGCGGTCAGCTCGTAACGCGCTCAGCTCCGCTCGTCTCACATCGGCCACGCCTACGCAACAAAGCGTTCTGTGATTGGCTGCCGGAAGTGAAGTCTTCACTGTCCGGAAGTTCGCAAATCGCAGTTACGATGAATCGTTTTAATTTAATCGCAGTTTGAATTCGTTTTAAAACATAGTTTAACGGCAACATAGTTTTCCAACATAAAATAAATGAATACGCTCTCAAATGTGCCATCCGAGGCAGAGTGTGTCCGCCACGTTCGGCACACGCGATAGTTCGCTGCTCTCTGATTGGTTGAATCGATTTTTGGACATAGCTCGGTAAGTAATTGTCCGATTAATATGAAACCTTGAAAAGGCACATCCTCGGGTCCCCAGCAATATACCTGGCAAGTTAAAAGTATATCGGACCCGTGGTTGTCGAGAAACAGCGGTCACAGACAAACGTACAAACGTACAAACAGAGATTACTGGAATTATAGATAGATGTTTAGGGTCATTGTCATGTTTGTTACGGATTCGTCACTTCCGCTGTTGTGGTTTTCCTCCACTTGAAAGATTTCTGATTCTATGTACTATTAATTGTCTTCCAAAGGTTTATTGTTTATGAACAGTTATTAAAAGTTAAAAAGGTTAACTTAAAATGATACAGGAAACCGAACCGAAAGACAATGAGGTGAAGAGGAGGAGGCGGTGAGAAAAGTCGGAGAAGAAGCTGGTTGCTTTGCGTTCTGGTTCGAACGTTGTCGAGCAAGAGATACGAAGGAACTTTGGGTTTCCTGGAAAGGGATTCTGCGATAGAGTTGTTATCGCTGTGACTGATCAAACCTGCGTGTCAGGTTGGCGTTGGATTCGGAGGAACCATCGTCGTGTGATTACGTCTCAAGTACGAGCCGTCCGTCATTTTGACTCGTGCGCTTCGCGCGTCGAGCAAACTTTCCTTGCTTCGTCAACCATTTCCACTGCGTTCAGACGTATCTGTGGTGTGTGTGCGCACCGAGGCTTCTGACGATTACTTTGCGGCTCGCCGACTGTGAACAGTGAAAGTTCGTACCTGGAGGGGGCCTTTGGATTTCCCAGTCGCCGTGAGTGCGCCTTTGTGCCACTTTAACCACGTGACCCTTTTCTCCGCTTTGGGCCGCGTGCGCCTTGGTGCCGTTTTGGGCGGCGTGTCTGTGCCTGCCCTCGGAACGAGATTCTGGTTTAGAGTCGACATCGTTCCGTTGATCACTGGAGAGGATCAACCCTGAGCTCGAAGACGGGAATATAGAGACATTGGGGAAGGTTCTTTCCACTCACTTGGAACACTGTGAGTTACCTTATGCATGCTAGCTGATGGAATAGAGAGTGCACTCTTAATCGTCATTTGTGGTAATGTTATTCCTGTGTGATTTATAATATATTATTGGTTTGTTCATAACCATTGGTGTGGTTTCCTTATTGATTTCGACACGGAATAATATATTTTTCTGCCGTGGCCCCTCCCGGGGTTCGGAGGTATACCGAGACCAGGAGGTTGGGGAGGAACACGTAACATGTTGCAAGGTCCACCTTCGGTTGAGCTTCAACTTTCTGACAGATGGCCTCACATTATCCTCAAGCACCCTCTGGTACAATGAAGAATTCATAGTGGATTCTATGATGGTGAGCTGCCCAGGCCCTGATGCAGCAAAGCTGCCCCAAACCATAATATTTCCACCATCATGGTTTACAGTTGGTATCAGGTTCTTGTGGTCAAATGCTGTCTTTGGTTTTCGCCAAACATGTCTTCTGGTACTGTGGCCAAATAGCCCTACCTTTGACTCATCTGTCCAGAGCACATTGTTCCAGAAGTGCTGGTCTTTGCCTAGGTGTTCATTGGCAAACTTTAGTCTTGCCCTGATGTTCTTTCTGGACAGCAAAGGTTTCCTCCTGGCACACCTCCCATCTACATCAAATTTGTGCAGCCTCTTTCTAATGGTGGACTCATGCACTTTGACATCAACAGTGGCAAGAGCTACCTGTAGGTCCCGTGATGACATTCTGGGGTTCTTAGAGACTTCTTTCAGCATCTTGCAGTCTGCTCTCGGGCTGAACTTGCTGGGGCGGTCTGGCCTGAACAAGTTGGCAGTTGTTTGGAATCTTCTCCACTTGTAGATGATCTTCCGGACAGTCGAATGATTGATTTCAAATTGTTTGGAGATCTTTTTAAATCCCTTCCCAGACTCGTAGGCATCTATAACCTTCTTTATGAAGGCCTCAGAGAGCTCTTTTTATCTAGGCATGGTGACGCCGCACACTTCAACAACAAAGAGCAAACCAAACGAAATGTCTGAGATTTAAATAAGACAGGTTCCTCCAAGATCCTCTCTAACGATGTTCTAATCATTTGCACCTGAGCTGATGCACCTGATTCTAATTTTAGGTATTTGAAGTAGTGATAAATGTAGGGGTGTACTTACTTTTTCCACATGCGAAATTTGCATTTATGTTTATTTAAATTATACAATGGACGACAAAATGTAAATGTTTCATGATATTTGTTATATTATATCACCTTAATCTATCAATATTGTTGAAATGAAGATCAAATAGCTGTATGTTGAAATATGTTGAAAAAGTCAAAACTTTACATGGGGTGTACTTACTTTTTGAAGTGACTGTATATGTATACAGGGTGGTCCAGAAACGACTAGGTTTATTATTGTTCTTTGGTGCAAAACAAAACTTGATTACTTGTAAATGGATGTGACTGCTTCAACACGCACACGCATCATGTGATACGCAACAGTGTGAGGTGCATCACGTGATACGCAACAGGGTGAGGTGCATCGCGTGATACGCAACACAGTGAGGTGCATCACGTGGCATGGATCGGGGTGAGCTTCGCCCCATGATGACATTCTGGGGTTCTTAGAGACTTCTTTCAGCAGCTAGCGGTCTGCTCTCGGGCTGAACTTGCTGGGGCGGACTGGCCTGAACAAGTTGGCAGTTGTTTGGAATCTTCTCCACTTGTGGATGATCTTCCGGTCAGTCAACTGATTGATTTCAAATTGTTTGGAGATCTTTTTAAATCCCTTCCCAGACTCGTAGGCATCTATAACCTTTCTGAAGGCCTCAGAGAGCTCTTTTGATCTAGGCAGGGTGACGCCGCACACTTCAACAACAAAGAGCAAACCAAACGAAATGTCTGAGGTTTAAATAGGACAGGTTCCTCCAAGATCCTCTCTGATGATGTTCTAATCATTTGCACCTGAGCTGGTGCACCTGATTCTAATTTTAGGTGTTTGAAGTCGTGATAAATGTAGGGGTGTACTTACTTTTTCCACATGCGAAATTTGGATTCATGTTTATTTAAATTATACAATGGACTACAAAATGTAAATATTTCATGACATTTGTTATATTATATCACCTTTATCTATCAATATTGTTGAAATGAAGATCAAATAGCTGTATGTTGAAATATGTTGAAAAAGTCAAAACTTTACATGGGGTGTACTTACTTTTTCACGTGACTGTATATTGTTATGTCTGTGGGGTAGGCAGTGATATGTAGAGTCAGGTAGATTTGTATAGGTATGTGCTCCGGATGTCGGGTAAGAACCATCACCATTTAATACGTTTTATTTAGCCGAATGTCGGAGTAAGGTGTATCTTCATCCTTACTACGAGGAATGGGGCATGTTAACTAGTAAATGGATTATGTTAATTACCCTGTTCGTCAAACCTCAGTAATGTATGCTTTACCTCTTTTGGCACCGCACCACAGACACCAGTGAGGAAATGCCCATTAATTAAGCACACAGAAAAATAAAACCAGCCGGAAGCCAGACATCAACACTTGGGCTGACAACCCCGACTTGGCAGGCACACATCGCTCGGGCAGGCCGAGAGCCACGCCCAGAAGGAAAGTGATTGGGCGGGAGTTGAGCAACGGGAAGGTCGGGGTAAGAAGGGACTCGTGATTGGCCAGGGTGGATCAAGAAGCTACCCGCTGATTGGTGGAGGGAAGGCCGAGGAGGAAGCAGAGCACCAATTGCCATTACTACCGATGACATCAGAGGCGAGCAAGAAGCGGCGCGCTGATTGGTGGAGAAGCGCTGATGACGTCACGACCCAACTTTAAAAGAACTCGAGGACTGACATTTCCTTCTTCTTGCCCTCTTCTCTTACCCTCTGCTCTTGTCCTCTCTTTCCTTCTCTCTTGCTTGCCCCGCACGCCTTCCTCTGCCATCGACTCTCTCTCTTGGTTCCGGACTCTGGGTGAAGACAGTTGTGTGTGGACGTAGGGCTTCAGGAAGCGATCGGACCGACTGTATTCGGAGACACCACCGGGAACTGTGGTTCTCCCTGCAGAGGACGGGTGGACGAAGCGAGGCACGGCTGGAGGAGCGCCCTGCACGCGGCCCGTTCGCCTCGTGCGGGAGGCCTTCATCGAGGCCTAGTGAGGGCTATTTCGCGCCAATGCGCGCGCAACGTCGCCAGCACCCTGGACGATTTGACGATCCTGACGAGACCTCACCAGTGATCGGAGCTAAGTTACACACAAAATTATTTTCAGTTATCCTTTCCCTTCGTCTGTGTTCTAAGTCTGGTGAGGGAGCTCTCCTTTTTTTGGAACTCAGTTTTACCATCATGCTTTTCTTTGTCCCTGCATTCCATTTAAATAAACCTGTTTATTTTTGTACATTTTAAATCCGGTCTTTGTTTGAGTTTATTTTCTACAGGTTTGAGGACTGCGGCGGGACCACAGGTAAGCTCTTCAGCTTTGTCTTCTTCTTTCTTCCTCCCGCGCATATATAGTTAAATCCGCATTTGATCGTCACCTCCAAGTTAAAGCTTCCTATTGGCCATCCGTGACTCTCCTGGTGTTAACTGGGAGGGAATCGCACAACAAATGTTGTTGAGGAGTGGGATTTGAACCATCTGGAACAAAATGATGTCAAGAGTGCAGGATTTGTAACAAAAATTTTCGTAGTACCGAGGCGATAATGTTTTCAAAAATAGTCGATTGGTATCGAGAAGGGTGCAAACAGCGCGTTGCTAAATTTAAATTTTCTTTCCTGAGGTAAAAATGAATGCACGAGCGGGAGAACCGCTTCCTCACAGTGGATAGAGGGGGTGAGTGATATGGAAGAATAGGTAGGGGATGCTGAAGACTATGGAAGTGGGCCGAAGATAGAGGGATTTGAGAATATGAGTGAAACCTCCCCCATCGCGAGTTTTAGCTCACCACCCCCCCCCCTCCCCAACCCCCATGGGGGAGCAGGGAACAATGGGTACGACTGCGATACCCGACCAGGGCCTGGCTCAATTAATGAGGGAAATGAGTGAGCGAATAAATAACAAAGTGGATGCCCATTATGAAGAAATGGGAAGGATAATAAGGGGTGGGACTGAGCGATTGGAAGGAAACATTGCGGTAATAACACAAGACCTGGGGGAACGAATTGGCAAAGTATCAGGGGAAGAGATGGCATTGGAAATTGAAAAGGGTGCAACCCAGTCTGATAGACACGGGGCACAGAAGAAGCCATGGGTGGCAGAATTTGAAACAAAACGGGGGGAATTAACAGTGGGAATGGAAAAGTGTGCAGCCCAAGCCGATACGCTTGGGGCACAGGAGGGGGAATGCTGAGAGGTAAAGAGGGAAATTCTAATTTAAATGGGGAATGTTTAACGAAAGAAGACCTGGAAGGTTATCGGGCTGGTGTGGATGCCGGAATGCACCAACAGGAGAAATTTGATTTTTGCAGCACCAGGGCGGTGGTGCGGAGCAACAGGGGGTAAGAATTTTGGAGGTCCGTGTAACAGAACCAGACCAGGTGTGTATAAATGAAAACCTGTTGGGGCCAGCAGTGATTGGGGATAATGTAAAAAAAATGATTGGACACAGCGGCTGGACACCTGTGACAGTCCCATCGAGGAAGCGGTTGCTCAGGTCTAACAGGGTCTGGGGGATGAGGTGAGTCGGTCGGTTGATGAGATTGAAGTGACCGAGGGGACCCTCCTCACAAACCATGTGTGTACAAGAGGCTCTAAAATTGCATACCCAGCAGGGGGAGTGTTTTGGCTCCGAGCTAGATTCGGATGTGGAAGAGTCGGGAAATAGAACCTCGGAAGATCTGGTCCCGTAGGAAATTTGGAGCAGCTGCAGGGAGGGACAGAACAACCAGAGAAGGGGGTTGTTCTGCCCTGCGATTGGGCACACGAGGCCAAAATCTTTAAAAAAATTAATTTAAAATTACATTTAAATGGGAGTTTGATTTGGAACAGCCTTGAGGGAATTGGTCCCCGGGCTGCGGAATTCGGACCAGGAGAGGTCATTGGTGTCGGCCTCGGGGAGAAGTTGCCCCTTTCGGAATTTGGTTATGCCAGCCAGCTGGGGGGCTGTGCTGGCGAGATTTTGACGTGGGGTCCGACCATGGGTGACGTGGTACGACCTGGGTTCCACGGGGGGTCTGGTGGAGTGTGGCATCCCTTGTCCATGGGTGAGCCGCCCGTGCGAGTGTCTTGGGCCGACAGGGTCACCGGACCCTTGTGGGGGATTAAGACCTCCGGGGATCCGAGGTGGTTTCTCACAGGTACCTCGGATGGCGTATTATGAGGACCACTGGGGGCGGGGGGGGGGGGGGGGGGGTGTTGTAGGTCGTGCTTTGGTGGCAGCACCACGGATGGCCAACATGGGCCTGATGTGGTGACCGCCCTGGCATGCAGCCTGACAGCCTCTCCCTGAGACTCTGGGACAGCCAGCATGTGGTGACCTGCCAGGCTGTGCTGGTCTATGGACGCAGGTCGAACCGCATGGACAGGGAATGGATATAGCCCACCGGACAACCATTGGGGCATCTGTGAAATGTGACGGTGTGAGAATGATCTTCCACAGATGTTTCGCTGTGATTTGTGGACTCTCGGCTTGAGAAGAGAGCCATGGGATTGTTGAATCGGGAAGTTGTAACGAGCCGAGCATATGGGCCATGCTCGGCTGGCATGTGTATGAAGAAGCACCCTTCTTTGGTGAAATTAGTGAATTGTGAAAAAATATTTGGCATGAGTGATCTGAGGATTGGATGTAAATGTAAGGGTGAATTTTGTGAAGAGGAATGGTGGACACCACAGTTTTTTTTTTGTTTTTTTTTGTATACAGAGTCGAGGCTCGTGAAAGAGCTAACATTTATCAAACAAACAAATCAAACAAACAAGCAAACAAAGTATATAAAAAGGGGAGCGGTCGACAAGATGGGGAGAGAAGGGGAGGAAGCACACAAACACAACATTTGAGAGCAGGGACATCGGGAGATGTGTGGGAGGGAGAGGGCCTGGGGGGAGGCAGGATAGGTATAAAACGCAAGGACACCAAGGATTTCCAGGAAAGAAGTCAAACGTCATCTCAAAAAGTGGATTTGGGGTGAAATTAGCGGGGGTAGAAAAGATCAAGGTTTTGGATTGGGGAAGATAAGAGATGGTGGTGAACAGCCGTTTTAAAGACCTGTAGGGAGGAGTGGGATTGAAGAGAGTGAGGGAGTTTGTTCCAGAGGTGGGAGAAAAGAGGAATGAAGGAGTGAAGGTGAGCAGAGAGTCTTGATTTTGGCAGTTTAACCATAAGAGGGTTGCAGGCAGATCTTGTGCGACCTGTAGGAATATTTGGGGGACAGAGCCCAGAGAGAGCTGGGGAAGCAAGGCTGGAGAGGAGTCGGTAGAAGACAGAAAGACCACCATCCACCAACCTGCCTGCGGTGAGTAAGTGAAAGGCCCTCGGAGATAGCGTCATCGCAGGAGATTCCAATGATTCTGAACGCTTTGGTTTCAACAGCGTGAAGACGAGCTAGGTGTGAGGCAGGAGCACCAGCCCAGAGGGGAGAGCAGTACTCCATTGAGCTGCGGATGAAAGCCTTGTATGTGGTGAGGAGCTCAGGTGTGCCAAGGAAGGACTTCGCACGACGGAGGATGCCCAGTCGGCGACTGGCTTTGGAGGCCAGCTTGGAAATGTGGTTTTCCCAGGAAAGATCATGGCAGATAGTGAGACCCAAAAGCTTGAGTGACAGAACTTCTTGGAGAGGATTATTCAGAAAGTAGATGGGAGGGTTGTCCAGTCCGTCTTTTCAGAGAGACATCGTAAGAGTATGAGATTTGTCAGGATTGAAAGACATGTTCCACTTGTTTGCCCAGTCTGTGATTTTGTCCAGGTCTGCAGAGAGTGAGGAGGCTGCAGACTGCCGATCTGAGGGATGAGGACTGGAGCGGCAGAGAGTGGAGTCATCAGCAAAGAGATAGAGAGGATTTTCAAGAGAATCAGAGAGATCATTGATGAAGAACAGAAAAAGCACAGGGCCCAGAACACTGCCTTGGGGATCTCCAGCCTGAACAGGAAGAGGAGATGAGAGAAACCCATTCAGGGCCACACGTTGACTACGACTAGAGAGGAAATCCGCCAGCCATGCGTGGAGATTTCCATGGATACCAAAGGAGGAGAGTTTGGTGAGCAGAGCGGGGTGCCAGACCGTATCGAAGGCATGTGATATGTCGAGGGAGACGGCTCTAATTTCCTGTTTGGCATTGAGGACCTCCATCTATTGTTGAGACAGCAGAAGCAGCATGTCCAGAGTAGAGTGACCTGGTCTGAAACCAAATTGATGATCAGAGATGAAGCCATTGAAGAAGAGGAAAGATTTCATATCCGAAGCAATGATGGATTCCATGACTTTGCTGATAATTGGGAGAAGGCTGATTGGTCTGTAGTTGCTAGGATCTGTTTTTGCACCTTTTTGTGCAAAGCGGTGATGTTGGCTGATTTCCAAGCAGATGGCAGTTGACCTTGAGCAAATGAGAGGGTGAAGAGAACAGAGAGAGGGAGTGAAAGAGCAGAAGAACAGGATTTTAGGACCCGTGGGCTGATGCCGTCAGGTCCAGTTGCAGAATCAGAGTCGAGGGTTGACAGAAACTTTTCCACCTTGTCAGGAGGAAAGGACACGGAGTCCAGGAGCAGCTGGGTACGACTGGGTACGGTGGGTGCAGAGAGGGATGGGTTTGGGACACAAGATTTAGAGGCAAACACAGAGTTGAGGCATTCAGCTTTTTCACGTGCGGAGTCAGCTGTGTAGCCGTTTGAGGTAAGGGAGGGGATGGAGGGGGAACACACACCAGAAACAGATTTGACCAGACGCCACCAGGATTTGGAAGAGGGAGACAGATAAGAGAGTTCGGTCTTGAGAACGGAGAGATATTGTTTCCTGGCTCTCCTGAGGGTGGACACACACTTGTTTCGTGCTTTGTGAAAGGAAATGAGATTTCCTTCCGTTGGATTTGCTTTCCAGGAGACGAAGGCAAGTTGTTTCTGGGCAACAGCCTCACCACAAGATTCCGTGTACCATGGACGGGAGGAAGGGTATGACAACTGAAGACGAGATGGGATAAATCTGTGCATAATCAGTGGCACCATTATTGATCCAGGTGTGTAAGACCAAAGTGTTGGAGGCTGGGATAAAAATTGATAGGTTAGCAGGACACAGCCTTCAACTGGCTGCGGGGGCGACTGTGCTGATGTTTGGGACGCGGGGTTGTGGGGATGTAGTTGGGTAATCTGGGGGCCGGCGTGGTGCTGTGGGTGTCCGAGGTGTGTGGACCATGTCTTCTGGATGAGTCTCCTGGGGGAGCATGGCTGTCAACTCGAACCTGGGCATGGTCAAGTGTGGGTGGGCACTGGGGGCTGCAGTTGTGTGGACTGGGGGATGTGGGCGGTGCAGGGGACGTGATGAGGATGTCACACAATGCGACCGTTCCCCCCAGGACCGAGGTTTTTGGGAATGGTAGAGTTGGCAGCAGGTGCTCACCACATTGTCCAGCTGGGGCTAGTGCAGCCGTGTTCCTTGCAGGGAGGCCGAAGGACGGATGGTGGGTCGCACCCTTATGGACGCTCATGGGCCATGTTGGCGTTTCGACTGCTCGGCTTGTCCCGATGGCCCTTGCACGGTAGAGGTGCGGGGCTGTCGTGGCCAAATGTGGTGGTTTAGTAAAGGTCACTGTCGGAGGCGGATCCACATACCTGCCAGTACTGTGGGACAAAAGGAAATTTGGTGAATCTGATTGGTCCAATGGGAGAAATTTTTGGGATTCTGTGTGGTGGATGGCACTCTTGGACCCAACCAACCTGCAAGTACCTGCACATCAAGGTGAGGTAAGTGACTTTGGGGAGTACTGTCCCAGGCTTCAGGACTTGCTTATTTTAATTGGGACATGTAATTTGGAGTAGGGGGCGGGTGAGAGTGATGGCATGGCCGGTGAGGGATTGGAATGTGTGCCACAAAAGTGTCTTGTGGGTGGCGTTTGTTTTGTGGAGAGGTTTTGTGTTTTTGTGTGGTCGGGAGAATGGAAATTGAATTGTGATGGAATTGGTGTTTATTGTGTTTTTTTTTTCATGTGGTTAAAATGTGAATGGGGATTTCACATGGAAGCAGGCCATGGCAGCAACTTTTGGAAACATCTTTTTGTGACATCTTCTATGGAAATATGTGGTTGAGAATTGAATGGCAGCGGGGGAGGAAATGTTTTTATGGATTTTGTGGGTGGGAAAGGTGTTTGTGTCCGCAGGTACGGATCAAGCTCTGGAGGAGTGGTTGACTGCAGCCCCCGCTGCAGTAATTGCCCCTGGCAGCCAGTGGTGTCTGGAAATTGGGGGCCCGTCGATGGTGGGGGTTTGTTTGGGCGCCCTTGCGTATGAGACCCCCGGCGGCCCGTGAGGCTGTATGGAAGCCTGAGGTGACGGAGCCTGGTGTGTGGAGACCGCCCCTCCCCCCCAGTGGGACGATAGCATAAGGACCTGTTTGGCTGTCACGGGGCCAAGAGGTAAAGGGGGGGGGGGGGGGGAGAAGTCGTAAGTCGGGCGACTTGTTTTTGCGACTGCGGGCACCACAGCCTAAAGCACCCCCCACCATCTTGCTTGTACGCTACCTCCCCGCTGCCAGGTAGAAACGCACACACATGTGTATGACATCTATGCCATGGTCCTGCAGGGGGGATGAGGGGGGGGTGAAATATGTGCAATGTGCATAATGGTTTTGTGTTTTGATGATTTTGGAAATGTGTACGAGTGGTTATGGGTTTGTGTGAATGCATGGGGGAAAAATCCACCGAGCCATGTCACTCACCTGTAACACCAGGACAGGGCCCGTGGAAATTTGGGGTGCATTGTGATGGCCCCGCAGGTAACGTTGAGTCTTGTGGCATCCACCGGGGGACACGGTCTGTAGGAAGGGGTTGTACAAATGTTTTTATTGGAATTTTTGAATTTTTGATTGTTAAGTTTTGTGGTTAAGATAGGATTTGTGCTTTGTTGTTTTTCTCTTCCTCCCCAGGAGTTAGGAACGAGGATCCGAATGATTGTACATCTTTGCATGGTTGCTTAAGGGGGTAGAACGGTAAGGAGAATAGGTAAGTCGCTTCGGCTCACTTCCCACAGCTCTCCTGATTTATTTCATAGGTTAATTAAGTGTGAGTCGGTAAGTGGTAAGACTGGGATGGTAGCGCCTGCAATGAACCTTGCGGGGCTATGGTTCCGGGGGGTGGGAGGAGTGTGTTATGTCTGTGGGGTAGGCAGTGATATGTAGAGCCAGGTAGATTTGTATAGGTAGGTGCTCTGGATATCGGGTAAGAACCATCACCATGTAATAAGTTTTATTTAGCCGAATGTCGGAGTAAGCTGTATTTTCGGCCTCATTACGAGCAATGGGGCATGTTAACTAGTATAGGGATTATGTTAATTCCCCTATTCGTCAAACCTCAGTAATTTATCCTTTATCTCTTTTGGCAACGCACCATAGACACGAGTGAGGAAATGCCCATTAATTAAACCACACAAAAAAATAAAACCAACCGGAAGCCAGACATCAACACTTGGGCTGAGAGCCCCGACTTGGCAGGCACGCATCGCTCAGACAGGCCGAGAGCCACGCCCAGAAAGACAGTGATTGCACGGGAGTTGACCAACGGGAAGGCCGCGGTAAGAAGGGACTGGTGATTGGCCAGGGTGGAGCAAGAAGCTACCCGCTGATTGGTGGAGGGAAGGCCGAGGAGGAAGCAAAGTGCCGATTGGCATGGACCACCGATGACATCAGAGGCGAGCAAGAAGCGGCGTGCTGATTGGTGGAGAAGCGCTGATGACGTCACGACCCGGCGTTAAAAGAACTCGAGGACCGACATTTCCTTCTTCTTGCCCTCCTCTCTTACCCTCAGCTCTTTTCATCTCTTGCCTTCTCTCTCGCTTGCCCCTCACGCCTTCCTCTTCCATTGACTCTCTCTCTTGGTTCCGGACTCTGGGAGAAGACGGTTGTGCGTGGACGATAGGGCTCCAGGAAGCAATCGGACCGACCGTATTCGGAGACGCCACTGGGAACTGTGGTTGTCCGTGCAGAGGACGGGTGGACGAAGCCAGGCGTGGCTGGAGGAGCGCCCTGCACGCGGTCCGTTCCCCTCGTGTGGGAGGCCTTCATCGAGGCCTAGTGAGGCATGTTTCGCACCAACGCGCATGCTTCGCGCGCAACGTCACCAGCACCCCGGACGATTTTGATGACCCTGACGAGACCTCACCAGTGATCTTAGCTAAGTTACACACCACACAATTATTTTCAGTTATCCTTTCCCTTCGTCTGTGTTCTAAGTCTGGTGAGGGAGCACTGTTGTGATGTCCCCTCCATGTGAAGCATCAGTTGGACAGTTTATAGTTGAGTCAGTAATCAAACTCAGACCTGACAGCTCATCGGGTCCCTCTATACCATCCTTTCAGTACTTGATTCCTTTAGAGATGTAAATGTTACATGATTGGGCTATGCAGGGTATGTTTTAGATGGTCTTCAGATGGTTTTGTTTTTGGTTCCTTTCTTAATCCATTGAAGACTTTCCTCCACGATGACCTGGAGGCACGTCAGGACATTTGAAACGTATTTCAATGAAAGGTGCCTCGAGGCACCTTTCATGCAAATACAGACTTGGCATTTAATATGGAATATTTTTTTGTGGGGGTGAACTTACTTTTCAAGATGACTTAGAACCAAAAGTTCATTGGAATTATGTTGAAATTATTCTAGATTTTGTTCATGTGACCTTTAAAAGAAACAAAAACCACATTTGACATTTCGAAGCAAATAAATTGATCCTTGAAAGTGATGTAAACTGATATCGAACTCAATTCACGGACAGTACTGTGTTAAACTTCTGTGCGTTTTCCAGAAGTATCTCTTTATTTTGCACATTAGCCAAAAAAAATTTGAACAAAAACAAAAGTTAAATTACGACTGGGATTACGGACAGTAAAATTACAGTTCAGTACTTCGTGTAACCCCCACTGGCATTCAGGAGAGCACGTACACGTTGTATGTGTACGCATGCTGTTCACGCATGCTGTTCACGCATGCTGTTCACGCATGCTGTTCATGCATGCTGTTCACGCATGCTGTTCATGCATGCTGTTCACGCATGAACAGCGCGCATGCTGTTCACGAGATTTGCCAAGGTTTGGACAGGAATCGCTTGTCATGCAGTGACAATAGCCTGCTGCAATTCACGCACAGAGGCAGGCTGCTGGTCCAAGTTGTCGATTTGACGCGTTAATTCTGCCCACAAGTTCTCTATCGGATTCATATCCGGGGACATGGCAGGCCACCCCATATGCTCTACACCACGGTCAGCAAGAAAGTGTTGGATCATGCGAGCATGATGAGGCCGTGCATTGTCATCTTGGAAGACAAAGTTTCCTCGAAAGGCTGCACGAACAAATGGAAGCAATGTTTCTTCCAGAATGGCCCTGTGCTTGAACTGGTTCAGGTTTCCATTCAGAACAACCAGGTCAGTTTTGCCCCCTGCATGAAAAGCAGCCCAAACGGTCACCCCACCACCTCCAGCTTGGACTCTTGGCACTATACAATCTTCGTTGTAGGCTTCATGCACTTGTCTGCGCACTCGGATGCGGTCATCTTGACAATAGACCAGAAATCTAGACTCGTCACTGAAGATCACGTGATTCCAGTGTCCTGGCTGCCATTCACGGTGCTCTCTGGCCCACTGCAATCGGCGCTGGCAGTGTTGTCTGGTCAGACGTGGCTTTCTCAGGGGACGCCTGGCACGATAGCCTGCTTGAACCAGTCGTTGGTTGACTAGCCTTCTGGATACAGGCACATTTGTCAGTTGCTGCCACTCAGCCTTAAGCCGATTAGCTGACTTGGTACGGCCATTGCGGACTAACCGGTGCAGCTGGCGATCATCCCTCCTTGTGGTTCTGCGGGGACGTCCTGGCCTCGGTATTGGAGTAGGGACACCCCTCTGAGCATTTCGTTTCAGGATCTTTGACACCTGACCTTGAGTGATGCCATACTGCCAAGCAATAGCACGCTGTTTCATGCCGGAATTTCGTAAAGCCACCACTAAATGACAAACAGCATTGTCGAGTTGACGGACCATCTCCAGGGGAAGCGGCAATAACTTTTGTAGACGTGCAGCAGTTGTTTTCCACTAATACAGAACGCAACAACCCTTATATACCCGATTGTGAAGCCAATCGTCAAATGTACCTGTCCATACATTTTGTCACGCCACCTGTGATATAATCCTGTTATTGACTTCTTGCTGCGACAGACAATCAGTGACATGGTTCTTTTAACAAAGAAATCACCGAAGCGTAAAAGAAACTCACCAGATTGATATAGCGAGTTCAGAAAGTAAACCCAAGTCAAGAAAAAAAAATATTCCATATTAAATGCCAAGTCTGTAGATGCAAATCCTCATTGAACTGCCCAATTGGATTGGTTGTGGACGTAACAAGTGGCTCTGGTGTTAAGTGTCCCTCTGGGAGCCTTGAGATGTTATTGTGAAGTCTGGTTGGACGTTGTTCTCACTGCTGTAGTCTTTTGACATGGCCAGTTGTGCCTTCTAATGTTTGTGGCCAATTAGTGGTATAACTCACCTGATACGCAGAATCCCTCATTGGACTGCATTGTGTCATGCATCGCTATTGTGTGGTCTTCCTAATGTTTGTTCTCATTTCATGACTCACTATCATCAGACAATGAAGCCTTCCTACTGGGATGAAAGCGGTTTTTTAACATATACATATTTCAGAGAACGATATGTAAATAGGGAATACAAGTCGTTCTCCCCTAATATCCTCGATATTTGTTCCCCACTTAAGTCCTCCCCTACTTGTGTTCCCATTTGGGTTAGTCTTAAATCCTCCCCCTTATCCCGAGCATTCACTTCCAGATTATATTGAGTCATTGAATGAGATCAAACAAAAGGAAGGCCACACAAAGTGATACATGGCACGATATATAATGAGCAGATGTATTTGTGTAATTGGTATTAGTGTAATTGCTATCAGGAACGAAATACGGTGTCAATACCCCCCTTCCTGCTGAAGGTCCTGCTTCTTCTTCACGTCATGGATGGATGGGTGTCCTTGTCGTAATAGTAACACCTGTTCCCTCCTGGAGTGAAAAATGGGTGTCAACACCCACTCACTCCAGTTGAGGTCAGTGGTTAAACTACTTTCACTGTTCTCTATGTCCAGGTGAAAATCACAAGTCTTCTCCTCATTCTCACGCTGGTGGTGGGGTAGGGGGGGTGGAGGGGGGAGGAACGAAGGGGTGGGAATTATTTTGGCCCATAACCTGACCTTGGATAGCCCGAGCAGGTTTGCAATGTTTGGTGGAGTGCTTTCGATTCTATTCTGATCGATCATATACATACATACATACTTGCCTTATTAGGTCATGTCATCTCGATTCTCGAAGAGATGAACTTCTAAAATGGGTGGTGATGTCCGCGTGTCTGTCCATCCGGTCGTCTGTCCGTCCTTCCCCTTCCGTTAACTTTTTGCTATTTTTGCTACTACTCCCTTATCATCCTGTTGATTGCTCCGAAACTTGACACATGTATACAAAACATTGTCGCACACAATCGCTCGGGCTTAGATTTTTCCATTTTGGATCATTGGGGCTATCAGTGGGGGTTAACCCCCAACCTTTGGATCCCAACTCCTCCCTTATTTACCAACTGATTGCTCTAAAAGTAAAACCTAATGCAGCCCTTCTACTCGATAGATGCAGAAAATAGGGCAAAATGGAGAAGATTGTCATGGGGACCGCAAGGCTAACCCCCGCTCTAGCAGGGGAAATGGCCTTAAAATGCCTGTTGTTGTTGTTGTTGTTGTACTCGATAGTCCGTAGGATCGCTCCTGAAACTTCAGATCCCCTGAAATTTTGGATCCCTACTCGTTCCTTGTTTACCAACTGATTGCTCTGAAAACCGACACAACCGTTCGACTCGATGGTCCGCAGGATTTCCCGGTCTTAGATTCTTCGATTTTGTATCAGGGGGAATCCGCCAAAAGCAGCAGAGGTCTGAATTACAACCTCAAGAGATGACCGTCAGCCCAATCTTGGTTATTTATTTTATTATGATTTCGTTAAGAACTAATGAATTGTGGAAATTAAACAATTGAAACTATACGCCAGTATTGGTTGTTGTTGGTTGGTTTAGTACATCGGATGTGACGTCGTCTGGCGCATGCTCAGTTGTGCTTTTTGTCGCATTCATGATCTTCTTCCTCTTGGCTCTTTGATTTCCTTAAGCTTGGTGTGGTTTGTGTGAGCTCCCAATAAAGCTAGATCTATTCACAGAAACGGCGTGCTATGTGTGATCCGATGGAGTGAGAACACGAGAAGGTCTATCTCGGCTAACTGGCGATGCACAAATTCTAAAGATCACACTTCTGTAAATTAGTACATTTCCATTGTTTTGCCTTCAAATTTGTCATGTACAATGATAAACCCGGGGATGTTTCAGGATAGTTTCATGTTTATCGTATTAAGGAAGGATTTAAGTTGAGAATACATTTCAGGGATATTAGAGGAGTACTCAAGTCGGGAATACATATAGGGGATATTAAGGGAAGACCTCAGCGGATATATACCTAACCAAGTGGGGAACACATGTAGGGGATATTAGTGCGTGACCTTTGTTTTGTGGGGTTGGTAGAGTCACATATGGGAGACATCACACGTGATATTGTCACAATTTATTTCTATAAAACGTGGTACAAATGTGCTGTTCACGCATGGCACAGCTACACAGGGCGTCGAGGGAGATTGTCACAGGGGTTAAATAGGTGAAGGTCAAGAGGTCACGGTGAGAGCGCGCGCGATGGGCGTGAGCCGCAAAAGTGGGGATCAGGGCTAGATTTGGCACAAATGGTGGTGCGTTTCGCGAAAAGGAGTACAAGAGAAGGGAATGGGGAGAGAGGTGAAATGAAAAAAAAATTGTGCAAAATGGGGTAAAGCATGGGCTAGGTGGGTCAGCAAACACAAATGACAAGGTTGAAGCCCGGTTTACGGCACTGGCACGAGTCTCAAGATAAAAAAAATCAAAAAGCACAAACATCGAAAGCAGTGAAAAGAACAGATCGCTCCATCCATTGTCGTTTAGTTGCAGGAATACTAATTTTAAAGCATTACTATGGACTTTTATCATACATCATTAAAAACCACAAAAACAACCGCAAAACTGCACCACTTTATAACACTTTCCTAGAGTATTATCATAACACCACGGCATTGCTATCGAGGGTGTTAGAAACCATTCTGCTAATAACAAGAATGATATTAAAAGATCACAAAGATCGACAATTGCAAAATTACAGGCACAGAAAGCGGGTAAAAGGGAAAACATGCAGCGGATCGAGTTCCGAAAGGAAAAGTAACCCTGCGGTTCGAATGGAATCCAATTACACACTTTTTATTGGGAGAACCGCAAACCACCCACCCGGTGAAGAAGGAGAGCAAGCGATTGGTACTGATGATGTCACTGAATCCAAAAGGGAAATGAATGCTCCAGTTGTAATTTAGTTTTCCACAAAAGGTGTTTAACTCACGTTGCGTTGATACTATCATAATCATCATTACCTATGGTTGTTGCATGCAGTTGAAGCACCTCCGTCAAAAGGGCAAATGTGGAGAAAGATGAATTATTTATGCTAAATATAAAGCTAATTTTTGTTAAATATTTTGTGCCACGTGTTGCAAAAGCAGAAACGGAAGCTTAAAATCACTTCGTTGTAAGTGCAATGAATGTTGTTGTTTTTCTTCCCCCCTTCAAATAAATTGATTATCACATTTGTCCTTCTGGTGTCTTGCAAAGGCACAGCAGCAAACCAGTTCTCCCAATTTTAAACAACCCTGTTTGTCCCTTCTCTCTAAACTTGTTACAATGGAAAAGTCTTTTTTTTATTCGACCTGACTTAATCATATAGGTGAGGTGTGGACAAATCCATATTAGACAATAATTGTGACCCTGCTTTATATGGGACACCACCACACCACCTCTAACACTGGTCTGCCATTTCAAAAGTGCCCTTTGTCAAAATAATAATTAACAACTCTAAATTATAGTCGTAGATCAAATACAAAGCTTTGTCAAAAGATTTTGAAAATTCAATCGGATTCGTTCAACGAGCACTGCGTTAACTCAAGAACAACACCGGAATCTGATGGAAAAACCTAGTAAGTCACAATGGGACGGCTCGAGACTTACGGGCTTTTACCTTTGGACGGTGGTAAATATCCTGTGTGTGTGTGTGTGTGTGTGCGCGCACGTGTGTACAACAGCTGGACAGGTCGAATGTTTTGGTATTATTATTATTGTTACTATTATCATTATTTACTTTTGCTTTTGCATCATATTTAAATATTTACGTCACAAAATGTTTCGCAAATTGCTACATCGTTAGCCAACCTCAAGAGGAAAATAAAGGAAAGAAAATACAAAATTTCCTCGTTTAAAATCTAGGAGGGAAAGCACTTTTTACAATGGGAAGTTTCATGGAAGAGTCGGACAAATTTACATGACATTGGAAGGGAGAGGGGGATGTGGAGGGTGAATAAATGCGGAATGAGTCGTTGAGACTATTCATTGCTATCACATGGGAAATTCTTTTACAATTCCATACAAAACACCCCATGGTTATACTCTCATTTAGGAAGAGTAAAGTTTTTGTTTAAAATTAACAAACCATGTGTATCTGGTCCAAATCAGGATATTGACAATAAGAACGAGCATCGCATACTGCATGGTACATTAGAGGTGAGGAGGGAATGTTGTGGAGGTTTTGCTCATGAACCGATTTGAGGATTACTCGGTATACATCTTTATGCGCGGGTGGCGAGGGAATGTCGATGGGGTGAAGAGATGCTATAGTGTGTTGAAGGGTGAGAGGTGAGTGAGGTGAAACTTGTCAAGGTGAGTGTGGCAATGAAAGTGAGCATCAGAGGTCGAGAAGGTAACGACTAGTAGAGGTTCAAGCATATGCGTTGAGTCGTTCTTTGGAGCGGGATGATTGGATGTCGTGGAGCTCCTGTTCACCAGGAGGATGCATCGAGTCGAAGCGGCTGAGCCTGCGGTGCAACTGCACCGACGCTCGGTTTGCTACCAGCACCAGCAGGAAATGGATCTGGAACGTGGGTTTTGGAAAAGGTTTTGGGGGAGGGGGAAAGGTGGGAAGGAGAGTGGACCAAAGTACACAGGGAAGTGGGAGTAGGTAGAGAAAAGGGGGCATGGGAGTGGGAAGAGGAGAAGAGAGCAGGAAGTTGGGTTTGGGAATGGAGTTGAAGGGTGTGGATAGAGAATTGGGGGAATTAAGCAGCGATGAGGGAGTGAATAAGGGCAGCACAAATAGAAAGAATATGAGCAACAAAGGAAGTGATTAAATCATGAGGAATAATGGTCATGAGAATAAAGGGACAGGACAAAGCATTAGACATGAAAATGGAAGTAAGCAGAGTGAAAATGATGGCAAGGATTAAAGAAAGTGAGGTGCTTGAAGGTAGCAGGTCAAGCTAGGGGAAAAACAGCAAAAGGGAAGTGATGGGAAGAGTATACAAGGAGAAAGCAGATTGAAAAACGGGTTTGTAGAAAAGAAAGAATCAGGAAGATGTCGAGAAGCAGGAAGTGATCAGGATAGGATAGCAGAAGAGAGCAAAGCATAGAACAAGCAAGGTGGCACGGTGCAGCAGGCACAAGGGAATCGTGATTGTAGGCATAGTCGACGTGCTAGGCCGAGGCTTGCTGCAAAAATACTAGCACGGTCGGTAGAGCTGGTACTCGATAGTCATGCATTTATAGTTGGCCGTATGTTAGGCCAAGGCCTACCACACGCAGGCTTTCGTGGTGCAGCCAACTTTGGAGAGTCATGTGATTATAGTCGGGTTTGCTAGGCCGAGGCCTGCTGCACACGTAACTAGCAAAGCAACGCCCAGCACCGAAAAGCTTCACCAATCAAACAGCGCAAAGAAAACTAACTTACGCAAGCAACTATAATAATGGAAATAATGTGAATACTGGAGTAGCATGAACAACTTACAAACTTCAGGACAAAACGAATTTATTACTCCATATTACACTACAATAACCTATCGATAAATGGGACGAAATGTCTACTACCTCAAGCAGTTATAATAATACCGCAATATGTGAACACGGTTTGTGGTAAAGGTTTTCTTCGCAAATCTGGGTTTCAGGGTTTGTTATGGGAAAATACCCTGACACTCACTTTGCTAATAACCGTACATGATGTTAGTTTCCATATCGGTACTGCGCTAATGTTTTTACCCCGCCCGCGAAGCGAAAAGTGGGGTTAAGCAATCGTTTCGCACTCTGTCTGTATGTCTAAAGAGTAAAGACGTAGTTCTATGATCAAGAAATTACTTAATTTCAATTGAATGTTAAATTTTGAAAACTAAACGTTCATCGGAACACAAACCTGCCTGCAGTTTCACAGTACTTTGGCTCTGAATTTGGAAAATTGTACGGAATCTTGTCCCGAGTGCGTATGCGTACAGAGGAGTGAGGTAATTGTTTTAGTCTGTCTGGCAATCAAACAAAATTGAAAATCATTCCAAACAGGAAACTTATTGTTTTTAAGGACGTCATAAAGTACACAAACAACAGGCGCAAATAACTAATGTAACGTGTTAGATGGGGTGGTGGAGCAGCCCCTGCGTCAACGGCGGTAAACTTCTGGAATTAATTATTTTTTATACAACCTTTTTTTCTTTTTTTTCTTTTTTTGATATTCAAGGCTCATGGAAGAGCTAGAACAATCTTTGTTTTGAAGAGCTGGACCGTTACAATCTTTATTTTATTTAAATTCAATTATATACTTCAACACGAGAACACAAATCGCCTTGTTGTCCCTTCCAAAAACATCCAGTGTAGCAGTACTTGGACATGTTAAATGAGGTGGTGTATAAGACTGCTCCATTAACACTAAACTTCCGGAATGTTTTAAACAAACTTCAAATCATTATTTTATTTCAATTTAAATATGTATTTGAACACTACATGGGGTAACGTGGTCGATGAAGTCTCGAGTAATCATTGTTTTTGTTCATACCATTGTCATAAAACCGGTTGTTTAATGCGTCTTATTGATGTATTCTGCTGTCATTGAAGGTGTTTTGAAAATGACAAGTACCATGAAGAGAAGAAGAGGATGAGGTTGAAGAATAATTGTCATGAATAAAGAAGAAGAGGCGTATATAATGGTGGAGCGTGTAAGGGAAGTAAAGAACAAAGGGGAGATTGACCAAGGACATCATTAATCACTTCAACCTCACTGTGTGTGACGTAAACTTCGTTGGTGCGGTTGCCTCAAATGAAGTTCCTGTCCTCATCTCTTGGCCAAATATTTTAACAGGAACATTGTCAGTGACACCCATTGTGAATGCAGTCACAGGTAGTCATCTGGCTTGTGTCCTCATCACATCCCAGGTGGACATTACGAATCGCAGATGCACATTGTCATACTTGTTCATCGAGTGTTCTAAGTATGGGTTTCGACCCTTCAATCACAAACCTCTCTGAACAGCGGGTCCACAACCGAAGTTGTGTCTGACAGTCATCCATTCAGGTAAAGAGAGAGGGAGAGAGAGAAGGTGAGAGAGGGAGAGAGAGAAAGTGAGAGAGGGAGAGAGAGAGAGGGAGAGAGGGAGAGAGGGAGACCATCCTTAAGGGAGGTGAATGGGAGTGGTCTTGTGAAATCACCAATCCTTTAAAAGAACTCAGGAATGCAGAGAGATAAACGAAGAGACTTATAGTGAGTGAGGGACTGAGGGTGTGTGATGAGTAAATAAGAGGTGATTTCAGAGTTTGGTGCTGTACGCGTCTCCGCGGGCGCGCAAGGTAGCGAAGTCAAAGGCGGATATCATACATAAGCTGACCTGAATGGAGGGGGCAGCAGAAGCCAGGCGTATAGACACAAAACAGAGAGGGGGAGAGAGAGAGAGAGAGAGAGAGAGAGAGAGAGAGAGAGAGAGAGAGAGAGAGAGAGAGAGAGAGAGAGAGAGAGAGAGAGAGAGAGAGAGAGAGAGAGAGAGAGAGAGAGAGAGAAGGTGAGATTGAGAGAGATGGAGGAGAAGGCATGAGTGAGAAGAGAAAGGGAGGGGAGAGAGGATAATCGTGCGTCATGTGGCTTTGCCAGCACATTCGATGCCATCGGTCACAATCTGGCTGTGGCAGTCAAAGGAAAGTTGTGTTCTTGATGACGGCACGTGCTATTAAGACACGAATGATAGTTATCGTGGTTGTGTAAATGATTTCATGGCTGATCAACATGATGACGATGCTTAAAGATGAAGGTGAGTATTAGACAATTCTGACGATGATGCTCCAGAATGGAATGATGATTGAAATACAAATGGTAGAATCCCTTACCATGGCAATCACGGTAGCTCCAGCCCCTGCACAGGCTACAATGTAAAGGTAGTAACTGAGTTTGAACTGTGAAAAGACAAAGAGGGAGGGAAAAAGTGGTGATCAAATAACTAAACAAATACAGCAATGGAGTATCGGGAAGAACGCAAAAAGACAAAGATCGAGTCATCAGGAGGAACCTGAATAGGATTCGGGTTTCGACTGCTGCTCCTCTACCCACAAACCCATTCAGATGCAATCAGGTGAACCCTACAAAAACTATTTGCAAGATTCACCTCTCCATAGGCATAGATAAAACACGAAGGAAGGAAAGGAGAGATGAAGGACAAAAATAATCAAACAACAAGTATGTCGTGCAGAGCACGATACTTGCAAAGTCACAAAAATAAGTTGTTGACTTTTGGCCTATGTTGAGCTTGTGGACTATGTTGACCTTTTGGCCTATGTTGACCTTTTGGACTATGTTGACCTCAAAAACAATTGTTGGTTGAATTCAAATCGTGTTCAAATTCCACCCGACATGCAAATCGTCTTCAAATCTCATGTCAGTCCGATTAAAGTATGGTTTTTAGAAATTTGACAAAGTTGTTGACTTTTGGCCTATGTTGACCTTTTGGACTATGTTCACCTCAAAAATAATTGTTGGTTGAATTCAAATAGTTTTCAAATTCAACATGACATGCAAATCGTCTTCAAATTTCATGTCAGTCCGATGAAAGTATGGTTTTTAGAAATTTGACAAAGTTGTTGACTTTTGGCCTATGTTGACCTTTTGGCCTATGTTGACCTTTTGGACTATGTTCACCTCAAAAATAATTGTTGGTTGAATTCAAATAGTTTTCAAATTCAACATGACATGCAAATCGTCTTCAAATTTCATGTCAGTCCGATGAAAGTATGGTTTTTAGAAATTTGACAAAGTTGTTGACTTTTGGCCTATGTTGACCTTTTGGACTATGTTGACCTTTTGGACTATGTTGACCTCAAAAATAATTGTTGGTTGAATTCAAATCGTCTTCAAATTTCATGTCAGTCCGATGAAAGTATGGTTTTTAGAAATTTGACAAAATTGTTGACTTTTGGCCTATGTTGACCTTTTGGTCCGAAAAACAGTAGGCTTCTTGCTTGTGACTGACCCTACCATTTGATTAAGGTTAGTGAAGATCAGTTGAAAATTGTGATATGTCGGCGATTGACATCCAGACAATATGAGAATTTTTGAAATTCATAAGTGATTCTTCAACATTGAGCGACAGAGCCAAAAACGATATGGAGCATGATGATTCAAAAAGTTGTGGATGCGTTGTGACAAAACTTGGTGGATGAGTTGGGTTAGTGACAAGAACAAGCCGAATAGCTGTTTGTTCAGGTCCGAATCCAGGTTCGGCCTATCTTTACGGATGCAAAAGGTAAAGTGTTCAGCCTGGCTTACCGATGCACTCTACCGACGTACCCTTCTAGTTATTATAGTTTTTTGTTTTTTTTACATTACGTTTAACACACAAGAATATGAATTATCCTGGTGCTCAGTTTAGTAATACAAATTCCTTATCATACCTCTTGGCTCAAGCACATGTCCAACAGCTTTTCATCACACAAGTTTCCACTGGTGAAATTCCATGGTATGATTCCTGTCAATAAGAAGAGAAGATCAGGATGATAAAAGGTGCCAAAGAGGGATCCACATGATGGAGTGAAGATGTGTACCGAAGCATGAACTGGGGCTACATAGAAGACAGTGGAGCAGAGATCCATTCCGTGATGTGCAACCAGATGTGGTGAGGCTCGGTGAGGCTCGACAATATGCAGTGAACGAATGTTTAGCGTGACGGGGGCTCACCAAACTGGCGAAGATCAACGCACACTTGTGTGATATTCATGGCGGCTTCATTGCATGCCACCTGCACGCTGTACGTCAGGTACACGGGCAGAGCCGAGAATGCCAGGATGCCGAGCCAGGCGAGAGTCAAAACGTACGTCAGGAACAGGAACTGGTAGGAGAGGGGAAGAGGCAAGTATGAACAGTGAGATGGTTGCAGTCATTGTGGGTAGTTGTAATTGGCTTCGAAATATTTTCAGTAGTGAGTAATGTAGTCTTTGTAGGTACATCAAGGTTGAGGAGGTAAAGGGTTGTTGCTGCTAGATACAGTGAAGATGGGGTTGGTAAAGTTCTAATGATCGACAGTGCAGTGCATACCAGTGTGTAGTGTTGTTGCCAATGTGTGGTGTCAGTGCCAGTGTGTGGTGTTCGTGCCAGGGTGTGGTGTTTTAGTGCCAGGGTGTGGCGTTGGTCGGTGCCAATGTGTGGTGTTGGTGCCAGTGTGTGGTGTCGGTCGGAGTCAGTGTGTGGTGTCTGTGCCAGTGCGCAGTGGTGTCAGTATGCGGTCTCGGTCACAGATCGTGATGTCAGTGCCAGTGCGTGGTGTCAGTGCCAGTGCGTGGTGTCAGTGCCAGTGCGTGGTGTCAGTGCCAGTGCGTGGTGTCAGTGCCAGTGTGTGCTGTCGGCGCCAGTGCATGGTATAATTTCCAGTGTGTGCTATTGTAAATGACTTTCAGCACTTGGCATTCCTGCTTTGTATCAACTTTGAGTTATTTTTTTTCGTACAGTGCCTTCAGAAGGTATTGACACCCCTTGACTTTTTTCAAAATTTGTTGTGTTAACCAATGCTGAACATATGTTCATATCTCTGATCGATACATAATACAGTTTGAATGTCAAAGTGGATTTTTTTTTCGTAGAAATCTTTACAAATGAATGAAGAATGAAAACCTGAAATGTCTTGAGTCGATACGTATTCAACCCCTTTGCAATGATACTCCAAATTGAGCTCAGGTGCATGCAATTTCCTTCGATCATCCTTGAGATGTCTACAACTTTATTGGATTCCACCTGTGGCCAAATCAATTGATTGGATATGATTTAGAAAAAAACACACCTTTCTATATGAGGTCCCATAGTTGAGAGTGCATGTGAGAGCAGAACCTCTACCATGAAGTTCAAGGAACTGTCCGTAGAACAACTCTGAGATATAATTTTGAGGAGGCATAGATCTGGGGAAGGGTATAAAACCACTTCTAGAGTGTTGAAAGTTCGCAAGAGCACAGTGAGCTCCATCATGAGGAAACGGAAATAATATGGAACTACCCAGACTCTTCCTTAAGCTTGCCGTCTGACCAAACTGAGCAACCGGGCAAGACGGACCTTGGTCAGGGAGGTGAACAAGAACACAATGACCACGCTGACAGAGTTCCTTGGCTGAGATGGGAGAACCTTTTGGAAGGACAACAGTTTCTGCAGCACTTCACAAATCTAGGCTTTATGGGATAGGGGCAGACAAAAGCCACTCCTGAGAAAAAGGCACATGACAGCATCCCTGGAGTTTGCTAACACACACGTGAAAGAATCTGAGAGCATGAGGCAAAATATTCTGTGGTCTGATGAGACAAAAATTGAACTCTGACCTCAATGCAAAGCCCTTCGTCTGACAGAAACCGACCACAGTTCTTCATCACCCATCTAACACCATCCCTACTATGAAGCACGGTGGTGGCAGCATCATGCTATGGGGATGCTTTTCAGCAGCAGGGATTGGGATACTTGTAAGGATAGAGAGAACAATGAATGGAGTCAAATACAGGCAAATCCTTGAGGAGAACCTGCTTCAGAGTGCAAAGGGCCTTAGACAGTGGTTAAGATTTACATTCCAACAGGACATTTACCCCAAGCATACTGCCAAAACAACATTGGACCACAGTTGGTACAAAGGCATGCTGCATACAGCCAAAACGACATTGGAATTACTTCTGAACAAGAATGTGAAATTCCATGAGTGGCCCAGCGAAAGCCCAGATTTGAATCCCATTGAGAATCTGTGGAAAGACTTGAAGATTGCTGTTCACCGACACTCACCATCAACTTGACAGAGCTTGAGCAAATCTGCAATGAAGAATGGGAGAAACTCCCCAAATCCAGATGTGCAAAGCTGATACAGACATACCCAAGAATACTCGAAGCTGTAATCGCTGCCTAAGGAGCTCCTACGAATTATTGACTCATGGGGCTGAATACTTATGTAACTTAGATATTTCTGTATTTCATTTTCAATATAGATGTAAAAAAATTTAAAAACATGTTTTCACTTTGTCATTATGTGGTATTTTTTGCATATTGGTAGCAAAAAATTAAAATGAATCCATTTTAAATTCAGGCTGTAATGCACCAAAATGTGAAAAAGTCAAGGGGTGTCTGAAGGCACTGTATGTATTTAATACAGGCCTATGATATTCCAGCCAGAAAAATGGACCCAAGTCATACCTGAATGGCTTTTTTCACAACCTGTGGCCCGACTCGAGACTAAGAAAGCTGGTGCCTTGACCGAGGACCTTTTAGAATCGTGTGTTTCAATTTGCAACTCAACTTGATCATTGGAACTTTAATTTTGTACTTCAAATAAAATCTCCCATGAAAGAGCAATTGAAGTACGTACACGAGAAAGAAATAATCACAGATTTGGTGGGAGAGAACATATGAAGAAGGGTGACGTTGGTTGGCACGCAACAACTTAATTTGTCACTGACGATAACCAATGGTATGTGAGACTGCACTGATGAGACTTGGCTGGAGGTCTGGTGTCAATCTGGTGTCAATGTCAATCTCAGTACACTGGTGGCCTAAAGGTGAGGACACTGGACTGGTATCCTGGAGGCTGTTGGTTCAAATCCAGTTGAAGGTAGTAGTATTAGTCATTGCATTCTAATCTTCAAGAATTTGAGCGAGTGTCAGAAGAAGTGCCATCTCACTATTGGATTGCCATTAAATACCCTGCTGACTCATTAACGAGCTTCAAGGTGGCATAATCTGACTGCCCCACCTGGCCCGGTCTACACACGACTTGGCGTTGTCGCCACAAGCTTTGTACTTTCTGGGATGTCTCTGCCAATTCATTGCAAACAGTTGTGAATTTTGTTTCATATTATTTTGTGGAAGATAAATGTTTTGTGAAAAATAGTTTAACCATTGTGGTTGACTTCTTCCATGGAGGTCGTTTTAGAAGACTATGGGTCAGACGATAACATTTATGAGAAAAAGAACCCGCAATTTGATGGAGTAAAAAAAACAAAACAAGTAGTATATCAAGTATACAAAAAAATACAAAACATTATACAAAAAATAAAATATGAATACAAAAAAGTTTACCAAAAAAGAAAAACCCCTGACATATTGATGGTGTCCAATAACTGAGCATGTTATGATTCATGCGATGTGTGCATCAAGGTTAACGATGAACTATAGTGCTGATGTACAAAGGCGCTGATGCAGCGGCCGCAGGCAGCAGTCTTGAAGTCTCCGTAGTTATCTCGAATCGCAGCCGAGGTGAAGAAGCCCTCGGTGAAAAGAAGAATGCCGAAGAGGAAGAAAGCAGCAGCCAACCCATAGATTATGTACTGGAAGATGTCCACTCTGCAAGAAGCATACAAAGTTACCCATAATAAATATACAAGCAGGGCAAGCACAATTACAGGGACTAGTGGGCCTACAAAACTATGAACCTGGAAGCATGACTAAAAATATAATAACAATCAACTATCCTATCTTTGTCTCCTCTGGGTCCGCATTGTGTTCATCGTCCCACTCCAGTCTTGTCCTCTCAAAACTTTGGGGGCACATGATTGGATCAAAGAAAAATGCACAAGCACTTGCGGAACTCACAACAACAAGGACATCTGGAAATTCCCGAACTAATGCTAATCCGGAACTAATGGGCATCCGGAAATTCATCCTTAGTTCAACTTAAGTTATAATCAGCATTGCTAGCATTGTATAAACTGACTCCTTCTCCCAGAAAGGTTCCATAGAATGCTAACCCATCCGCAGCGAGCACCATTGTCCCAGAATAAAGATTCAATCCTTCCTATTCAAACCCTCGAGGATCCAAGAAGTGTCCATAACTCAACAGATTTGGGTTTTTTTTAATCAGAACGGGTTGGTGTGGCCAAGGTACCTGCCATCTTGGACAGAAGCGTGCATGTGTATGAGCCCGTGATGTTTCGCTCCAATTTCTACGTGGGTAGATCCTACTGCGGAATGTCCTTACTTCCTCACCCTATTGGCAAACTCAATACTGCTAAGGAAGGTGTTTCAGTAACAGATTAAGATGATTATGCTGGGACTAAGAAATAAAATTGCATTTTCTTCTGCCATACCGAAGATGCCAAACCGACACTTACACTGTGAAGAGTGTGAGGTCGGGGTTGTACGGGAAGCTGAACTTTGTATCAAGCACAGCAAGAGAGCTGGAAAGTGCTTCGTGGCCCCCGCCACAGAACAGTGCCACACCAGCATACAAAAGGAGGGTGGCAAGGAGAGAGGCATATGGAACACCACTCAGGCAGCGGATGCAACACTCGGCGCAGCCTGAGGAATGGCCGGTTGAGAGAAGGAGAGGGAGAGAGAGTGTGTGAGTTACCTCCATAGGAAAACAACAGGAAAAACTGCACTGTAACAGTTCTACATCATTTGTCCACTCTGCGAATCATTAAGAAATTAAGGCCTTTTCACACTATCAACTTTCGGTCCGTGTCGATATCTGCACGGGTCCGATCTGTGTTGGCTCCATGTAATTTTGAACACCATTCTACAATTTAAAAACCTCGTTACCCCACACACGGAAAGCGAAAAACATGGTTAAGCAATCGCTTCATGCCTGTCCGTCCGTCCGCCTGCCTGCCTTATCAGTTGATGATCGTCAGTTATAATCGAGGAACAACGTATTTAAATTGAATGTGATATTTTGAACACGAATTGGAACATGAATCGGAAGAAAGTTTGCCGTTTCACAGTACTTGGTCTCTGAATTCGTCCTGACCGCACACGCGTAGAGAGCAGTGAGATTATATATTTATATTCTGCCTGTCTGGCAGTCAAACAAAATTGAAAATCATTCCAAACAGGAAAAGCTACTGTTTTTAAGGATGTTATAAATGACACAAACAACAAGCACGAAGAACTAATGTAACGTGTTATATAGGACGGTGCAATACACGCTGGGTAAAATGGCGGTAAAACTGGAATAAATTTATTTATACGTCTTTAAACCTCTTCAAACCTTTATTGAAATTGAATTACATACTTTAACACTGTGGAACACAAATCGCCTTCATAATACTCCCAAGAACCTCCAGTTTTGCAGTACTTGGACATGTTCCACCGGGTGGTGTTTGTAATAGGAGCTGTCAAGCGAAGCCCCTGGGAAGTGAGCGTGGCATGTAAGAGGGTACAGTAATGAGGGTGAAGAAGAGGCCGCCGATATGGCTATGTACGATGCTGATTCGATGGTGATCAATAAAGTCTCAATCTCCTAAACTGCGACTCAACATCGTCTTATTACAGTGTCCTCTGCTTCTGCAGTGCTTAACTTGCAGATTTTTTAAACGATCTTTAAAATCATTATTTCATTAAAATTGAAGCACACACTTCAACACTGCATGGGGTATCGTGTTCTATAAACCCACG
This sequence comes from Myxine glutinosa, assembly GCF_964187855.1. NCBI lineage: Eukaryota > Metazoa > Chordata > Myxini > Myxiniformes > Myxinidae > Myxine > Myxine glutinosa. Next base: position 32,925,249 of record NC_136274.1, on the reverse strand, counting down.
AGTTAACCATGTAGTGGATGCTTAGATAGGGGATATGGTATGCATAACAGCCACCCCTTGTTTATCAGGACAGTTGCAGAAACTGTTGCTGAGCCACGTGGATTCACGGCAGTGGAAGTCTACCACTTTTTGTATACTTAAACTTCCTTCTGATTGCATTGTCCAATAATAGCGAAATACTGCTTTCACAAAAAATAATACGTCTCTTCGAAGTTTTTGATTGATTTTCAAGTTGGGGAAAGGTTTCTGTCGGCCTTCCAGTGTAAATTCATCAGGAAAACATGATTAATCTGCTATAACTTTAAATTAGTGTCCTATAATGTACAAATTTAAGGTTAAAATTACAAAATTTCCCGACCATGGGAGGGGGACAACCCCCTCCAAGACTCTCCCTCCCTCACACCACAGATCCTTCCATCCTACGCGTTTTTTTCTTCTCTCAATGTTGGCAAATATGGCACATGTGTGCAGTCGCGTAAAGTGATGACATACATGTTGGGCTTTATTTGCCCCAGAGTTGCCAAATGGTGAAAAATAGAATGGAACACTGGGTGGGCGTCTATGTCAACCACTTTTACCCGCTGTTTTAATGGTTCTCACTACCTGGTAGGATCCTTGCACCAAATGGCCAAACAAGATGGCAACTAAATGCACACTAGTATTTAACAATGTAGTGATAATGGTGACATAAATACAGATCACAAATACAGTCGGACCCCGCTATTCGCGGTTCCGTTATTCACGGAATCCACATATTTGCGGTTGATAAAATGCGACATGTTTCTCTATTCGTGGAAATATGTCTCGCAAATTTGCGGTTTTTCAGGGGCGCAAAAAACAATTCACGAGCCGCTAACTTGACACATTTATAAAACCCATCTTCCACTAGCCATGCAAAAAGCAGCTGGATGTACGTACTCAAAAACATCTTATACAAGCCGCGAGCATGACCTGCTTATACTGTACAATACAGTACCGTACATTTACTCTTTTTTTTTTTTTTCTCTTTTTTTTTGTATACTGAATCGAGGCTCATGAAAGAGCTAACATTTATTTCACAAACAAATCAACCAGACAAACAAAATATACAAAAAGAGGGAGTGGAAGACAAGATGGGGAGAGAAGGGGAAGCACACAACCACAACATTTGAGAGCAGGGAGAAGTGTGGGAGGGAGAGGGCTTGGGGGCAGGAGGCATGGGAAGGGGGGGGGGGGGGGAGAGGGAGAAGTATAAAACACAAGGACACCAAGGACTTCCAGGACAGAAGTTGGTATTTCAAAAAAGTGGAATTGGGGTGAAATTAGCGGGGGTAGAAAAGATCAAGAACCTAAAAACATCCCCTTTTCCCCATTGAAACAATGCTGTGGCATACATTCATGGGATTTTCATCGACCTTCGCGGATTTTCATTGTCCTTCGCAGATTATCGTCGACATTCGCAGGATTTGCCTCACCATTTCTGGGACTTTCATCGACCTTCGCGGATTATTGTCGATATTCTCGGGATTTGCCTCACCATTCGCAGATTTTGCCTCGCCATTCGCGATTTGTTCCTCTCCATTCGCGGATTTTCCAGGAACGTATGCCCCGTGAATAGCGGGGTCCGATTGTATGTTTATTTGATACTACTGCAGTGACAAGAAGTATGAAGCAGATGAAGGCCTGGTAAAACAGACAAAAAACACGCCTAACGATCAATTAACGAAATAAAATAGCTCGGCTATGGCTACAGATTTGAAATAGAATGGCACTCCCACTCTGTCGAGCGCATACCTCTGCCAGTCTGAACAGTTTACATTTCGTATCTCACTAATAGGCCGGATCTGCATTGACGTTAACCAAAATCGAATGAATTAGTCCATGTCACACACCAAACCGGTCCACCAAATTTCATCCGAATCCATCCACAACCTTTTGAGATATTAAGTTATATGTCGTTTTTGGCCCTATCTCCCAATAGTGAAGAATCACTGAAAAATTATAGTAGCCAGATTCGGATCTTCACCAAAATCTAATCAATTTGCTCTCATCACACACACTCATGTCAACCTACATAGATGATCCACACGTCATGGCCTTGCTTACCTAATGTTCATGGGTCTCCGCTGTTTGCAACTACAATACTATCCTTTGTAGTTGGAGTTGTGCAAGTAGTGTAACCTGCTTTCAAGGAACCACCAAAAACTTGAGACCGCCAAAAAGTCGAGCAAACCAAAAAATCGAGACCACGAAAAAATCAAGACCACCAAAAAATCAAGACCGCCAAAACATCGAGATCTGCCAAAAAGTCAAGACTGCCAAAAGGTCGAGACCACCAAAAAGTCGAGACCACCAAAAAGTCGAGACCTCCAAAAAGTCGAGACCACCAAAAAGTCGGCACCCAAAAAGTCGGAACATCCAAAAGGTTGAGACCACCAAAAAGTCGGGACCACCAAAAAGTCGGGACCACCAAAAAGTCGGGACCACCAAAATGTCGGGACCACCAAACGTCGAGACCTCCAATAAGTCAAGACCAGTCCAGACAGGAATTTGGAATGTAGCCGAAGAGCTGGCAATTACTTGACAACAAAAACAAACATATAATGGTGTATGTAAACAAATTTGACAGGCGTAAATTTTGTTTGCAAATAATGTACAATTATAACTCCTCCTTCTCACCCTCTCTCCCACAACCCCCATTTACCTGCCACTTGTATTCCTTCTTTTTACACTAATTTCATCCCAAACTAATTTTCCTTTTCTTTGCACTCCTACCCTTTCTCCTATTATCCCCTCTTTTCTCAATTTATTTTATCCCCCTTCCACCTAACGTGCTCCCTTCCATCCAGCACCGGTGCATAGGTAGTAAATGGATGGCTCCTTCATACTATTCTTAGTATTTCTTGTTACAATACAGAAAAGACAGCAAATGTTATCATTGAACAATATATTTCAATGACGCGTATCATTCTGAAATGATCATAATGATTGGGGGTGTCATTTGGATTTGTTTTGATGTTGCATTTCTCACCCACCATTGTGAACCACAAATCGGTCTTGTTTTGGAACAAGATGGTTGTTGCTTGAAATGCCTCATTTACAGAACCACGACAGTCCCTCCCAGCTGCAACAAAATGTTTCTATTTTTCATAAAACTGTTGAACTCGAAAACAAGAAAGAGTCAGCTCGCAACACAACCTCCAATCGCATCATCAGGAGTCGAGCATGTCAGAGCTTTCTGACTCACCAACTGTCACCAAACAAGGGGGTATTTGATGCAGGGAACAGCAACCCTGTTGTCTCAATGGCATCCTTCTATCACCCCCATCCTCATCAACCTCCTCATCCTTGTAACACAAGACTGAACATAAGAGCGGTTCGCTGATCTCCAAAGAGTTTCCACTTGTGTTTTCATGACAAATATGACCTGGGATTAGTAAAACTGTGTTTATCAGATCAAGAATAATTGCATTCTGGGTATAATGTGGTGTTTGAAAACAGAACCCGGTTTGAAAACTGTGATTCCCCATGGACTTTAGACACCATAATTTAGACATCTCTTTCCCAAAGCGGGCCGACGCGAGATTGGATGAAGGACGAGCAATCAGGTGAAGAGTGGCATTTACATTTTGAGTCAAACCAAGAAGTTGGATGACATTGTTTGGCCGATGTAAATCTTTAATGTTTCTTCATTCACATCTTTAAATCACCAAGTAGGCAGAAGAGAAGGAAGCGGTTGTAAAACATAAAGAAGATGGATGTGAGCTTATTGCAAGGAGACACCCCAGCTAACACAACGCCGTTGGGCCAACGTTGGCCCAACGGTGTTGCGTTACCTGAGAAGACACCTTGTCGATATATAGCATGACATCTCAAAAAGTTGTGGGCGAGTTATGACAAAACTAGGTGGATGAGTTGGGTAGGTGACAAGAACAAACCGATTAGACTTTGGTTCAGGTCCGTATCCAGATCTCACCTGTAGGTGGATACAAAACCTGAACTGTTCACCATGGTGGTGGTATATGCTCTCTACTGAGTGGCCTTGCAGTTTTTTGTGTTTTTTTATTCTTAACGGTGTGATGACAATGTTGTCACCAATTGTTGCTTGCCTCATACGTACCTTCCTCAATCTAAAGAAGAAGGATAGCAGGTACAACGCTATCTAAAGAAGGATAGCAGGTACAACGGTGATTTCAACCTATTATTTTTGGTTTGCCTACATCACCTGTGGTTTTGACTGGTATATTCCTATAGTATAAAAGCTTTACGTAAGAGAGTGAAGATTTTATGTTTCCATAGTAGGCCGATATCTACCTGCCCTGAAGATCGGAAAATATTAGTTCATACAAACACCTGTTCAAGGACTGCCCAGGTACCGTGGACCAGAATGTCCATGGTCATTCTAATTTAAAAGAAAAGACAAGACCTTACAACACAAATACATGTAATCGCCAGCTCTCTCTCTCTTAGATGTGGACCACACACAGACAGCCGAACACACAGGTGTGTTGCAGTATTTTCGCGTCCCTTTCGTGGCAGGACTACCCAGCGGTACGGAATGAAAATACGATACAAATTTTACATTTGATGGTATTTTACAAACAAATGATACAAGGCGATACGATACGACACGATGCAAACGATACATTTGATGCTATTTTACAAACAAACGACACAAGGCGATATGATACGACGCAAATGATACATTTGATGGTATTTTACAAACAAACGATACAAGGCGATACGATACGACACGATGCAAATGATACATTTGATGGTATTTCACAAACAAACAATACAAGGCGATAAGATACGATGCAAATTCTACATTTGATGACGGTATTTTACAAACAAACGATACAAGGCGATACAATACGATACAAATTATACATTTGATGGTATTTCACAAACAAACCATACAAGGCGATAAAATACGATACAAATGATACATTTGATGGTATTTCACAAACAAACCATACAAGGCGATACAATACGATATGATACAAACGATACATTTGATGGTATTTCACAAACAAACAATACGAGGCGATATGATACGAAATAAATGATACATTTGATGGTATTTTACAAACAAACGATACAAGGCGATACAATACGACGCAAATGATACATTTGATGGTATTTTACAAACAAACGATACAAGGCGATACGATACAATACGATACAAACGATACATTTGATGGTATTTCACAAACACACAATACAAGGCGATATGATACGATACAAATGATACATTTGATGGTATTTCACAAACAAACAATACAAGGCGATATGATACGATACAAATGATACATTTGATGGTATTTTACAAACAAACGATACAAGGCGATACGATGCGACGCAAATGATACATTTGATGGTATTTTACAAACAAACGATACAACGCGATACGATACAATACAATACAAACGATACATTTGATGGTATTTTACAAACAGACGATACAAGGCAATACGATACGACGCAAATGATACATTTGATGGTATTTTACAAACAAACGATACAAGGCGATACAATACGATGCAAATGATACATTTGATGGTATTTTACAAACAAACGATACAAGGCGATACGATACGACACGATGCAAATGACACATTTGATGATATTTCACAAACAAACAATACAAGGCGATACAATACGATGCAAATTATACATTTGATGATGGTATTTTACAAACAAACGATACAAGGCGATACAATACGATACAAATTATACATTTGATGGTATTTCACAAACAAACCATACAAGGCGATACAATACGATGCAAATGATACATTTGATGGTATTTCACAAACAAACCATACAAGTCGATACAATACGATATGATACAAGCGATACATTTGATGGTATTTCACAAACAAACAATACGAGGCGATATGATACGATATAAATGATACATTTGATGGTATTTTACAAACAAACGATACAAGGCGATACGATACGATACAAACGATACATTTGATGGGATTTCACAAACAAACAATACAAGGCGATACGATACGATACAAACGATACATTTGATGGGATTTCACAAACAAACAATACAAGGCGATATGATACGATACAAATGATACATTTGATGGTATTTCACAAACAAACGATACAAGGCGATACGATACGACACAAACGACACAAGGTCCGTTAATTGCCAGCAAAATATATTGAGAGGCTTTCAAAGTCACCCAGCAGCAACCACCTCTTCTTTCAACTTCCACCTCTTCAAAACTTCCTTTCTATTTCTCTCCCACCTGCAGCTTCCTTCTCTTTTCTCATTTTCTTGATGGCTATTTCTGTTATGTACATATTATTGTTATGCAGGTGTATTTATACCATATGCATATGTTCCCTAAAGATATAAGTTAGTTAAAAAAAACTTTCCACTTTTAAAATTGCTATATGTGGGAAGGTTGCATGCCCAGACCAGGAATCGAACCCAGGACCTCTGGAAAACGGTACCAGTGCTCTGCCATCTGAGCTATCTGGGTGACCCTGACAAAGCTTGCAATTTTCCCACACATATGATTGGCACTCTCTTTCCGTCAATGCTTCCGGGGCACTTGCTGCCAACCATAGGAGCACCAACGGCCTGAACACGAGAGGGTATTCCTCCAATGGGGGGGACAAATCCATGTCCTCTATTATAAACACCAACGGAGGCGTAGTGAAGCAATTCGATTATTGAACAGGATTAAATAATTAAATTGATATATTTTCCCACACTTATCAATTTAGTTATTTAATCCTGTTCATTAATCGAATTTTTCACTTTTTGTCTATAATGCGACACATATTCATGTAGGAAATTTATTGTTTACTTTACAACCTAACCCTGAACTTGGCAACCTTCCATGGTGCTTAGAAAACTCACGTTTGATAGAACAGGTTACCTAGGGTCAAGTAATGTAAGTTGCAATCACGTCCCTAAAAAAAACAGGTAAGGAGCACTATAGTTTAAAGCGAGTATACTGTGGAAGAATTAGGCCTAGCAGGATTGGTATGTACACTCACCTCTGAGCTGTGCAGCCTGGTGTTCGAATTCAGACCCAGCTATAATTTGCGATCCTGGTGTTTCATAGGCAGGGTGAGGCCCAACGTGTGTGGCATCCCTCGAATCGGACTGCGTCCCGTCTGCCAGCATGGGTTGGTGGACGTTAAAAGATGGACTAAACCAAAAAACTTCCACTCTGGCGACGCATTCAGTACAGCATGACGTGTAGTACGCTTGGTGTTCGTCAAACCGGGACGTGGTCATAATATTTAGCATTTCCAATGGAGGAATAGCTTTTTCTAACCAATTTTGACTGGTTATTTCACATTATTCTGCACTATGTGTACTGATGAAATAATTAATATAGATTAATCGAGTCATTAATTCTGAGTTGGATCAAATTTTGTGATATAATTACAAATAATAGAAATAAAATGATATATTTTCCAAGGAAAGTCCACTTTGAACGCCTTCCTTTGCCTGTTTCTAGTGACGGTTTTATATATTGTCCACGTGAATCTATTTTCTCTGCTACATTATGCATTAACTGATAATGAGTGGAGGCCTGTTTGAAATTGCACGGAGTACATCAACATTGATGAAACAAAAATATGGAATCAAAGTCATTGTAGAAGTTTGACGGAATGGTGAAGATGCACCGAGCCAGGTTCCAGTGAAGTCATGATGATGCCGAAAGCTGATTAACTCTTCGCGAAGGACACTGTGTGGGATCTTCAATGACCACCAAGTAATCCTGACAGATTGGACAGCCGGCTTAACTTTCTTTTCAGAGATGGCACAATTTGTGACGCAACACCCTGCACAGGGGGCACTGGGATGACTATATTTTTGTTATCAGGAATTCATCCCAAACAAGACAGGTCGGAGGCGAGTGCACTCACGATCAAGGACTCCCAGGATTGGCAACAACACCATCAATGAATGTGTGAGATCATTAGCCCCTCCCATACACAGCAGGAGATGGGGTTTTGTAAGTGTGGTGTGTGTGTGTGGTGTGTGGTGTGTGTGTGTGCACGGGTAGTAACTTTTTTTTTAACCATTTGAGTTTTGTCATCAAATTTTCACCAAAGCTTTATTATGATAATAATACAGAGAACGCAAATTAGTAATTTAAAGATCAAAGGTCAGCATCACATAAAATTGTCAATTTTCATCCGATTGACCTGAAATTTATAAAATTTGCATATCGGTCACTGAATGGGTTCACCAAAGAAAAGCTAGAAGCTGATTTTTTTTTAGATAAAAAAGTCAAAGGTCAAGGTTGCATAAAATCACCAATTTTCACCCAATTGACATGAAATCTTACTATAAGTCACCAAATGTCCATCCGTCTGTCTGTCCGTCCGTCTGTCCGTACGTGGGAAGGCACCGCAAAAACGGCTGAACCGATCGCAACGATATTTTGGGTGGCTAATCCTGGGATCTCCTGGAGTAAAATAGGCTATATTGTTTTTCCAATTTCAGCTTTGATCTCCAGCATTTTCAGGTTTGGACTCCCGCATAACGTTATTTTCCCGGGTGCCGCACAAACGGCTGCACCAACCACTGCATGGCTGCACCGATCGGTTGCACCGATTGGACTAGGTGACCTCGGACAAAGACCTTTTATAAGGACATGGGTTGAATCCCTGCTTGAGAGAATGCCAATCCCCTCCCCGCCATCACGGCCGTCTCTCCAACTCACAACTCCAACTCACCAATCCCATGAGATATGCGGAAAGGACGACCCAAAACCAATTATTTTCTTTTTGATTCGTATATAAACATCATTAAAAGTAAATAATGACCTCGGCCAAAGTTCAAACGACGTGGGTTTAATCTCTACATGAGAGAATTCCACATAGCTATTTGGGTGGTGTATAAGCTAACAGATCGCTGTCTCCATTGATCTTGCCAAGGCCGTAACACCTATCGGCTCAAAATCCTTTTAACTGTTGACTTGGTAGTTTTTACAATGAAGGAAACATTAATAATGTTGTTAAAAGTTTATTTTGTGATTAATTTGTGATTGAAGTTATGTTGTTTGGAATGAAAAAAGAGATATCGAGTTCAAGTGAATGACGACATGTCGTGATGGTTTCCACTTTCTGAACGTGAACCTCACGGATCGCCATATGCAGATTCGCCACGGACCCATGATCGATGTTTCTATACGTGAACGTACCTGTTTGTTTGCGAACGGGTACGTTTTTCATGGAAGTCCTTCACGAACTTGCTGTCCATGTCTGATGTTCGAATGAAGGTGCCACAGGAATGTGGAATTTATTGGTTTCATGCTTTAGCATTTGCCGTTTCTGCATTGCCTGTTTGCTTTTAGCCTCCCACCCGTGCGCAGCACGGGTATCTCACTAGTTTATAGAATTTGCATATCGGGTCACTGAACTGGTTCACCCATCAAAAGCTAGAAGCTGATTTTTTTCGATCAAAAGGTCAAAGGTCAAGGCTGCATAAGATCAGCTTTTTTTTCTTTTCTTTTTTTTTTTACTGTTTTTTGTAGATTTAAGAGGAAGAAGATGTCTGAATACAAACGGACACGGACGGGCTTTTTATTTTCAGATTTTTAGTTTGGTTTGCTTTCATTACCTTTCCTTCAATGTTTTTATAGATCTATTTTGATGAAACAATAACATCATTGTATGCTTTATTGCCATCGCCACTTGGCAATTTGAGAGACAATTGCAATTTTGGAGTGGAGCAATTTTGTGGACAGTTCGGCTTCTCATTAGCATCCTGTTCATTGGCTGTTAATTAAATTAATTTTTGTCAGGTAACTGTGAGGAGCTCCTCTTAGTCAGGTTCACTATATTTTTTCGTTCAAAATTTTGGTAGATAAGCAAAAACTATACATTTTTGGAATATTCAGAGCATGAGGAATCCAAAAATTAATGTTTACATTTGCGTAGACACCTTTGCGAAAATGACACTCAGGACAGTGATGAAGATCTGTAAAAGCATATTCCTGAACGGTATAGACCTCGGAGATCCTGTGTACAGGACTTATAGTTCAATCTGATACTACCTATAACTTCCTATAACAACCTATAACTTCAAAGGACTTGCAATATCATGTATTATGTAATACAGTTATATCACAAATATAAAGACAATGGTTTTCAATTACCTTTGTTTGTTGCTTTTCTATAATCCTGAGCACTATTTTGAGGCCTTTATTGGATTCCTTGACCCAGAAAACATAGGATTAGCATATTTAATTAAGTCTCTAGGTTGACTAGAAGCCGAGATCGCGCAAAATATGTATTTTATGGCGGCCATTTTCAAAATCCAAAATGGCGGCCATGCAGGTGTCTGCAAATGCCAACATTGATTTTCAGATTCTCCATGCTCTGAAGATTCCAAAAATGTACAGGTTTGCTAATCCCAAAATTTTGAACGAAATTATATTCGTTAACATAGTGAACCTGACTATCTCCAAGAATAACAGGAAAACTTCGATCAGGAATTCAGAATCGAATGATATTCCCCATAATGGGAATGTTTAGCTGTGTTATAAACTTTATGAACAAACAAGAACATTTTTCCATACTGGGAAACATTACCCATTTTACATAAGATGCATAAGATGCCATTTTACATTTTACATAAGGTGGTATACACACACATATAGCAAGTCTATGTTTCCAACTCATGAAATAACCTTTTAATCTTTTAGAAAAATTGGAATTGATCAAGTGATGTGATGTATTTTCACGGTCGGTGCGATCAGGTAAGGTCAGGTAAAGTGTTGTTGAACGATTGAGGAGGAAAGATTTTAAGAGGACAATTAAAAAAAGAAACTAAGGAAGAAATATAAATAAATGAGAAATAGTCTCGTCTATCCATATTTAAATAACAATTATGACGAGCAGGGCAATGTGCATATTTCTTCCTTCCTGATGTGATCGTTCAACGAAATCTGCCAGAGTAACCAGACCACCCATTGGTAACGGTTGCTATAATCTGTTGACCTCGTTAACCTGGCTAAGTGCTCACGTCCTGTAAGGGTCCAGATCTGTATGCCAACTGGACCAGAGAATATAAACTCTCATTTGGCATTTTCACACGAACGGTTGTCTAATTCGTAGGTGACGAATGTGCTGTCCTCACTTGTGGACGTTAAAGATCCCATGGTGTTGATCTAGAAGTGTAGGACATCGTTTGCTGGTATCTTGTGCGAATATACCAATTCCACCCCCAAAGTCTGTTGTGGTTGACTTTAATGGGTTGTTATTCAAATATGGTGCTGGAGAGTCTTGACTAACAAGGGCATCTCGTCATCATCAGATGACACCAACCTCGAGACTATGAATAGCACATTGAAAACATTAATGGCATTCATTCGAAGATGGATACGTAATCACGTGGAGGAGGGAGTGTCACTTAAACACACATCCACACACACACACACACACACACACACACACACACACACACACACACACACACACACACACACACACACACACACACACACACACACACACACAATACACACATCCACACACACAAATACACACATCCACACATCCACACACAAATACACACATCCACACACACACAAATACACACACACACACACACACACACAAATAAACACAAATACACACATCCACACACACAAATACACACACACACACACACACAAATACACACACACACACACAAATAAACACAAATACACACATCCACACATCCACACAAATACACACATCCACACACACACACACACACACACACACACACACACACACACACACACACACACAAATAAACACAAATACACACATCCACACACACAAATACACACACACACACAAATACACACACACATAAACAAATACACATATCCACACACACAAATACACACACACACACACACACACACAAATACACACACACACACACAAATACACACATCCACACACACAAATACACACAAATACACACATCCACACACACACAAATACACACACACACACACACACACACACACACACACACAAATAAACACAAATACACACATCCACACACACAAATACACACACACACACAAATACACACACACATAAACAAATACACATATCCACACACACAAATACACACACACACACACACACACACACACACACACACACAAATACACACATCCACACACACAAATAAACACAAATACACACATCCACACACACACACACACACACACACACACAAATAAACACAAATACACACATCCACACACACAAATACACACACACACACAAATACACACATCCACACACACATAAACAAATACACACATCCACACACACAAATACACACACACATAAACAAATACACACATCCACACACACAAATACACGCACACACACACACACACACAAATACACACACACACACACACAAATAAACACAAATACACACATCCACACACACAAATACACACACACACACAAATACACACATCCACACACACATAAACAAATACACACATCCACACACACAAATACACACACACATAAACAAATACACACATCCACACACACAAATACACACACACACACACACACACACACACACAAATACACACACACACACACACAAATAAACACAAATACACACATCCACACACACAAATACACACACACATAAACAAATACACACATCCATACACACAAATACACACACACACACACACACACACACACACACACACACACACACACACACACAAATACACACACACACACACACACACACACACACACACACACAAATACACACACACACACACACACACACACACACAAATACACACACACACACACACACACACACACACACACACACACACACACACACCATCTAAACCTTGAAGTCGATTGTGAAAATATTTAATAATGACCCTTTTTTCTTTTTTCTTTTTAAACAGCCACCAAAGTTTGATCCATTCACGTTGCAGTGCCATTCGTCATTTTGCCGAAGTAATCAATAACCAAATGTGAAACATTAACTATTATGATTAATAGGCCTCGGGCGTGCTTTACCCACAGTGTTGTAACCTCTGTTTTTCCCAGCAGACATCTGCTGTGTGCAATGTTCAAACAAAACGATGATTTTGGTGGAAACATTTTATAAACACGAGAAATTACCAAATGCTTATAAAAATAACCATGCGACCCCATTTACTCTGGAATTATTACTGCGTTGTGGGAAGTTGTGATGGGGTTGGTTGGGGTTAGGAAATGGTAAAAACAAAAACAAGATATTTTTGATAATGCTTCATGTGCAAACAGCAAGATTTGCGCTGAGCAGGCCGAGTTTGGTTTGCGTTTCGTTCTCCTTTTTCATCCATCTGGGCTTCCTGCCATTTGCCTTGGCAAAAATTCAAGTTTGGCATAAAATGCATTGGAGCACACAACAGGAGCCAGGAACATTATTTAAAAAATTAAAAAAACATTTTCCAGAAATTCCTTTCCCAATATTAATAACGGTGCCACGACGTCTGCGCTCACTGACCACGACCTCTGTCTGAATATGAATCTATCGGTGGATTAATAATTATCGTTATCAGTGACCCACAATTCAGTTATGGCGTTTTGTGGAGGGATGCGTTGGATGTGGGGAGATAAACTAAATTGGCCAATCACACAAAGGTGGGGAGGAGTAGAGAGCGGAGACATGTTTGTTGCAAACGTGGCATTCGGGTGGCAGCTCAGGAGGTGCATGGAGGTTATGGTTTTCACTCCTTGTCTGAACATTATCAAATTTCTAAAATCCTCAATTTTCATCCGATTAACTTAAACTTTGAAGACGATTTGCATATCAGGTCACTGAATTCAACCACTAATTATTTTTGAGATCAGCATCGGAGAAAAGGTCAACATAGTCCAAAAGGTCAACATAGGCCAAATTTCAAAAATTGTCAATTTTCATCTGATTAACTTAAACTTTGAGGACGATTTGCATATCAGGTCACTAAATTCAACCACTAATTATTTTTGAGATCAGCATAGGAGAAAAGGTCAACATCGGCCAAAAGGTCAACATAGACCAAATTTCTAAAAGTAAATTTATCAGATTAACTTAAACTTTGAAGACGATTTGCATATCAGGTCACTGAATTCAACCACTAATTATAATTTTTGAGATCAGCATCGGAGAAAAGGTCAATATAGGCCAATAGGTCAACATAGGCCAAATTTCTAACAGTAAATTTTCATCAGATTAACTTAAACTTTGAAGATGATTTGCACATCAGGTCACTGAATTCAACCACTAATTATTTTTGAGATTAGCATTGGAGAAAAGGTCAATATAGGCCAAAAGGTCAACATAGGCCAGATTTCTAAAAGTCAATTTTCATACGATTAACTTAAACTTTGAAGACAATTTGCATATCAGGTCACTGAATTCAACCACTAATTATTTTTGAGGTTAAAAGGAGGCTCTACTGAGCGGCATGCTACTTTGTTTTGTTTTGCCAAGTGTCGCTCTACGAGTGATTTTTCATTTGTCTGTTTGTCTGTGAGCAGGATATCTCAAATAGTTATGGTTATCTTCAAAAAAAACATTTTTTACAAAACTATTTCTTTTCAAAAAAAACATTTTTTATCCAAAAACATCTCAAAAAAAGTTCAGACGACATTTGGTGGACAGATTGAGTATGTGACAAGTACAAATTGATTAAATTTGGTATACTGCTAACAACCCAGCATTGATTTTAGTAATACGCATGCTTATTTGCCAAAAAATATTATGAATTCGTTTTACGTTCCCAGAAATCAGACGTTTACGTCTTTTTTCTCCCCCCCCCCCCCCCCACAAGCCCCCTAACCTCCCAAGTTTGAAAATGCAATTCTCAATTAGTCCTTATTCAGTCCAAATTTTTGTTATCTCGATGCCGCCTGGAGTCTGGCGTTCAGCCCATCGCCTACGGCCTATGGACATCAGATGGAGTCAGACATATTGGATGTGGTGTTAACTGCCGTCAACGAAGCAACAGGATGGGTTGAATGCTGGATGCTGGGATGATGTGCATGTCTGTGGAGACCTAGCCTAGCACTAGACGCAACGCCTTAATGGCGTCCCAATGAAAAGGGCGTAACACACAAAGGGACGGGCCGAGAAATCTGGCTGCTTTAATAAATTAATTGACTACATTAAAAATTTGATTATTAATGACTAGCAATGGTACACGCCCTATGGGCGGGGCTTCAATTGGGAGGCCCAAATGAAAAGGCAAAATATCAGAAATTGAAGGCTTTTTTATTTTATTTTAAACGATTTATATAAACATCCGTTAAATCATATCACACGCAAATCATCAAAATCTAAACTATTTGTAGAATTTCAATAAAAGCCATATGACTGTTCATATCGGTAAATATTATTCCATCGTGTTTGGAAAAACTGGAAAATTGGAAAATTTGAAAAACATTATAGCCTATTTTACTCCAGGGGGTCCCAGGATTACCCACCCAAAATTTCGTTGCGATCGGTTCAGCCGTTTTTGCGGTACCTGGGAACAGACGGACGGACAGACGGACAGACATTTGGTGAATTATAGTAAGATTATAATAATAATAATAATAATGATAACACATTTATTTTATATAGCGCTTTTCAAGAAGCCCAAAGACGCTTTGACAGAGTACAAAAAAACAAGTGCAAAAAGACAAAAATCAACAGGTAAATAATCAAAGCAAAAGGAAGGAGAAGAAGAAGAGATAGTCAGGGGTTAAATGCTGTGGGTTAAATGTTGAATGCAGTGTTGAACAGGTGGGTCTTGAGTGATGTTTTGAATGTGGTGAGTGAGGAGGAGTCTCTGATGGTGTGAGGTAGTGAGTTCCAGAGGGTGGGAGCAGCGATGGAGAAGGCCCTGTCCCCCCAGGATCTGAATTTGGTCCGCATGGGGGGGGGGGGGGGGGTCAGGAGGTTGGTACCAGCAGAGCGGAGGTTGTGGGTGGGAGTGTGTCTGGAGAGGAGGTCAGTCAGGTAGGATGGGGCCAGGTTATGGAGGGCTTTGTAGGTCAAGAGGAGGATTTTGTACTGGATTCTCTGGGGGATGGGGAGCCAGTGAAGCTTGTAAAGGACGGGGGTGATGTGGTCACGGGTCCGGGAATGGGTGAGTAGACGGGCAGCGGAGTTCTGAATGTATTGGAGTTTATTGGTGATTATTGAGGGTGAACCAAAGAGGAGGCTGTTGCAGTAGTCCAGACGGGAGGTGATGAAGGCGTGGATGAGGGGTTTCTGCAGCCGTGGAGGAGAGGGATGGACGGAGACGGGCGATGTTTGTCAGGTGAAAGAAGGCTGTCTTTGTGATCTGTTTAGTGTATTTGTCGAAGGAGAGGGTTTGGTCAAAGATGATGCCAAGATTCCGGATGTGAGGGGAGGTGGATACTTGGAAACCGTCGATGTTGAGGGCAAAGATATGGGTGGATTTGGTGAGCGTTTTTGGGCCAATGATGATTATTTCAGATTTATCATAGTTAAGTTTGAGGAAGTTGATTTGAAGCCAGGATTTTATTTCAGTGATGCAGTTTGTCAGGATAGAGTGGGTGGCGGTGGAGATGGACATGGTGGAGATGAAAAGCTGGATGTCATCGGCAAAGCAGTGGAATTGGAGACCATGATGGCGGATGAAGTGACCAAGGGGGGACAGGTACAGGATGAAGAGGAGGGGGCCAAGAACTGAACCTTGGGGGACACCTTGGGGGAGGGGAGCAGTGGGGGATTTGCAGTTATTGATGGAGATTAACTGGCGTCTGTCGGAGAGGTATGATTTGATCCAAGAGAGGGCAGTGCCGGTAATGTTAAAGGTGGTTTCAAGTCGGGTGAGGAGGATGGTGTGATTGATGGTGTCAAAGGCGGCGCTGAGGTCGAGGAGGATGATAATGTTGAGGTTGCCAGCATCAGAGGAGAGGAGAAGGTCGTTGGTGATTTTGAGGAGAGCAGTTTCAGTACTGTGGTTGGAGCGGAATCCGGATTGGAATGTTTCATACAGGTTATTGGCAGAGAGGTGATGTTTAAGTTGAGCGGCTACAGCGCATTCCAAATCTTTTGACAGAAAGGGTAGGTTGGAGATGGGTCTGAAGTTGTTTAGGGTGTCAGGGTTGAGTCCAGGTTTTTTCAGAATGGGGGTAACAGCAGCAATTTTGAGGGATGGTGGGACGATGCCTGTAGACAGGAAGGAGTTTATTGTTGCAGTGATAAGTGGAGAGAGAGCAGGAAGGGAGGCCTTGACAAAGCTGGAGGGGATGGGGTCAAGTGTGCAGGTGGCAGTTTTCATTCCTATGAGGAGTTCAGAGAGGTCAGTAGGGGAGACTGGGGAGAACTGAGACAGGGGTTGGCAGAATAAGGGGGGGCAGGTGGTTTGAGGGGGAGCAGGTGTGGTGGTGGTTAAGCTGCTGTAGATGTTGTCAATTTTGCTTTGGAAGAATGAAAGGAAGGAGATGCAGTTGTCTACTGTGAAAGACTGGGTGGTGGTGTCCAGGGGGCTGAGGAGTTTGTTTATTGTAGAGAAGAGTGCTTTTGGGTTTCCAGAGCCAGAGTGGATAATTTGAGAGTAGTAGGCGGAGCGGGCGCGGGAGAGGGCATCTTTGTAGTGTTGTAGGTGGTCCTTGTAGGCTTGGGAGTGAACTGTGAGACCTGTTTTATTGCGGAGTCTTTCAAGTTGGCGAGCACGAGTTTTCATCAGGCGGAGTTCAGGGGTAAACCAGGGAGCAGAATGGGTGAAAGAAACTGTTTTGGTTTTTATATGCACAAGCTGGTCAAGGCAGGAGGAGAGAGTGTGGTTGTAGTAGTCAGTGAGGTCAGTAGGGGTGTGGAGGTCAACGAAGGGAGAAGTGGACATTTTTTCAGAGAGGGTGGATGAGAATGAGGTAGGTGAAAGAGCGTTTAGCTTACGGAAGTTGATAGTGCGATAATGCCTTGGTGCTGGGGTGGGGATGTTGATGGTCATAGTGATGGCTAAGTGGTCAGAGAGGGTGAGGTCGGAGCCAGAGAGATGGTGCAAAATTAATCCAGTAGAGCAGGATGATGGACAAAGGATTAGAGAGTTATAATGATAACGTGTGAATGAATTAGCGTCAGCCCTCATGAAGCCTTTTTGGGCTGCTACGACCATGAAGGGTCCTGGGGGGATAAAGGTGCTGAACCCAATATGTGACCCATATATGGGCAATTTAGCCAGGGTTTCACTATTAGGACCAAAAAAAACAAAAATACAATGGGAGTGTTTCAGATCAACAAATGAGCGTGAGTCGACAGGACAGTAGCCAGAAATGCCGTCCCCCTGTTTTCACTACTCCAGACAGAAGTTTTAGTTGGGTGAGATTCCTTCAGAAACGAAAACAAGATGGAGTAAACCTGGTGACACAGAGGCCACCAATGGAATTACACCTCCAACAATGGGTTGCCAAAGCAGTCTCTAGCATGAGAATACACTGATTAGTTTGCCATTGCCATTCCTCGCAGTAATTGGTGCAATAATTGGGGATTTGGCCCAAGGGTGATGGCACACAATGTCCTTCCCTTCACAAAAGGCACTGTAAGATCTTTAACTTCTACTGAAAATATCAGCACATTTGTACACATGCATGATGCAAATATCAGCAGATTTGTACACATGCATGATCTTCAGATAAGTGGGACTTCTAAAATGTTGGTATAGTGATGGCCTTATGGTGAGGACAAAGGACTTGGATTTTGCATGCTGAGGGTTCAAATCAAACGCATGCATGGGGTGGATGGTGGACAAAGCACGCATGCATGGGGTGGATGGTGGACAAAACACGTATGCTTGGGGTATGGTGGACAAAACACGCACGCATGGGGTGGATGGTGGACAAAACACGTATGCTTGGGGTATGGTGGACAAAACACGCACGCATGGGGTGGATGGTGGACAAAACACGTATGCTTGGGGTATGGTGGACAAAACACGTATGCTTGGGGTATGGTGGACAAAACACGCATGCATTGGGTGGATGGTGGACAAAACACGTATGCTTGGGGTATGGTGGACAAAACACGTATGCTTGGGGTATGGTGGACAAAACACGTATGCTTGGGGTGGATGGTGGACAAAACACGTATGCTTGGGGTGGATGGTGGACAAAACACGTATGCTTGGGGTGGATGGTGGACAAAACACGTATGCTTGGGGTATGGTGGACAAAACACGCATGCATTGGGTGGATGGTGGACAAAACACGTATGCTTGGGGTATGGTGGACAAAGCACGCATGCTTGGGATATGGTGGACAAAACATGCATGCATGGGGTGGATGGTTGATTTATCTCCTTCTGAATGTCCATGCTCCCTCCTGTTCTTTCCACCAAAAGGAAAGGTGGAACCACCTGCCTTAACGACCCATCTCAAGGTAAACATACTCGTTGCCCCTAAAATAAACATCCAAATTGGCGAATCCATAAAGATATCATTTGATTTTTTTTGCAGTCAATCTGTACAAGGGTTTTTGTTCTGTCAATGTCGGTGTCCTTGGCCATGATTAGGCCTATCATTTGTCATCCCTGGTGCTCTCATTCCCATGCACTCCATCATTCCCGAGCATCCATCTCACCCTCCGGCATATCCTCGCGTTACTACGTGATAGAACACAATTCGTGATGTATTTATTATTCGCTGCCGCGATGCCCAATGGAATACATAAAATATGAAAGTGGATTTATTATGTGAGGGAAGAGGGAATAAAGCAGGATGAGCACATCGAGAGAACGGCAACAATGAAGGAAGACTAGAAGAGGAAGACACAATGTCCATGGCATCCGTCATTGGGAAATAGGATTGTGGGGTGGGTTTGAGGTTGCCTTATAAATTATGGGGGATGAAGGTGGGTACGGTGTGGGGTGTGGAGAGTTAGTTGCCATCGTAACTGCGGCTGAGCAAGAGGGTGAAAGAAAAGCAGAAAGAATACAAACACCTTGGGTTACCAGATAGGAGCTTTTGCTCACCGAGTACACCTGCACCTCGAGTTACGTGGTGCGATCCCCACTCACTGAAGGAATCCGACAACTCGATGCAACAATGTGTTTTCGTTTCTTCACACCCAGCAGGTAGCCATGCCGATCTCATAAACATCTGAGGTTTACACCTTGGAAATTGCCATAAAATCCCTCAACAAATCAAAGGGTTCCATCTACAAGGCCATCGATTCGAAACATCAGATTAAACATCGATAGATTTCTACCGGATATTATAAAAGATTGCCCGTCCAAGTGGAAACGGCACGTTCCCAAATCCACATACCAAGTGGAAAGTCTATCACCCACGTTGAATAAAAACATACACTTGGCCCCTGGTGGGTGTCCTGTTAGCAGGTAGGTCTTGCAGGCCGCACAAGAAATGCGCGCAATTAGATGCTGGAAAACGAGTGCAGCAACCGCGGAGATTTAGTATGCGGAGCAAGTCGGCCGGTACTTGTGCATGTGCATTTTGTCCCGGAAATCGCTGCCTCTTCCAGACCAGAAATACTTCTCATGAAAGCTTCGATTTGAAAGCCATCGCTGATAGAGCCCCATCATATAATTTGGGGGCAAAATGCACTTGACTTGCCTATTTCAGGCCCACTGTTTGAGAAGGCCTCTCTCTACCTGGCCCATTCTTTTCTGTTCTCTGTAATTCCGACGCATTGTGCTCGATTAAACTTTTCAACTTTAGATCTCCATGCAATTACTCTGCTTCTTTCATGTTCTTCCTTAGGTTTCTGTTTTGTACTTACAGTCGTCCTTCGGTTGTCTGTTCTCCTTACTGAGTCCGGCCCAAGTAATTTTTTGTTTCGATCTGATCCGTTGGCTTCACTTCTTGCCTCTGTTTCATTCCGACGACATATTTCAACGGCTCTTTGTGTGATGATCATTCTTTGGTCCATTGTCTTTGTCGTGGACAATGCTCCACTGTCGTACGATGGGCATTCCAGGAACGGAGTATTCATGGACACCCTATAACCTCGGCTGTTTGGCTCAAACTGTCGTGTACGCTTCTTAAATGACATTAGTTTCATTCATCCGACATTGTTTGGTGTATCAAAGTATAAAAGGTTTATCATGCCATAAATACATAGTGGGTCCTAATAAAATATTGAGCATCGAGGCATCACCAGACTTTTCTTCAACATATGTGCCAGTACTGGAAAAATCCATGAACATATTGTGGTCTTGTATGGAGAAGATACGACCACATACTCAAAGGTATCTAAATGGATGTCCGACTGAACATGGACACGAGTCCCCTCAAGATGATCCCAGGTCAGGACCATCGGCAGATGATCCTGATGTACAAACTGTTGCCAATAATGAGGCATTGGATGGAGTCGAGTCTCCTCGGGCAATGATGGCATTGCCTTTCTGTGGCTGGTACATACAGGTAAGTGTGTGGTATAGACAGGGGGTCGCCACTCCTCTCCGTCCCTCTGCCGGCCGTTGGGGAATTCACCCTCTTCCGCCTGTGCTGTTGGAGTCGACTGGACTCTCATCCACCAGATGTGCGGAGCCATCTGCCATTTAAACCGCATGGCTGCGGACCGTTACCCTGGTAAGGGGGGCTGACAGGTACTACACGTTGCCCACAGGTGACCCACAGGAACAATGAGGCATTAATATCGGAGCATTGCTGAAATAAGTTCGCAAAATATCCACAGAAGTTGGAATTTTTTCAAGGCAAAATTATAACTCATCACACACTAATACGAGGGCATGTCGAAGGTCTCAACAAGATAGAAAACTGAGAACGTGAGCTTCTCAAACTGCTCAACACAGATCTGGCTGACTTTATCGCTCGTCTGCTTACTAGTGATGAAATGTGGCTGCACCACTGGAATCTTGAAACGAAATTGGAATCCATGCTATGGAAGCACAAGGGATCACCGCCATCCAAAAATTTGCTTTTGACACTCAGCCAGGAAGAACATGGCCTCAATTTGCTTGGATGCCAAGGGAATACTGCGGATTGACCATTTACCTCAAATAAAGTGCAATCACACGAGAATATTACAACAGCCTCGCAAAAAAATTTCCACAGGCTATCAAGGAAAAATACCGAGGGGTGTTGACCATCGGTGGTATCTACCTCCAGAGTAATGCACTAGTGCACAAGGCCTGTGTTGCCTAGGCAGCCATTCATGATTGCAGCTTTAAACAGCTGCGTCCCCTCCCGTACAGCCCGTACCTGGCCTTCTTCACATTCAATTCATGTTTGATCTTCTGACTCCTCAAATTGAGCTCTTCCATCATGATTTTAAGTTCCTCATTGTTGGAAAGAAAACCGATTTGCAAATCCTAAGTGGTTTATAGTCGTCAAATTTAACATTTATTCCTTTATTTTTTTTCTAATTTGGTTGTTGTAACAATTTTGGGGGAGATTTCCTTCTCTACTTCTCTTGTCTCACGTCTCTTTTGATCTCGATTGATTTGATTTGACCTGCACAAGGAAGAGGGCCCACACTGCAAGCACGAGCACTGCACGCAGAACAGGTTTCTCTCTGTCTCGTCGTCCTCCTTCACTGCTCCCGTGCTCCCCCAATTGAAAGAGACAAGGCTTTTCAAAGCCTTGGCCAAAGAGACAAGGCCAAAGAGACAAGGTACCATATTAAGGCCGATGTGGTTCCAGAGGTGTGTTGATTTTGTTTATTACTCCCACCAGGGAGTAATTCATTCGATCGTGTCCGTCCGTGTGTGTGTTCATGTGTTCATGTGTTTGTGAACACGATATCTGGAAAAGTTCTGAACAGATTTGGATGAAAGTTGTTGGTGGGATGATTGCCCTTGGGATAAGGAAGAATTGCTTCGTTTTTGGTGAAGCTCAGGATATTATTCCGGATCCAGGAATTTTTTGGGGAATTGTTTTTTCTGTTTTACTGCATTAAAGCTTTTATTCTTATTCTTAAATGATGTTTTTCTCCTCTAATTCCGAGATATATCAAAATAAATTATCTGACAGTTAGGGCCTACTTTCTTTTTCATTTATTGTTTTGGGGAGAGGGGATGTTAAACAAAACGTATTATTCCAACTTGACCCACGGCGGGAGTATGCGCTCTACTGAGTGGCGTTCTAGTTATTTTTTGTTACTGCTTGTGATCGCCACTGCACTGCCATGCTCTTCTTCTTCCTCTTTCCACCCCCATAATAAATGGATGTTTTGATGAAAGCTTCACTTGGATTTTCCTTTTGCCAGATTTGCCGTGGTTGTTGTGTCTGAAGATGCCGATTCGCGCTAAACTCAGCAGGTGTGGAGATCTTTTTGTTCCATACCCGCTAGGTGGCGTTACAGTGGTTGAAGATGCATGCCCGTAACAGTAACTATGTTAACAAATACAATTTCTTTCAAATTTTTGGGAGATCAGCAAACCTATACATTTTTGGAATCATCAGAGCATGGAGAATCCGAAAATCAATGTTGGCATTTGCACAGACACAGATCTTGGATTTTCAAAATGGCCGCCATAAAATACATATTTTGCGCTATATCGGCTTCTTTATTGTCATCCGGCACCCTAGCCGCTATTGTCACCCTTTATTGTCATTGTCATCCGGCCGGCACCCTAGCCGCTAGCCCAACACCAATCCCTGGTGTTGGGCTAGCGGCTAGGGTGCCGGCTTAGGATACCAAGGATCCTGGGTTCGAATCCCGGTCGATCGCTGAATTAACGCCAGGGGGGTTGACTCAGCCTGTCATCCTTCCGAGGTCGGCTAATTGAATACCAGTTCACTGGTAATTCCCTGTTTGTCGTTAAAGGCGGCAAAAAGGGTTGGCGTCAGGAAGGGCATCCGGCCGTAAAACATTGCTTCAAATAGGGGACCGAAAAACAACAACAACCACGGTTCCCGCAAAAAGGCCAACCCCCGCTTTGCGGGGCAAAATGGCCTCTAAAGGTGGTTTTTTTTTTATATCGGCTTCTAGTCAACCTATAAACTTAATTAAATACGCTAATCCTATGTTTTCTGGGTCAAGGAATCCAATAACGGCCTCAAAACAGTGCTCAGGATTATAGAAAAGCAACAAACAAAGGTAATTGAAAACCATTGTCTTTATATTTGTGATATAACTGCATTACATAATACATGATATTGCAAGTCCTTTGAAGTTATAGTTATAGGTATGGGTTTATAAAGCAAGAAAGCAGCCTTGTTAGTATCAGATTGAACTATAAGTCCTATACACAGGATCTACGAGGTCGATACCATTAAGGAATATGCTTTTACAGATCTTCATCACTGTCCTGAGGGTCATTTTCGCAAAGGTGTCTACGCAAATGCCAACATTAATTTTTGGATTCCTCATGCTCTGAGTATTCCAAAAATGTATAGTTTTGCTAATCTCCAAAAATTTTGAACGAAAAAACATAGTGAACCTGACTATATGTTGCTGGAAGGAGAACTACTATCAAATGGATTTCTTTCCTGACGTGTCTATAATCTGTCACCTTCGTCAAAACTGAAGGCACCAGCAACTTGTACAGTGGCTCTCAATAGGTAAGGCTCATCCGATTCAGCAGCCATAAGACCTGAGCTCCTTGCCTATTGAGCAGCAATAACATAGCTGGTGGAGACTTCAGTTTTGAATGCGCATTTTCCCAACCACAACCATTTATTTTGTAAACTTTTGTCACCCTACCACTACCACCACAAAGTCCTGCTCTGACCACCACTTAGCCAGTGCCGACACTCTGGAAAGAGTATGGCCGTGACTAGAATGGCAACATAGGCTCATGATGGAGCTGGAATCTATATCTCATGCAGGAGAAAGAAGTGGCAGACGATGCAGTAAATAAAAGTCGTAACTGCACAAAGAATTAGCAAGCCAAGCAACCCTGCTTACAAAATATATAAATCCCTACGAACAGAAGTAGATGATACATTTGAAGTTGCTTTGTCAGGAGAGATACAAGTGACATGGCCTTAAATCAGGTAAATAAGAGTCAAAACCTCTCGCATACAGGACTCCAAAAGGTCACCGACATTCCATTTTCTGGAAGATGACAATTCCATGACAATTCCTTGATTTTTGGATGTGGAAAAGATGGTTCTATCCAATCAACTGTCTGTGATCTCATTTCTGGATACTCCTCCATGATTCCAGGTTTCATTAGCAACAATAAGACCCTCTAAGAAATCATTTGCTTCCTGATGGAAACAACCAAAGTTTGTATTGTCCCAGATCAATCCTATTCAACCCCTGCTCTTCAGTAACGATGTATGGCAGCCGCTTGTCCATCACCCTTCTCTCCCCCAAAACCTTAGTTATTCTAGGATAGACTTTTGACTTGGAAATTCCTCACTGTGTTGCAAGTTCTTAAAATATAATAGGCCGATCCTATTTCAAGAGTTCACATATCACGAGGGTATGGTCCTCCGAGGCCTCTGATGAAAAGCCTGCCCTGGGTGCATTTGTCGATATCAGATCGATTTTTTTTCTCCTTAGTGCTTTGGAGTGGAAACTCAAAGATCAGTGTGTATACCTCGAGGTGTAAGCTATCCTGGCATCCCCTGCCATAATTGGCATATTATCAGTATAATGAAGGCGGTATAATATAACCGATGTAATGTAACCTGTATAACCACAAGCACACAAACGTTTTCAATCCATTTTCCTCTTTTTTCAAGAGCATTGGATACAAGATGGCATTCTTCCATACAGATATATCCATTGCATCAGTTTTCTGCAAATCCAAACATTGCATATATTTTGTGACATTTTCAATCCATCTCTTTTTTGGACATCCTCTCTGCTTTCTTCCTTTTGCCAGGAGCTATATTGCTTTCTTTACAGTTAATCTTCTGACCTTCATAGCACATGACCATACCAGCCAAGTCTTCTCTACCTAAGTTCTTCTTCATTTGATATTTATTCTTGATCTCTTCCTGATTTTTGAGCTCGGAATTCTTTCTTTCAAAGACAATTCATTCATCCATCGTATCATTCCAATGCCTGTTATTAGTCCCCTACCGGTTTCACCAGAGGAGACGATATAGGTTTGCTCTCTGTCCGTCCGGCTGTCCCACCTATGGTTTTTCCCATACCCTTCAACATATTCAACTCAAACTTGGTGCATGGCTTTATTATGATAAGTTAGAGAACAAGTATGAGATTTGGGAATTTTCACCCATTTTGCAGAGTTATGCCCTTTTTGGACTTAGAAAATGTCAAATCAGTAGGGGACATATATAGCAAAGCAATTCTCATTCTTGTTTCCATTATTTTTACATCTTTGATATGCAATGCCCACATTTCTCTCCCACATCAATACAGGTCTGATACAAACTTTATAAACCCAAACTTTTACAGATAATGGAATGTTTCTTTGCTTCATGACACCACCTACTTGTCTCCACTTATTCTAGGCTGACGTTATTCTTGATCTAACGGCAAATGCTGCTCCTCTTGATGCCTCAATCATGTCACTAAGGTAACAGAAGCTTTTCCCCTTTTTGTCCCCCGTCGCACCGCGGAGCGAAAGGGGGACTATGGTTTTCCCCTTCGTCCGTGTGTGCGTCCATGCGTCCGTGCGTGCGTACGTGCACTGCAATATCTTTATAAAAGTAAGCGAAGGACAGAATTCTAATTTGGTGTGTGGGTGCAACTAGGCATATGGAAGAACCCTATTGAAAATTAGGTCGCCACTTCAAAATCCAAGATGGCTGTCACCATATCTAATTAAAACCTTGTGAGCGCGATATCTTGAAAAGTAAATATCTGAACCTTGTGAGCGGAATATCTTGAAAAATAAATGAACTACTAACTTCTAATCCGGTGTGTGGGTGTATCGAGGGATAAGGAAGAACGCTATTGAAAATTGGGTCGCCACGTCAAAATCCAAGATGGCCGCCTTGCGTCCTCCACTTTGTCAACTCACATCACTTCACCGATGGGGGACCTAGGCGTAACACTTGTCTAAATTAAATTGAGCTCAGGAAAATTTCTTTTGTTGTTAATCTCTTTCTTGATACGATTCACCCTCATTAGTCAGGTTCACTATGTCAATAAATTATATTTCGTTCAAAATCATGGTAGATTAGCAAACCTATACATTTTTGGAAAGGTTATAGCATAAGGAAACTAAAAATCAATGTTTACATTTGGAGAGATACCTGTATGGCGGCCATTTTGGATTTTCAAAATGGCCACTGTAAAATACATATTTTGTTCTATTTCTGCCTCTAATTACCCTAAAAACTTTTAAAAATATACTAAACCTATATTTTCAGGGACAAGGAATCCAATGAAAGTATCAAATTAGTGCTATGGGGAATGGTAAGACACGAATCAAAGGTTTTGAATTGCAAAATACTGTCTTTATATTCGCGATAAGTTGCATAATCAAATACATGTTATCATTTTGTACAGGCAGTTAATAACATCAAAATGTGTCACAATAATTCATATCACCAAACATACACAGGCAGTCAGCAAAATCATATTTTCACATGCAGTCAGTATAACTTCACATCTACACAGGCAGTCAATGACAAAATATACACAGGCAGTCAATGGCATCAAACATACACGATTACAGAATATGCCATTTAGAGTTCGTCATCACTGTCCTGTGTGTCGTATCCGACAATATAGTCCGCATCGTTTTCACAGTCCGTTCCACACAAGCAAAGGTCGGTCAAATTGATTGGCAAATCGAATTAGTCGAATGGTCGATCGAATCGAATTCGATGAATCGAATCGAATTGAATCGATCGAATTGGTCGAATTGGTCGAATTGGTCGAATGGAATTGGTCGGAATTGGCAAATGTAAACATTGATTTTCAGATTTTCCATGTAATAACGTTTCCAAAAATGTATACGTTTGCTAATCTACCATGATTTTGAACGAAAAAACATAGTGAACCTGACTACATCTTTTATATGTGAAAATCGCAGCTTTTGTTACCAAATTTCCTGTGATTGAGGAATGCCAGAAACCTCTTCACCTTCACAGGTGCAAAAGACAGAATCTAGGAGCAGTTCAGTATGATGGGTAGGATAGGTAGTGCCGAGAGTGAGAGGTTAGGGACAAGATTTGAAGGCATCACAAAGTTAAGGTATTCGGCCTTCTCAAGAGCAGAGTCAGCTGTAGTGCTATTTGAAAAGAGGGAAGGGATGGAAGGAGGGAATACACCAGAGACACCAGGATACACCAGGTTGCCAAAGACTTAACACGGAGCCTCCAGGTTTTAGAGAAGGGAGACAAGTTTGAAAGTTCATTCTTGAGGTTGGACAGATGTTGATTTCTGGCTCTCCTGAGAGTGGACACACACACTTGTTGCGGGCTTTGTGGAATGATCTGAGATTGCCTTCGGTCGGATTTGCTGTCTAGGAAGAGAATGTTTGTAGTGAAAAGGTTTGTTCTTCTTCACTCATTTGTTCATCTTTTTCCCCACCTATGGAAGCACCTTTCATATCCTCTTCAATCTCATTATTCACTTCATGTCTTGAATACAGCTCTTCACCACCATCTCGCATCACCCCCCATCCAAAACAATTATGTCCCCCACCACCAAGCCCACTTTTTTAATTTCTAGTTTCCCCTCCCAAAGATTTGCTTCTGTATCCATCCTGCGCACCCAATTCACCCTCCTCTACTCCTCATTCCTTCCACACCCCTTTATGTCCAAGTCTTCCTCTATTTTGTTTTTGTTCTGTTGTGTCCTGATCCGTTCTATGTTCTAGTTCTTACACAAGCCTTGACCTCGTATACAAAAAAAAAGAGTTGTTTCAGAACGACTGCCTCACCTTAGGGTAGGAAGAAGGTCAGATAACTGAAGACAAGATGGGATGGATCTGTGCATAAGAGAGAGCAGGTTTCTGGGCATAATTCCCTGGCTGGGTTAACATCAGGGGCAGTAGATATGGGAGATGGTCCTGAAGAAAGATGGCTTCTTGCAGACCCTGCGAACCTGCCAACCTGCCAATCTATCCGAGTGAACTGCCAGACTCGCCGGTATTGCGGCAGCTCTCTAGAATAGCCAGAGAAATGTTGACTCTCATAAGCATATAATCAGATGAACCAATTTAAGCAGAGGAAGAGCAGGAGACATTTACCAGAAAGTTTTCATCACCAAATCCAGAAGGAGAAATCCGGGTTGGAAAGTCAGTTCACAGATCGAGTCAGTCCCATGGAGTCACAGAAGTCCTTTGCTGAAGTATCATGGCTGGTGATAGAGGTACCAACATCCAGCCAATTTGCATGGTGACAATTGAAATCACCACATATATGAGGAAGAGAGAGTTGGGATGAGTGGTTAAAAGTTGGTCCTTGTTGTCAGAGAGAGAGAGAGAGAGAGAGAGAGAGAGAGAGAGAGAGAGAGAGAGAGAGAGAGAAGAGATGTAGTTGGAGTCGTCACAGTTTGTAGGATGGTACAACACACAGAAAAACAAGAGGTGGAAGCAGAAGGGCAGTCAAGGCCAAAGGAACTCCTGAAAGTTGAGAGGTGCACTATAATCATGTTCAGGAATTAGTTGCCAAATAGAGATGGTTGGGAACTGACCTGGGATGTGGAAAAAAGACAAAATCGGGGATTCCATGTTAAGCAAGAAAAGTAGATTGTTTGGAAGTCCCACGCACCACACTGAGGTGAGTATGGTTCACAGAGCATACGATCAAATTAACCCAGATGGTATCGTCTCGCAGACATGGTGGCACAGCAGGAGCCACGGGTTGCCAAAGCCTTTTCTGTTTTATTAGCTCATCCTGTATCTGAGGTGCAAATGAAGTTCCAGGGCAGACAGTGGTAAAATACACACAACCCCTACGCCTACAGAATACAGACATAACAATGGGCACTCAACATGTATTACTACAAATGGAAGCACAAATTCACCCTTATCTCCAAGTCCCCATTCATGAAATAAGACGAAACAATGTTAAATTTACAATCTCGCGAGATTCCGTCATCTCGTGATATTTTCAGTGACAGACAGATGGACAGACAGACCACAGATGCGACAAGATTATTATTATATTATTATATTCTATTATTATGGAATATAGATGGAACATAATATGAAGAGTGAGCAGAGAAAGTGGATATTAAAAGTGACAACCATTCATAAAGTTTTTTGTGTTATGTTAAACAGACGAG
The DNA here is from genome assembly GCF_964187855.1 of Myxine glutinosa. Taxonomy (NCBI): domain Eukaryota; kingdom Metazoa; phylum Chordata; class Myxini; order Myxiniformes; family Myxinidae; genus Myxine; species Myxine glutinosa. The sequence continues at coordinate 32,895,147 of NC_136274.1, read as the reverse complement.
TAATTTGACCCATACACATAATGTACCTGGTTATTATTTTCCGTTGAAACTTTTATCTCCATTTAGAACCTATCATTAGAATCCTGCCGGTAATAAATGAAGATTTCCCACTTTGTCGTGGATCATATTATGTTTACCGACACTTTATTAAATCGTAATACCCACTCCCTCTGGGAGTGAATTTTACATTCTATAATGATCAGACGTACGGTACACATACAGATGTTACATCTAATACAGCTGGAAGCACCCACTACCCCTGGACGTGACCTTGGGGGTGGGGTGGGGGGTTTCGGGCAAAAAATGGTAAGTCGTCTCCCCATCCTCATGGGGGTAAAGCGGATTGTTTTGTGCCCATCACCTGACCCTGGATATCCCCAGCTGGTATGCAAAATTTGGAGGAGATTGGCACAGCTGTTTTCTAATCTATAACTAGAGAGTTCATAGAATACCTCCCTCCCCCATCCAAAACCTTGATCTTTTCTACCCCCGCTAATTTCGGTCCCCTTGTGTTTTATACCTCTCCCCCCCCCCCCCCCCCTCCCCTTCCCACGCCTCCTGCCCCCAAGCCCTCTCCCTCCCACACTTCTCACTGCTCTCAAATGTTGTGGTTGTGTGCTTCCCCTTCTCTTCCCATCTTGTCTTCCGCTCCCTCTTTTTGTATATTTTGTTTGTTTGGTCGATTTGTTTGTGAAATAAATGTTAGCTCTTTCACGAGCCTCGATTCAGTATACAAAAAAAAACAAAAAAAAAACAAACAAACAAAAAAAAAAAACACCTTACCCCATGCAGTCTGGAGAAAGAAGACATGGGAAAGGTCTTTTTAACTTTTGCTTTGAATTTCCGAGCACGATCTATATTTCCTACGAGCCGCGAATTTGTCTGAATCTCGATATTGATCTCCAAAGCTGAGAGCACGAGCGGCAAATTTAATTGGATGAGATGGCATTAAATGGGGTAATATTTTGAACGAGTACTGTCTAATAGGAAGTTTTCGGAAGTCCCAACAAAGCGATTTGTATTCTAAAATCTACACTGTTCAAGTATATAATTAATTGAAATGAAATGAAAGTTATGGCTGTAGAAAAAAAAAGTTTTTGCAAGTTTACCGCCGTTGCGGCACCATCTTTTACATCACCCAAACGGACATGCTTTCCTCTCTCTCCCTCTTGTCTCCCACTCCCTTTGTTGTATATTTTATATGTCCATGCACGTTTTCGTGCTTAATGTGTGAGCTCTTACACGAGCCTCAACTCTGTATACAAAAATAAATAAATAAATAAAAACACATTAAAATAGTTATTTGTGCCTGTTGTTTGTGTCCTTTATGACATCCTTAAAAACAGTAAGTTTCCTGTTTCAAATGATTTTCAATTTTGTTCGACTGCCAGACTGCTCTCCGCATGCGCACTCGGGATGAGATTCCGTACAAATTGCCAAATTCAGAGCCAAGGTACTGCTAACCTGCACGTTTGTGCTCTGATTTGTGTTCGACCGAGTGTTAAAAATACCCAATTCAATTGAAACCGAGTAGTTTCGCTAAATTTCATCGGCGTGGTATTCACGTGTGTAGCCTTCGGAAGGTTTTACTTGATGATCATGGCTGGAAAGGCTCCAAATCATAGACAATTATGGAAAATAGATTGGGGAATGAGTACAAAGTTAATTTTAAAATAGCTGCTAAGATAACGGAAATAGACATTGGAAAGAAAGGCAGGAATATGGAGAAAGCAGATGGCTCTTCATTTCGGTCTGGGTTTCCCATCTTCTGACGAAGTGTGCTTAACGGAAGGGACCCTTGTATGGCCTTCTGAGCTAACGCAGCAATCTCAAGTTTATCCTGAGCTGTAGCTTGGCTAGTCAAACTAACCTGGAAAAATGACGTCATGCAGACAAGGCCAAAGTGTTTTTACTTTATTGAGCACAACAGTGTGTCTGGCTTTCTGTGTTGCGGGGAAATTCTGGAGCGTTCATCGCACACCTGCACGCTTACACAGCTGTTTCTACACATTCCAGGGAAGTCAAGAGGTTTCAGACAACGGACACATCTGACAGGCCAACCTTACTGAGTTCCAGATATAATCACTCGTGCTGAGTCTCTGAAAAGGATACCACTTCAGCAATGTCTTCATCTTAATAAGTATGGGTAATAAATTAAATAACAATAAATAATAATAATTAAAGAATTCTCCTCTCCCTCTTTCTCCCATTCTCTCCCTCTCCCTCTCCCTCCCTCTTCCTCCGTCTCCCTTCCTCTTCCTCCCTCTCTCTCCCTCTCCCTTCCTCTCCCTCCTTCTCTCTTCCTTTCCTTCTCTCCCTCCCTCTTCCTTTCTCTCCCTCTCCCTCTCTCTTCCTTTTTCTCCCTCCCTACCCCTCCCTTTCCCTCTCCTTCCCTTTCTCTTCCTTTTTCTCCCTCCCTATCCCTCCCTTTCCCTCTCCCTCCCTTTCTCTCTCCCACCCCCTCCCTCCCTCTCCCTCCCTTTCTCTCTCCTACCCCTCCCTCCCTCTCCCTCCCTTTCTCTCTCCTACCCCTCCCTCCCTCTCCCTCCCTTTCTCTCCCCCACCCCCCTCCCTCCCTCTCCCTTCCTTTCTCTCTACCTCTCTCTCCCCCCTCTCCCTCTCCCTTCCCTTTCTCTCCCTCTTGCTCTCGCTCTCATTGACTCCCCCCCTTTGTCTCTCTGACTGACTTTTTGCAATACTCTGTCTCCATCCAACCATCTCCCTCCCTCCCTCTTCCTTTCTCTCCCTCTCCCTCTCTCTTCCTTTTTCTCCCTCCCTATCCCTCCCTTTCCCTCTCCTTCCCTTTCTCTTCCTTTTTCTCCCTCCCTATCCCTCCCTTTCCCTCTCCCTCCCTTTCTCTCTCCCACCCCCTCCCTCCCTCTCCCTCCCTTTCTCTCTCCTACCCCTCCCTCCCTCTCCCTCCCTTTCTCTCTCCTACCCCTCCCTCCCTCTCCCTCCCTTTCTCTCCCCCACCCCCTCCCTCCCTCTCCCTTCCTTTCTCTCTACCTCTCTCTCCCCCCTCTCCCTCTCCCTTCCCTTTCTCTCCCTCTTGCTCTCGCTCTCATTGACTCCCCCCCTTTGTCTCTCTGACTGACTTTTTGCAATACTCTGTCTCCATCCAACCATCTCCCTCCCTCCCTCTCCCTCCCTCTCCCTCCCTTTCTCTCCCCCCACCTCCTCTCTCCCTCTCCCTCCCTTTCTCTTTCCCTCTCTCACCCCTCTCCCTCTCCCTCTCTTACTCTCACTCTCATTGACTCCCCCCTTTGTCTCTCTGACTGACTTTTTGCAATACTCTCTCTCCATCCAACCATCCCCCTCCCTCCCTCTCCCTCCCTTCCTCTCTCCCTCCCTCCCTCTCCCCCTCTCCCTCTCCCTTCCCTTTCTGTCCCTCTGTCTCTCTGACTCTTCAACTCCCTCCACCTCTCTCTTCCTGTCCTTCTCACCCCCTTGACCCTCCTCCAGGTGCAGTGATACTTGCTCTCATTCACTCCTTAGCCCCTCCACTTCCTTGAACACACATCCAGTTACATCATCTGTAAAATGAATGTACTTTTTTTTTGTTTTCTTTTGCATCGACCCATGATTGTCCATCTAGATTCAAGATTAAATGTTTATGGAAGTATTTTTGCAAATCCCTACTGAGAGCATCCGTTAAGAATATGGGAGGTCGTCGATTCGATCGCCAAACGAGTCACACCAAAGACTTTAAATGTTGTGTGTGCTGCTTCCCTGCCTGATAATCAACACTGAAAAAGGATAGAGCACGGACAAACAACCATAAGCGGGTACGGTAACAATAGCGCGCAGGCTTTTATGGGCCTAGTGGCCTCCTCCTGCATCGAAGTTCCTTTATGTTATTATTATAAGATTGGAAAAGAAACATCCCCATGATTCCAGACTTTTGAAACACCCTGTACATCAACTGATATATTATTTATATTATGTACTCACAACACTTCACAAAACCAGTAGAACCCACAACAGGTGGTCAATAAGGAAGTGAAATTGCACTTCATGGAAGGTCAAGTGAAAATATAAACTGTCGTTGGAGCGAAATCCCACTTTGATTATCAACTTTATCATCTCCACTGGGTTAACCTCTCCCGCTCAACTGTCGCCGCCAGCAAAACGTCGTGTTTTCCTCCAGCAAAAATGGTCGAAGAGACACCGAGATAACAAATAACGACTTTTCCATCCCATCTGTGCTATTATGCCACAAAACCTCAAAGAAACAGCGGAAAGTTCTGGAAATTTTCACAGCTGCCCCTCCGCCCCCGGAGCAGTCAACCGGCTCGGGAAGGAACAGGAAGAGGGCCTCTGCTGCCATATGACAGCACAAGGACGGACACCAGACATCTCGATGAGATTACTTTAAAAATATTGCGGACAAAGTCAAGAACACGGAACTGATCAGGGAGCAACACGATAAAAGGAAGACGAGAATTAACAGATTGCGAAACACCAATGGCAGGTCTGAAGGATAAAAAGAGCAGACTTGGACTAACGAGGTGTAGAGGAGGACGCGGGGTGTCAACAACATGGACACAGAAAACTTCCAGGAAGAAAAAAACTACAAATCTGGAAAGAACTGGAAGTTTTTTTTTTCTGTCCTCTTTATGGAGCTCGGATTGTAAATGCAAATGGCCATAAGGAAAGAGTTTTGAGTCAAAAAAAGTTGTTTTTTTTACTCAATTCCAGTCAATATTTTGAAACAGTGATACGTGGCTCGTGGTGCCACATAGTCAGGGAGGACAATTGGATAAATTGCATACTTGACAATAATATTAGTAGACACCGTGCATCAGTTGACGGTTTGGGATTCGGACCCAATATCCCAACAAGACCAACTCAAACTTTCCACAACTATTGGGGATGCATCTTCGTGGTGGTTGTACCCCCTTACCCCCAATTCAAATCGTTCCCAAGTCTTCCACATTCTTCCCTGCTGCCCAGATTTGTCAGGGCAGCACGGTCCGGTCAGAGTGCCGATCGGTCCCCATGGCCCGGCCCTCTCCCTCTTGTCTCTCTCTCTCTCTCTCTCTCGCTCTCCTCGACTCCTTCCCATTTCTCTCTCTGACTGACTTTTTGCAATACTCTCTCTCCATCCAACTCTCTCCTCTCTCTCTCTCTCTCCTCTCTCTCTCTCCTCTCTCTCTCCTCGCTCTCTCCTCGCTCTCTCCTCGCTCTCTCTCCTCTCTCTCTCTCTCTCCTCGCTCTCTCCTCGCTCTCTCTCCTCTCTCTCTCTCTCTGTCTCTCTCTCTCCCTCTTGTCTCTCTCTCCTCTCCTCTCTCTCTCCCCCTCTCTCTCTCTCCCCCCCTCTCTCTCTCTCCCTCCTGTCTCTCTCTCCCTCCTGTCTCTCTCTCCCTCCTGTCTCTCTCTCCTCTCTCTCTCCTCTCTCTCCTCTCTCTCTCTCCTCTCCCTCCTCTCCCCCCCCTCTCTCTCTCTCCCCCTCTCTCTCTCTCCCCCCCTCTCTCTCTCTCTCCCCCCCTCTCTCTCTCTCCCCCTCTCTCTCTCTCCCCCTCTCTCTCTCTCCCCCTCTCTCCCCCTCTCTCCCCCTCTCTCTCTCTCCCCCTCTCTCTCTCTCCCCCTCTCTCTCTCTCTCTCCCCCTCTCTCTCTCTCTCTCCCTCCTGTCTCTCTCTCCTCTCTCTCTCCTCTCTCTCTCCTCTCTCTCTCCTCTCTCTCTCCTCTCCCTCCTCTCCCTCCTCTCTCCCCCCCCTCTCTCTCTCTCTAACTCTGTCATGGCCCTGAACTTGTGAAAGTGGGGGTACACCATGCTGAATGTGGGGATCTCTGGGTTTCCCCACATGATCAAATCCCACCCAAACCAGTTTGCCTAAACTCAGCAGCAATGACCATCAATGTTGTCCCTGTTGGACTCGGTATAAAGTAAAGTAGTTCGAGTCTCAATGCACACGTGTGGTTGGCCGTTAAGGGATCACAAACGCGACACTACCGAATGAAATGGAAAGCTATATTAAGCTGAAGAGCATCGGAATGCCGCCACTAAGCAGCACAAGGAACACCGTATGGCTCTGTAAGATGTAAGAAAAATATTTAGAGTTTACAAAAGGATGGAAGGTTATATATTTAAAAGTCTGATTAGGTACAACTGGGATTGCACAAACAGTGTGGAGTAATGGAACTGTTCTCTTTTTACCTCCGATAAATGGGTTACGGGAGAAAACCAAGTGATTCACGGCAGCCAATCGGTAACTTGAATGTAGCCACCTCGAAGCCGATGACATCGTGGTTGGCTGAATCACACTTTGCCACCAATTTTCTAAGAGTCCATGAAACGGTGCACCAGGGTGCTGGACTAGAGCTGCGGCGGAAGTGCAGTTTTCCCAAGAGAATCTCTATCGAGAGATGAATCTGGATCCGGATAGGAGAATTAAAAATAATGTTTAAGTGATTCTTCACCATTGGTTGATTGGGCCAAAAACGATATATAGTATGATATTTCAAAAAACATATGGACGGATTATGACAAAACTTGGTGGATGAGTTGGGTACTTCAGGCTGGCGGATGTTCAGGACACTGAACATATATAACCCGGATATAGGAGGTCATATGGTGGGCAGGGGCAAGGGGCAGGGGTTCTTGCCCCCACATTTCTCTAATGTTTGACTCCACATTGCTTGAGGGGTAATTTTAAAACAAATGTCTAATTTTAACAGAGACGGACAAATCTTCAGAATTCCTTCTGTTTATGGCACATTCATTCGACACAATTAACACACTGCGACAAACAGACTTCCATTCTCACAGCACATGGACACAAACATACACACATACAAGGATATCTGTTCCCAGCACCATTATATATATGTATACACACCCCCCACCCTTGGGCGACGACAGCAGTTTATCAATGATGTCACAAAATACAAACAAAAACCGAACAGTTGTTTCACCATCAATGGATTCACGATGTTGTTATTAGTTTAAACACGAATAATAAACAACATGCTGTCGATAACCTCAAAGTTTATCAACAATGGATCAAATGAAAGAGCCTCATGTTGTTTTATTTTTAAACAATGGATAAAATAGCACAATGAAAAATCCACGGGGAGAAGATCTTTGGTCCATAATCCATGTCACAATACCTCATCATGATAAATCAACACAAACACTCACCTTTTCCCCCATAACCTAAAACTCATTCACTTTTCATGAACAACCACATAATTTTCACCTCTCCATTAACCACCACATAATTTTCACCTCTCCATTAACCACCACATCATTTTCACCTCTCCATTAACCACCACATCATTTTCACCTCTCCATTAACCACCACATAATTTTCACCTCTCCATTAACCACCACATCATTTTCACCTCTCCATTAACCACCACATCATTTTCACCTCTCCTTTAACCACCACATAATTTTCACCTCTCCATTAACCACCATATAATTTTCACCTCTCCATTAACCACCACATCATTTTCACCTCTCCATTAACCACCACATCATTTTCACCTCTCCATTACCCACCACATCATTTTCACCTCTCCATTAACCACCACATCATTTTCACCTCTCCATTACCCACCACATAATTTTCACCTCTCCATTAACCACCACATCATTTTCACCTCTCCAGTAACCACCACATCATTTTCACCTCTCCATTAGCCACCACATAATTTTCACCTCTCCATTAACCACCACATAATTTTCACCTCTCCATTAACCACCACATCATTTTCACCTCTCCATTAACCACCACATCATTTTCACCTCTCCATTAACCACCACATCATTTTCACCTCTCCATTAGCCACCACATCATTTTCACCTCTCCATTACCCACCACATCATTTTCACCTCTCCATTACCCACCACATAATTTTCACCTCTCCATTAACCACCACATCATTTTCACCTCTCCATTAACCACCACATCATTTTCACCTCTCCATTAGCCACCACATAATTTTCACCTCTCCATTAACCACCACATAATTTTCACCTCTCCATTAACCACCACATCATTTTCACCTCTCCATTAACCACCACATCATTTTCACCTCTCCATTAACCACCACATCATTTTCACCTCTCCATTAACCACCACATCATTTTCACCTCTCCATTAACCACCACATAATTTTCACCTCTCCATTAACCACCATATAATTTTCACCTCTCCATTAACCACCACATCATTTTCACCTCTCCATTAACCACCACATCATTTTCACCTCTCCATTACCCACCACATCATTTTCACCTCTCCATTAACCACCACATCATTTTCACCTCTCCATTACCCACCACATAATTTTCACCTCTCCATTAACCACCACATCATTTTCACCTCTCCATTAACCACCACATATTTTTCACCTCTCCATTAACCACCACATAATTTTCACCTCTCCATTAACCACCACATCATTTTCACCTCTCCATTAACCACCACATCATTTTCACCTCTCCATTACCCACCACATCATTTTCACCTCTCCATTAGCCACCACATCATTTTCACCTCTCCATTAACCACCACATCATTTTCACCTCTCCATTACCCACCACATCATTTTCACCTCTCCATTAGCCACCACATCATTTTCACCTCTCCATTACCCACCACATCATTTTCACCTCTCCATTAGCCACCACATCATTTTCACCTCTCCATTACCCACCACATCATTTTCACCTCTCCATTACCCACCACATAATTTTCACCTCTCCATTAACCACCACATCATTTTCACCTCTCCATTAACCACCACATCATTTTCACCTCTCCATTAGCCACCACATAATTTTCACCTCTCCATTAACCACCACATCATTTTCACCTCTCCATTAACCACCACATCATTTTCACCTCTCCATTAACCACCACATCATTTTCACCTCTCCATTAACCACCACATCATTTTCACCTCTCCATTAGCCACCACATCATTTTCACCTCTCCATTACCCACCACATCATTTTCACCTCTCCATTAACCGCCACATCATTTTCACCTCTCCATTAACCACCACATCATTTTCACCTCTCCATTAACCGCCACATCATTTTCACCTCTCCATTAACCACCACATCATTTTCACCTCTCCATTAACCACCACATCATTTTCACCTCTCCATTAACCACCACATCATTTTCACCTCTCCATTAACCACCACATCATTTTCACCTCTCCATTAACCACCACATCATTTTCACCTCTCCATTAACCGCCACATCATTTTCACCTCTCCATTACCCACCACATCATTTTCACCTCTCCATTAACCACCACATCATTTTCACCTCTCCATTAACCACCACATCATTTTCACCTCTCCATTAACCACCACATCATTTTCACCTCTCCATTAACCACCACATCATTTTCACCTCTCCATTAACCACCACATAATTTTCACCTCTCCATTAACCACCACATCATTTTCACCTCTCCATTAACCACCACATCATTTTCACTTCTCCATTAACCACCACATCATTTTCACCTCTCCATTAACCACCACATCATTTTCACCTCTCCATTAACCACCACATCATTTTCACCTCTCCATTAACCACCACATCATTTTCACCTCTCCATTAACCACCACATCATTTTCACCTCTCCATTAACCACCACATAATTTTCACCTCTCCATTAATCACCACATAATTTTCACCTCTCCATTAACCACCACATCATTTTCACCTCTCCATTAACCACCACATCATTTTCACCTCTCCATTAACCACCACATCATTTTCACCTCTCCATTAACCACCACATCATTTTCACCTCTCCATTAACCACCACATCATTTTCACCTCTCCATTAACCACCACATCATTTTCACTTCTCCTTTAACCACCACATCATTTTCACCTCTCCATTAACCACCACATCATTTTCACCTCTCCATTAACCACCACATCATTTTCACTTCCTCATTACCCACCACATAATTTTCACCTCTCCATTAACCACCACATCACTTTCACTTCTCCATTACCCACCACATCATTTTCACCTCTCCATTAACCACCACATAATTTTCACCTCTCCATTAACCACCACATCATTTTCACCTCTCCATTAACCACCACATCATTTTCACTTCTCCATTACCCACCACATAATTTTCACCTCTCCATTAACCACCACATCATTTTCACCTCTCCTTTAACCACCACATAATTTTCACTTCTCCATTACCCACCACATAATTTTCACCTCTCCATTAACCACCACATCATTTTCACCTCTCCATTACCCACCACATCATTTTCACCTCTCCATTAACCACCACATCATTTTCACCTCTCCATTAACCGCCACATCATTTTCACCTCTCCATTAACCACCACATCATTTTCACCTCTCCATTAACCACCACATCATTTTCACCTCTCCATTAACCGCCACATCATTTTCACCTCTCCATTAACCACCACATCATTTTCACCTCTCCATTAACCACCACATCATTTTCACCTCTCCATTAACCACCACATCATTTTCACCTCTCCATTAACCGCCACATCATTTTCACCTCTCCATTAACCACCACATCATTTTCACCTCTCCATTAACCGCCACATCATTTTCACCTCTCCATTAACCACCACATCATTTTCACCTCTCCATTAACCGCCACATCATTTTCACCTCTCCATTAACCACCACATCATTTTCACCTCTCCATTAACCACCACATCATTTTCACCTCTCCATTAACCACCACATCATTTTCACCTCTCCATTAACCACCACATCATTTTCACCTCTCCATTAACCACCACATCATTTTCACCTCTCCATTAACCGCCACATCATTTTCACCTCTCCATTACCCACCACATCATTTTCACCTCTCCATTAACCACCACATCATTTTCACCTCTCCCATTAACCACCACATCATTTTCACCTCTCCATTAACCACCACATCATTTTCACCTCTCCATTAACCACCACATCATTTTCACCTCTCCATTACCCACCACATCATTTTCACCTCTCCATTAACCACCACATCATTTTCACCTCTCCATTAACCACCACATCATTTTCACCTCTCCATTAACCACCACATCATTTTCACTTCTCCATTAACCACCACATAATTTTCACCTCTCCATTAACCACCACATAATTTTCACCTCTCCATTAACCACCACATAATTTTCACCTCTCCATTAACCACCACATAATTTTCACCTCTCCATTAACCACCACATAATTTTCACCTCTCCATTAACCACCACATCATTTTCACTTCTCCATTAACCACCACATCATTTTCACCTCTCCATTAACCACCACATCATTTTCACCTCTCCATTAACCACCACATCATTTTCACCTCTCCATTAACCACCACATCATTTTCACCTCTCCATTAACCACCACATCATTTTCACCTCTCCATTAACCACCACATCATTTTCACCTCTCCATTAACCACCACATAATTTTCACTTCTCCTTTAACCACCACATCATTTTCACCTCTCCATTAACCACCACATCATTTTCTCCTCTCCATTAACCACCACATCATTTTCACTTCCTCATTACCCACCACATAATTTTCACCTCTCCATTAACCACCACATCACTTTCACTTCTCCATTACCCACCACATCATTTTCACCTCTCCATTAACCACCACATCATTTTCACCTCTCCATTAACCACCACATCATTTTCACTTCTCCATTAACCACCACATCATTTTCACCTCTCCTTTAACCACCACATCATTTTCACTTCTCCATTACCCACCACATAATTTTCACCTCTCCATTAACCACCCCACATCATTTTCACCTCTCCTTTAACCACCACATCATTTCACTTCTCCATTACCCACCACATAATTTTCACCTCTCCATAACCACCACATCATTTTCACCTCTCCTTTAACCACCACATCATTTTCACTTCTCCATTACCCACCACATAATTTTCACCTCTCCATTACCCACCACATCATTTTCACCTCTCCATTAACCACCACATCATTTTCACCTCTCCATTAACCGCCACATCATTTTCACCTCTCCATTACCCACCGCATCATTTTCACCTCTCCATTAACCACCACATCATTTTCACCTCTCCATTAACCACCACATCATTTTCACCTCTCCATTAACCGCCACATCATTTTCACCTCTCCATTAACCACCACATCATTTTCACCTCTCCATTAACCACCACATCATTTTCACCTCTCCATTAACCGCCACATCATTTTCACCTCTCCATTAACCGCCACATCATTTTCACCTCTCCATTAACCACCACATCATTTTCACCTCTCCATTAACCACCACATCATTTTCACCTCTCCATTAACCGCCACATCATTTTCACCTCTCCATTAACCACCATATCATTTTCACCTCTCCATTAACCACCACATCATTTCACCTCTCCATTAACCACCACATCATTTTCACCTCTCCATTAACCACCACATCATTTTCACCTCTCCATTAACCACCACATAATTTTCACCTCTCCATTAACCACCACATCATTTTCACCTCTCCATTAACCGCCACATCATTTTCACCTCTCCATTAACCGCCACATCATTTTCACCTCTCCATTAACCACCACATCATTTTCACCTCTCCATTAACCGCCACATAATTTTCACCTCTCCATTAACCACCACATCATTTTCACCTCTCCATTAACCACCACATCATTTTCACCTCTCCATTAACCACCACATCATTTTCACCTCTCCATTACCCACCACATCATTTTCACCTCTCCATTAACCGCCACATAATTTTCACCTCTCCATTAACCACCACATCATTTTCACCTCTCCATTAACCACCACATCATTTTCACCTCTCCATTAACCACCACATCATTTTCACCTCTCCATTAACCACCACATAATTTTCACCTCTCCATTAACCACCACATCATTTTCACCTCTCCATTAACCGCCACATCATTTTCACCTCTCCATTAACCGCCACATCATTTTCACCTCTCCATTAACCACCACATCATTTTCACCTCTCCATTAACCGCCACATAATTTTCACCTCTCCATTAACCACCACATCATTTTCACCTCTCCATTAACCACCACATCATTTTCACCTCTCCATTAACCACCACATCATTTTCACCTCTCCATTACCCACCACATCATTTTCACCTCTCCATTAACCGCCACATAATTTTCACCTCTCCATTAACCACCACATCATTTTCACCTCTCCATTAACCACCACATCATTTTCACCTCTCCATTAACCACCACATCATTTTCACCTCTCCATTAACCACCACATCATTTTCACCTCTCCTTTAACCACCACATCATTTTCACCTCTCCATTAACCACCACATCATTTTCACCTCTCCATTAACCACCACATCATTTTCACCTCTCCATTAACCACCACATCATTTTCACCTCTCCATTAACCACCACATCATTTTCACCTCTCCATTAACCACCACATCATTTTCACCTCTCCATTAACCACCACATCATTTTCACCTCTCCTTTAACCACCACATCATTTTCACCTCTCCATTAACCACCACATCATTTTCACCTCTCCATTAACCACCACATCATTTTCACCTCTCCTTTAACCACCACATCATTTTCACCTCTCCATTACCCACCACATCATTTTCACCTCTCCATTAACCACCACATCATTTTCACCTCTCCTTTAACCACCACATCATTTTCACTTCTCCATTAACCACCACATTATTTTCACCTCTCCATTAACCACCACATCATTTTCACTTCTCCATTAACCACCACATCATTTTCACCTCTCCTTTAACCACCACATCATTTTCACTTCTCCATTAACCACCACATCATTTTCACCTCTCCATTAACCACCACATCATTTTCACCTCTCCATTAACCACCACATCATTTTCACCTCTCCTTTAACCACCACATCATTTTCACTTCTCCTTTAACCACCACATCATTTTCACTTCTCCATTAACCACCACATCATTTTCACCTCTCCATTAACCACCACATCATTTTCACCTCTCCATTAACCACCACATCATTTTCACCTCTCCATTAACCACCACATCATTTTCACCTCTCCATTAACCACCACATCATTTTCACCTCTCCTTTAACCACCACATCATTTTCACTTCTCCATTAACCACCACATCATTTTCACTTCTCCATTAACCACCACATCATTTTCACCTCTCCATTACCCACCACATCATTTTCACTGAAGCTGAAGGGATTGAAATCAAACTTGGTCCATGTTTGTCTCATGATGTGCGCTGAGGCGTATCGGTCGAAGCCAAAGAGTTCCGCTCTAGTTCCAAAATAAATGATTAAACGATTCCAACAATTGGTAAAGAGAGACAGTCCGAGCAATCGTGGCTGTCGATATGTTGTTGAAGTTCATGTCTAAAAATGGTAAATTGCATCATGATCTGGAGATTGTGGTGGCTGTGAAGGGTCGTGGGAAGTCTTTGTCAAACTTCTCACACCTTACGCACTATTTTAACACAATGGACGAATGCATTTACATCTTGTGTGAGCCATCGTTGTTGTCACGGTGTGATCACCATATTGTGTATAAACCTAATACATCATGACATCCAATAATGTGAAACAAAGAAGCAGAGACAAAAGGAGGTCATGTCCCGCATCATGAGGTCCACGAGGAATAACCTTGACAAAGTAGTCCTCCGAAAGAAGTCAAATCGAATGATTGACAAATGAGTTTCTATCGGAATGCAAAATATGAGATTTGACATTCATTAGATTCCATTATTTTCTTGGAGTCATCAAATGTCTGATCACCCTACTCATTGCACCGGTGGAGTTGGATGGTCATGTTGATATCAGGTTTGTTTGTTTTATACGCAAAGCACTTCGAGCTTGGCAATCCATGGGGAAGTGTAAGTGGATTCGAGTTTCAGCACAGGGAATTTATTTATTTATTATTATTATTATTACAACGGCTCGTGCTCATTTAGGAGTTTGCACATATTATATTTGCATACAAGGACACAACATTTGTACCTTAGGAGACATCCACTTTGCCTTTGGCACGAATTACAAACACATGATGAGACGATGAACAAATCATTACGGTATACGGGGTTTGAACCTGATATCACAACAGCATCATGACCTCTCATCATGACATTTAATCATAGCATCATGACCTTTAATCATAGCATCATGACCTTTAATCATAGCATCATGACCTCTCATCATGACCTTTAATCATAGCATCATGACCTCTCATCATGACCTTTAATCATAGCATCATTGCATCTCATCATGACCTTTAATCACAGCATAATGACCTATCATGACCTTTAATCATAGCATCATGACCTCTCATCATGACCTTTAATCACAGCATCATTACATCTCATCATGACCTTTAATCATAGCATCATGACCTCTCATCATGACCTTTAATCATAGCATCATGACCTCTCATCATGACCTTTAATCATAGCATAATGACCCCCACATCCTGACCTTTAATAATATCATGACCTCTCATCATGACCTTTAACCATAGCATCATGACCTCTCATGACCTTTAATCATAGCATCATGACCTCTCATCATGACCTCTAATCACAGCATAATGACCTCTCATCATGACCTTTAATCATAGCATCATGACCTCTCATCATGACCTTTAATCACAGCATCATTACATCTCATCATGACCTTTAATCATAGCATCATGACCCCACATCCTGACCTTTAATAATATCATGACCTCTCATCATGACCTTTAATCATAGCATCATGACCTCTCATCATGACCTCTAATCACAGCATAATGACCTCTCATCATGACCTTTAATCATAGCATCATGACCTCTCATCATGACCTTTAATCACAGCATCATTACATCTCATCATGACCTTTAATCATAGAATCATGACCCCACATCCTGACCTTTAATAATATCATGACCTCTCATCATGACCTTTAATCATAGCATCATGACCTCTCATCATGACCTTTAATCATAGCATCATTGCATCTCATCATGACCTTTAATCATAGCATCATGACCTTTCATCATGACCTTTAATCATAGCATCATGACATCATGACCTTTAATATCATCATGACCTCTCATCATGACCTTTAATCATATCATGACCTCTCGTGACCTTTAATTATAGCATCATGACCTCATCATGACCTTTAACGACCTTTAACGAATAAATCATAGCATCATGACCTCTCATCATGACCTTTAATTATAGCATTATGACCTATCATGACCTTTAATCATAGCATCATGATCTCTCAGCATGACCTTTAACCATAGCATCATGACCTCATGACCTTTAATCATAGCATCATGACCTCTCATGACCTTTAATCACAGCATCATTACATCTCATCATGACCTCTAATCATAGCATCATGACCTCTCATCATGACCTCTAATCATAGCATCATGACCTCTTATCATGACCTTTAATATCATCATGACCTATCATGACATTTAATCATAGCATCAAGACCTTAAATCATATCAGCATCATGACATCTTATCGTGACCTCTCATCATGACCTTTAATCATAGCATCATGACTTCTCATCGTGACCTCTCATCATGACCTTTAATCATAACAGCATCATGACTTCTCATTGTGACCTCTCATGACCGTTAATCATAACAGCATCATGACTTCTCATCGTGACCTCTCATCATGACTTTTAATCGCAACATCATGACATCTCATCATGACCTTTAATCGTAGCATCGACTAATTGTGACATCTTATCATGACTATTAATCATAGCATCATGATCTTTAATCATAACAGCATCATGACTTCTCATAGTGACCTCTCATCATGACCTTTAATCATATCAGCATCGTGAACTCATCATGATCTTTAATCACAGCATCATGACCTCTCATCATAACCTTTAATCATAGCATCGTGACCTCATCATGATCTTTAATCATAGCATCATGACCTCTCATCATAACCTTTAATCATAGCATCGTGACCTCATCATGACCTTTAATCGTAGCATCGACTAATTGTGACATCTTATCATGACCGTTAATCATAGCAGCATGACTTCTCATCGTGACCTCTCATCTTGACCTTTAATCATAACAGCATCATGACCTCTCATGACCTTTAATAATAGCATCATAACTTCTCATGATCTTTCATCATGACCTTTAATCATAACAGCATCATGACCTCTCATGACCTTTAATAATAGCATCATGACGTCTCATCATGACCTTTCATTATGACCTTTAATCATAGCATCATGACCTCATGACCCTGAACCATAAAAGCATCATGACCGTTCATAATAGCATCATAATCACTCATCACAACACCATCATAATCTCTGTTGTATGGCAGTCACACTTAAGAATGGGACCATCTACATATTACATACTTATGCAAAAAAGAAGGTTTGAAGCAGAGTGGATCAGGTCGATGGAAACAAGCACAACTCGGACCCATCATAACAACAATAAAACATGGTTTGTTTGGTGTCGTCATCTCATAAAATAAGCGGCATTTACATATGACATATGCAATAATAGCAGAATTATAACCCTCCCCCTCCTCTTGGCCTTCGCTTCGCTCTCCCTCCTAGCTTATGATGCTGTGACCCCAAATATGCCCCTCATTTTTTGTCTATTCTCTCATGACGTCATAGTAATGCATGCAAAGATACAATGTCTCCTAATGTCCTTTTAAATGGTATAGTATGTGCAGGTATATTTAAAATGGTCCAAGAGTATTCGGCCCCTTGAAAAAAAGAAGAAGAGGTTTGGGGTCAATAGGAGTAAGAAGCCATATATTGATTACACATACACTGGAGTAAAGGGTGAGAAATTGGGGGAAAGAAGCCATTGATTAAATTGACAAGTTTAAATTGACCAGAGAGAAGGGATGTAGGCCCTACAGAAAGGGAGTAAGTTTCAGGAAGGGCCAAAAATTCCACACATTTCTGCACAAGTAATACGAGTGGTGTCAAAAAGTTCCATAATTTATATTCCATTGGCATCAGGAAGTGAACTCACCCCTGGGAAAGAAACTGGGAAATAAAAGAAAAAAAAAACACCTGTGTGACTGGCTGGAAAACATGTGGAGATCAAGGATTAACATGCGTGCTGAGTTTCCTGGTGCAGGCCTATCCCCTTACCATTCTCTAAACTATGTCTGATACTCTCACAAGCGATGCCCATTTAGTAGACTAGCTGGCACCCCTGCCATTCTGCCCGCCGTACCAGACACAAATAGCCATTTTGTGTCTGGGAAGTCAAAGAAAAGTGAAATTGTCAACGATAGCACCGACAACAATACAGGATGAGTCACGTGGCGAGGAAAATGTGTGATAACAGACTCCGCACTGTAATTACCAATGTGGTAATCACCTGAGTGCCACGACCAATCAACAAGTGAAGAAGAAAAGGGGCACACCCGATTGGTCAGTGCTGCGATCAATGGACAAGTGAATATTCCTGACATAGTGGCCTCCAAATGTATTCACCCCCCCCCCCCCACCCCCCCGTCCCCCTCCAAAGTGTTCACATTTTCATGCCACCTGAGCTTATTTTAGGATGTTTTCAAATCAAAGTTAATATAGAGGGTCTTCACAAACTACTCCAGAGAGATCAAGCGAAGCAAGACCGATAGTCTAACAACGGTATGGCGGAGCTTTGATCTGCTGAGTGGAGGATCTGCTGTCCCCTTGTCATGTGAAAAGATCATCAGGTCTGATTGGTGGACGTTTGTGTGGGACATGCATACACTGTACGGACAGAAAAGATGGCTGCCGAACCACGTGACTGATCACATCTTTTTTTTTTTTTTCTTGACCAATTTCTCTCTAGAATCTAGATCATGCTCAACAAATGTTATGCTGATCGGAATAAGTGTTCTACTTGTGGTAAATTGGTTGCATAGAACCACTGTAGGGGGATGTAATGGTGAAAGAGAAATGAGTTTTTGGAAATGTTAGGTTAGAGTAGGGATGCTCCCCCTTGGTACCATTATGTGTGTTTGCGGTCGCTGGGATAACGGAGTCGATTCATTGGTTTTTGCGAGGACTTGTTGTGTCCCACATTGTTTAGTAGGGGTAAGCACGCCCCCCATCAGGCTTCCCTGCCGGCTAACCTAGTGGTGCCACCCCACCCTATTAATTTGGCACAGTGTGTGTTTTGGTGTTCTCCCGGGAGAGGAGTAATGAACCTGGGTGGAATAGTTTAGTTTGAATGGTTAAAGGGCTCAGATAGAGAAGGGTTAGGTTAAAGAGACAAGAGAAGGGGTAGAGGTAGTAGTGGGATTAAGCGGTCATAGTTAGGATTAGGTTAGGGCCACAACAGGCCGCCTGATCCGCTGCCCCCCACGTTCCTGCCCTCATGCCGAATACGAGACCATCTTGAGCCCGGCCTAGTTTGCCAGTATGCCATGCCATGTTTTCCCCATGCCTTTGCCTTGCCTTCTGCTGCCGCCTTGTCATGTTTCCCCAGGACAAACACATGTTATGGATTGCCCCATTCTGCACCAGCACATGGACTGGCCAGGACCAGAGTTTTTGTTTTTGTGGTGCATGCCCCTCCCCCACCCGCCACCCCACCACCCCTTTGCTGCATACCATCCACCATGCTGCAGCCTCGCTGCCATTTTATGCTGCTTACTTGTGTTCATTTTACTGGCCGGTTTCAAATGGACGGTGTACGGCATACGGCCTGCTGTGTTCAGGGTGGATGTTCGGAAGGTGCCCATCTTGCAGAATTTTCTTTTACAGGTCCTGGGTTGGTATTTGTAAATAAGTTGATCGATTGTGTTTGCCCACCAATTATGTGTTGTAGTTTTAAAAACTCCGGCAATTTTTTGTTGTTGTTGTTGTTGTAAGGTTGTCGTGTGAGTCTGTCAGTCCCAAACGCATTAGGTGGGACATATCTAGTTTAAATTGTCGCACACCAAAGGGGTAAGGATAAGAGTCAAATGTAAGTAGTTAGGGGATACACATCTGCCACACGATGTTGGTAAATGGCCCAACTCACCTTGCGTTTCACATGTGTGAACGACTCGGGACGAGTCTGGAGAGGAGAGGGGGTAGTGTTGCGGTTTTGGGAAACTGCTGAGAAGTAATGGCAACCACCATACAGGTCCCTTAAAATAGTTATTTCATAGCAAACCATTATCTTAGCCCTTCCCCTTATTTCGGGTTAGTATGTCGTTATGCGTTGGGGAAGGGAAAGACAGGTCCTCCTTTCATAAGGGATAATTTACCAGGCAGATCCACAAATATTGCATCCACAGATTGATATAATGTCTTGAAGGACAGAAGGCAGACCAAAGACCATTGGGATATGCACTAATCAGGGACTGAGTCCTTTTGAGAGAGCTAGTGGGGGTGGAGTGATGGGCTCTACCAATCATGTGCCAGAACACCCTCAAACAGCAGCCCCCCACCCCTTGCCAGGCCCTGACAAAAGTCCTTGCACACGTGTTTTTCTCACTCTCTGCCGGGTTCACTCAGCACATGCCTGCATTATTATTGCTCTCTCTGTCTCTCTGCAAGTTTGCCTCAGCACATGTGCATCCGCTCTAGGCTAGACCCTCTCACAGGCCTCTGCACGTGATTCTCTCTCTTGGCCGGACTCTCCCTGTTCTCTGTTGGCTGCTGGACTCCGTTTCGGTGCACGTGTGCATGGCTTAGACTCTTTCTACACATGCCTGCTTGCCTGCCCTTGTTCGTGCTGGGACTTCCTGCCCTTGTTTGTGCTGGGGTCGACTTTATCTGCTCTTCTTCGTGCTGGGATCGACTTTACCTGCTCGTGTTTGTGCTGGGATCACCTTTACCTGCTCATGTTTGGGACTGCCGGTTGACGGCCAGGTGCTCGTTGGTGAGGTCGAGACAAAAGGCGTCGTGAGGAGAAGCGTCTGGTAACATCGTGGCCATTTCGCTAACAGGTTTCCAACGTTCGTTTTCCCCTCCCCTCCCCCGTGAATGTGTGCTGGCGCCTTGTTGTGTTTATTCGTAGTGATTGTAATAAGGCATAGAACAAGCTAAGTTTCTGCCTCTTGTCCCTTTTTCTTTCCTATCGATAAGTTTCACTGTAAATATTTATAAATAAATCAAATCGTTGGACGTTTCCTTCCCTCTGTCCGTGAATGTCTTTTATTCCGTTGGTCCACCATTGCTCACACCCAGAGTAGTGAGCGGCAGTAACAAAATTAGCATTAGCCCGACGGGTACCAACGGTTGCTCGGCCATCTAAATTTCCATCCAGGAACAAAAGAAATTGGTACACCATCGGAGAGTACGTATGGTACGCTCCCTGATTGAAACAGTCACATAGTAGAGGTAAGCGGTGTTAGACGATTGGACCCTGCTATCGCGTGACGGACCAATTGGCATTCATAGTTGCTGGTTTGCAACCTGCCAAAGTACGAAGTTGTTCGTGTGTGGCTGCCGCAGGTCCGGTAAGTTCGGGAGGGGGCAGAGGTTAACCCCCTCATGGTAGACCCGAACCCTGTGCTGTAACATTTCATATATATATATATATATATATATATATATATATATATATATATATATATATATATATATATATATATATATGTGTTGGTAGATGCTGATACAGATACAACCCCTCCTTTTTGTTTTGAAAAAATTTTCCCCTCTTTTTTGAAAATCAAATATGGTAACCCTAGCTTCAACTGTCCAAAAAGGTTGCACCAATATCTTAATCCTCATTCGATTCAGGTCGGGTTGACAGTTTCGATAAATATGCTTATCTCTGCTATAGGGCATCATCAACTCCAACACATAGGCCTTCTCGTGCAGTCCCTCATATACAAAATGTCCACCTAGAGTGTGATTCCAATAAAGAATGGCAAGAGCATAACATTACAAACATGAAAATTGAAACTTCTGTTTGTGATGTACATATACGAGGGGGCTCACAATACTCTGCCACATCCAACAAAAGTATAACGAGGTGTGTGTTTGGACAACATTTACATTAGGACATTTTCTTACTAACTATATACACGTACTTGTATGTTGACAATGATTTTTGCCAGTTTTGGCTTTTCTTGGACAATCACATTGTGACAACTTTTTGAGCGCCCTGCTTATCCCGGGAAGACACGAGTGACACAAGACTCATGCAAGAGCTTGTAAGTAAAGCACAAGGACAAGGACATTCGTAAACTTGGTGTATTCAGGACGTACTCAATTTTCCGACCTCAGAAGGATGACAAGCAGACTCAACCCACTTGGTATTAATTCAATAGCTGACAGTGGCTTGAACTCAGGACCCTAAGATCTCATGGCAGACATCTCAACCACAAATACAGAGTACATGGGATTTTAAGCCAGATTCCAATAACGACCTTGAGTCATCAGTTCAGACTTGAATAGGAACCAGGCCAAAGCTTGTGCTGTTCCTAATTGCGATTTAATGCCACACAGTACATACAGGAAGAGAAACAGAGACAAGCGTGGGTGCCTTGTCTGGCTGGTTGTGGCCTGAAACGTATCACGTTCAATATGTTTATCCGAGACAAATTGTTAATATGCACATGGATACTGCCATCATGATGAAATAGAAACTAATTATTTTTCATGCCATTTTGAAAATGTTTATTTATTTTACAGAGTCAAGGTTTGTGGAGGAGCGAAAGACTTGGATTGCTCTTAGCCTTCTGTATCAATTAATTTAATTTTTTGACCCGAAGGCCTAATGGCTGTGAGACATGACTGGTGGATGGGTGAAGAGGTAAATCAAATTTGTTTCATTGTCCCAAACAGCTGTACATTACTAAAACAGCTGATTTTGAACTTTTATTGCAATAGTATTGTCACGTCGATGGGTCGACTCACACATACCCGCCACACCTTAGAAATGTGCTTCGCGAATGGCCAAATTGAAGGGAATCACGCTTGCGTGGGTAGCGTAGTAAAGAATCCAAATCCCGCCAGTCTCGTAAAGGTAATGTTCAATAAAATCAATCTCCCCCAAGGGGGTTAACCAAAGCAGGCCAAAACGGTTTGGGTATGCACGAGATAAAGGCGGTTATCAGGTGACGTGTACTTAAGGTATAACAGTTTATCAAAAGGAGACCCAAGACGTGAAAACAGAGAATCTCAAAATGAAAGGCGGACCGAAGCAATGAATAAAGATCAATAAATTAATTCATACCCACTTAATAAACAGAAATGCATTTAATACAATAAAGAACCGATGGTGCTACATGCACTCCTCCACTCACGCACAAAAGGGCAGCGTCGTGGAGGATACAGGTTGGCAGGACTCTAGAATGGATCAGAGGGAAGCACTGCAGGTGGGCACAGTATCCACTGAGGTGAGCTCGTGGAGTGAGCCGGATGCACTGTGGCATCAGCAAAGGCGGGCTGACTGCGCACCAACACCACCAACCTCAGAGAGAGCGCAAGAATCCCTGGCTCCGACCAACTAAATTCACTCCCACTGCTGCGAGTCACTCAGCTTCCAAAAGAGTGAGAGGTGGGTCGCGAATTGTAGGAGAAAAGAGCGAAACGAGAAGAGAAAAGTGCAGGAGAAAAGAGCAGGAAGAGAAAAGAAAACAAGCAAGTCCGTGTACGGCCTTTCAACACCTCCCCTGTGGCCACACACCATGCTTTCAGACATTCTTTGCTTATCCGCCAGCACCGGCCAATGAGGTGGCACATCACCACTGTCATAGCGACATCATGTCAATGGAGTGTTGCCACTGAAGCTGCCCGAACCAATGACGTGACACCTTGCAGTGCACCAATAACAACGAACCCTCGGGGGTCTTTGTGATGGCTTGCACTGTGCTGGACATCTTGTACTCAGAGTGTGGCTTGTTTGGGGGATGTATTGACCCAAACACGAACCAAGACATTCAAATGCACCCCTCTCCTACCTTGCCTGGATGTGGGCCTCGTCTGGTTTTACAGAGAAGACACATATAAATTACACTTCTATATCTACCTCCCTATGTCAACTATACTGCCCCTCACGACATACATAAGAACAGGACAACTTCACTTTAATGGGTCCCTGGTTACAGGAAATGATCTAACCTACACGAACAAACAGACCACACTAATGTAACAATAACAGGCATTTTAAGGCGTTTTTCCCTGCTAGAGTGGGGGTTAGCCTTGCGGACCCCATGACAATCTTCTCCATTTTGCCCTATTTTCTACATCTCCCCTTGTTAACCCCCTTGCCCGCATTTCTTCTTCCACCACCTTTAGCCAAGTCTTTCTCAGTCTTCCCCGTCCTCTACTTCATTCTACATTCATTTCCATCATTCTTTTCAAACTGTCACTTTCATCCTTCCTCCTTTTTTCAAACTGTCTCACACATGACCAAACCAGCTCAACCTGTTTCTCTTCACAGCATCAATCACAGGCTCCATTCCCATCATCTTTCGCAATTCATCATTTGTCTTCCTCTCTCTCAACGATACTCCGCACATCCACCGAACCATTCGCATTTCCACCCTTTCCAGCCTTCGTTGCTGCTCTACGTTCATTACCCATGTCTCGCTCCCATAAATCATAACACTTCTCACACATGCAGCATACACCTTTCCCTTCATTTTCAACGACACTCCCCTCCTCGTCAGCATGCCACTCAGTTCCCGAAAACTTCTTCCATGCACATCTCACCCGAGCAACCGTCGCCGAGTCTGATCCACCTTCTCCATTCAGCATGTCTCCGAGGTAGCAAAATGTTTTCACACCTTCCAGCTGCATGCCTTCTCCAAGATCGAACTCAACATTTCCTCCATCTGCAGCTCCCTCTGTGCACACCTTACACTTGAATGTAGCTGCCACACTGGTTAATGACCCTCTCAGACCACTACATTTTTTATGAACCAACTCAGCGCACATTGTACATTGAATGGAGTTCACTCCGACACCCTTCCTGCACACAGCACACAGCCACTTCCCAGTTCTTTCCACCTCACCACATGCTTTACCACTTGCCATCACCTTCGTCTTTCCGATATTCACCTTCAGACCATTTGTCTCCATACATTCCTTCCACTTGTTCATCTTTTCCTTCAGTCCAACCATACTTTCCGCAATCAACACCAGATCATCTGCAAACAACAACTCCCACAGTAAACCCTCCTTTACGTTCCGAGCCAGCACCTCCATCACAGCTACAAATAGTAGTGGACTTAGTACCGACCCCCTGATGAACTCCCATCTTCACCTCAACTCACCAATGTTTCCGTCCTACCACACCAATGTAACGTGCTACCTAAATTTCACCCCCTCTAACATAACAGTATTTTCCAAAACAAGATATGTTAAACGATAGTACGGTAAGTGTTTTATGGATTTATTAAATACAACAAACCTCTGGATCCTCTTTCATAACTCTATGGTGTTTTCTCAAGCCATACGAATGCTGCCATTGCATCCACACAGTATGCTTACCTGCCGTTCAAGGTGCAGGTTCATATGTACAAGTTCTCTCGACACACTCAGGACTTGCATATCCTTTTTTTTTTTTTTTTTGCCAAATCCGTTTTTTCATTTTCTTGCACGTTTGTCCATTTATAAATCGAATTGAGTACGCAGCTCGGGTATCACTCGGGGTGTATTTATTTCATCCCATTGTGATATTGGCAATCCCATCAACATTTAGAATGCTTTAGCATAATCTCAAGAATGATCAGTGTAAAGGAAAAAAAAATCAGATATATAACAAAATATAGAAACTTATGACAAAATGTGTGTTCTGCTTATTTTATTTTTTTTTTTTTTATTTTTTTTTTTTTTGTATACTGAATCGAGGCTCGTGAAAGAGCTAACATTTACTTCACAAACAAATCAACCAGACAAACAAAATATATAAAAAGAGGGAGCGGAAAACAAGATGGGGAGAGAAGGGGAAGCACACAAACACAACATTTGAGAGCAGGGAGATGTGTGGAAGGGAGAGGGCTTGGGGGGAGGAGGCGTGGGAAGGGGGGGGGGGGGAGGGAGAAGTATAAAACACAAGGACACCAAGGACTTCCAGGACAGAAGTTGGTATTTCAAAAAAGTGGAATTGGGGTGAAATTAGCGGGGGTAGAAAAGATCAAGGTTTTGGATGGGGGAAGATAAGAGATGGTGGCAAACAGCTGTTTTAAAGACCTGGAGGGTGGAGTGGGATTGAAGAGAGTGAGGGAGTTTGTTCCAGAGGCGGTTGAAAAGAGGAATGAAGGAGTGAAGGTGAGCAGAGAGTCTTGATTTTGGCAGTTTGACCATAAGAGGGTTGCAGGCAGATCTTGTGCGACCTGTAGGAATATTTGCGGGACAGAGCCCAGAGAGAGCTGGGGGAGCAAGGCCAGAGAGGAGTCGGTAGAAGACGGAAAGACCACCAACCTGCCTGCGGTGAGTGAGTGAGAGGCCCTTGGAGTTAGCTTCATCGCGGGAGATTCCAATGATTCTGAATGCTTTGGTTTCAACAGCGTGAAGACGAGCTAGGTGTGAGGCAGGAGCACCAGCCCAGGGGGGAGAGCAGTATTCCATTGAGCTGTGGATGAAAGCCTTGTATGTGGTGAGGAGCTCAGGTGTGCCAAGGAAGGACTTCGCACGACGGAGGATGCCCAGTCGGCGACTGGCTTTGGAGGCCAGATTTGAAATGTGGTTTTCCCAGGAAAGATCATGGCAGATAGTGAGACCCAAAAGCTTGAGTGACAGAACTTCTTGGAGAGGATTATTCAGAAAGTGGATGGGAGGGTTGTCCAGTCGGTCTTTTCAGAGAGACATCGTAAGAGTGTGAGATTTGTCAGGATTGAAAGACATGTTCCACTTGTTTGCCGAGTCTGTGATTTTGTCCAGGTCTGCAGAGAGTGAGGAGGCTGCAGACTGCCAATCTGAGGGATGAAGAATGGAGCGACAGAGAGTAGAGTCATCAGCAAAGAGATACAGAGGATTTTCAAGAGAGTCAGAGAGATCATTGATGAAGACCAGAAAAAGCACAGGGCCCAGAACACTGCCTTGTGGAACTCCAGCCTGAACAGGAAGAGGAGATGAGAGAAACCCATTCAGGGCCACACGTTGACTACGACTAGAGAGGAAGTCCGCCAGCCATGCGTGGAGATTTCCATGGATACCAAAAGAGGAGAGTTTGGTGAGCAGAGCGGGGTGCCAGACCGTATCGAAGGCACGTGATATGTCAAGGAAGGCTGCTCTAATTTCCTGTTTGGCATTGAGGACCTCCATCCATTGTTGAGAAAGCAGAAGCAGCATGTCCAGAGTAGAGTGTCCAGGTCTGAAACCAAATTTATGATCAGAGATCAAGCCATTGGAGAAGAGGAAAGATTTCATATCTGAAGCAATGATGGATTCCATGACTTTGCTGATAATTGGGAGAAGGCTGATTGGTCTGTAGTTGCTGGGATCTGTTTTTGCACCTTTTTTGTGCAAAGCGGTGATGTTGGCAGATTTCCAAGCAGATGGAAGATGACATTGAGCAAAAGAGAGGGTGAAGAGAACAGAGAGAGGGAGTGAAAGAGCGGAATAACAGGATTTTAGGACCCGTGGGCTGATGCCGTCAGGTCCAGTTGCAGAATCCGAGTCGAGGGTTGACAGAAACTTTTCCACCTTGTCAGGAGGAAAGGACACAGAGTCCAGGAGCAGCTGGGTACGACTGGGTACGGTGGGTACAGAGAGCGATGGGTTTGGGACACAAGATTTAGAGGCAAACACAGAGTTGAGGCATTCAGCTTTTTCACGTGCGGAGTCAGCCATGTGGCCATTTGAGGTGAGGGAGGGGATGGAGGGGGAACAAACACCAGAAACAGATTTGACCAGACGCCACCAGGATTTGGAAGAGGGAGACAGATAAGAGAGTTCGGTCCTGAGAACGGAGAGATATTGTTTCCTGGCTCTCCTGAGGGTGGACACACACTTGTTTCGGGCTTTGTGAAAGGAAATGAGATTTCCTTCCGTTGGATTTGCTTTCCAGGAGACGAAAGCAAGTTGTTTCTGGGCAATAGCCTCACCACAAGATTCCGTGTACCATGGACGGGAGGAAGGGTATGACAACTGAAGACGAGATGGGATAAATCTGTGCATGAGAGAGAGCAATTTACTTTGGAAGAATTCCCAGGATGAGTTGATGTCAGAGGCAGTAGAAATGGGAGACCAGTCCAGATGATTTATGGCTGCTTGAAGACCGTGCCAGTTGGCCTGAGTGAAATGCCAGACTCGTCGATGCTGAGGAGGCTCTCTGAGAATGGTCAGAGAGATATCCACTTTAACAAGCACATGATCAGAAGAGCCGATTGGAGCAGAAGAAGAGCAGCAGACATTTTCAGGGAAGTTAGTCATAACCAAGTCCAGAAGAGAAGATGCTCCGTTGACTGAGATCCGAGTTGGGAAATTGACAGATTGTGTCAGTCCCAGTGAGTCACAGAAGTCCTTTGCTGAAGAGCCATGGCTGGTGAGAGAGGTACCCACCCCCAGCCAACTGGCATGGTGACAGTTGAAATCACCACATATGAGGAAGAGAGAGTTGGGATGGGTAGATAGAAGTTGGTCCATATTATCAGACAGCGAGATGTAGATGGAGTCATCACTGTTTGGTGGACGGTACAACACACATATGAACAAAAGGTGGGAGCGAAGGGGAGCCGTAGCCAAAGGTATTCCTGGGGGTGAGGTGGAGAGAGGGCAGTACAGGGCGAATGAGGAAGAGAGTTTTTTATAAAGATAGCAACCCCACCTCCAGGACGAGGCTCAGGTCTATCATACCTGAGGAGGGAGTAACCTGGGAAAGATACCAAGGAATCAGAGACATCATGAAGGAGGAAAGTTTCTGTTAAGCAGATCACGTCTGGTTTGTCAGAAGCAACCTGTATGGAGAGATCAGTTAAGTTTGAGCGAAGGCCCCGGATGTTTGAGGTCCATACTGTTAAGGAAGAGGAAGGGGGAGCATCGGATACAGAACAGGGGGGGGGGGGGGGAGCGGTAGGGTAAGATGTGGAAGAGGAGGAAGAGGTAGGGAGAGCTGTTGAAGGTGTGTCAGAGATTACAGAATAGCTTGGAGAAAGGGAAGTATGGGGCAGACAAAAGGTTTGATGGTGATTGGGTGAGGCGCAGTGAGGTGTTATTTGAGGAGGGGGAAGAGTGAGGCAGAAGGTTGAGGGAGAAGAAGGTGAAAGTTGGAAGGGGGAAGAAGCGGGGAGGACGCTTTGAGGAGGAGGGGTGAGAGGGGAGTCTAGGAGGGGGGAGTGAGGGAGAGTCTCGTAGGGGAGGGGAGTGGGGTGTGTTTAGGAGGGAAGGGGCAGGGGGGGAGATTTGAAAGGGATGGGTGATGGGGAAGATTTGGGGGGGAGGGGCAAGGGGGAAGATTTGAAAGAGATGGGTGATGGGGAAGATTTGGAGGGAAGGGGTGAGATTGGATTTTGAAAAGTGTACGATTAATGGGTAACGAACATTTATTGCAAAATGAGTTTCTTGAGACATTCGAGTCAAAAATACATTTGAGGACGCTGAAGGATGGGTGGAGTTCTGGAGAGTTTAGGGAATGAATGAAAGATGCACTGTAAGAGATGGAATATTTTTTTGGAATGAATAGATTTGGTGAGCAAGTCGAAAGCATCCTTTTATAGAAGAAGAAGAAAAAGGTGTTATAGAATATGACAAAATAAAGTTCTTCAGGGGACAGATGAGGCATTTTTTAACATCGTGATCACAAACGTGGTGGAAGAACGAAAGAACAAATAAGAACGAATAAACGAATAAGAACAGGGAAGGAAAAATTTAATTTTTTTTTTTTTTTTGAGATTTTAAAACAAGGAAGTATGGGGTGAAAAGACCGTGAAAAACAGAGACCGAAAGTAATTGCAGCGCGATCGAAGAACCGCTGCGACAAAAAAAAAGCCTCAAGCCAATGGCTGACACGGTAGCCTACTAGCACTACACTAGGCCTCAGAATACACGATACGAAAAAAACGACGATTCTGTACACAGGTATGAAAAACCAACACCGAGAAACCTATTAAAGTCACCTCAATAGGTACAAACACCGAAAGAAAAATACCGATTCGACAAAAACACAATTGTGAAAAATTACTTAACTTCGAAAGCGTGCGCGCGGGGACAGCTTTGAAGAGACGTGATGACCAATCTTGCGCATGCGCAGAAGTCCAACGATTTCAAACATAACGAGGGATGATCAGCAAGTAGTGCAGCAGTAGTTGGTTGGATTAGATTATATATATTGTTACGGACGCGGTTAAGATGTTACTTTGGGCCGAGCGGATGGTCAACCGCGACCGTTACAGGATCCCCGATTGGCCCGACTCCCCCAACGTTGACCAGATCGCACCACAGATATTCAATTTGGAAACCTCTAAAGCGACCGAAAGAGAAGGAAGAGAGAAGAAGACAGAGTACGGAGGAATAACAGGATTTATTATACACACAAGCAAAAAGAAGGAGCGATCAAAGTTATTTACAAGCAATGGATGGAAGAAGCAGTCACAGTGAATCGTTAGCTTATACTAGTCAATTTACTTAACCCCAGGACAACGATTAGGACAGACGACGTTCACACTTACACGGGGGATATTGCAGGCAGGTATGGCTTGAGGATGGATGGTTGTTTTGGGAGGCAATGGAGGGTCCAGCGTGGATTGCTGCCTGGCGCGTCCTTTTCGTGGCCTGCGGCCCCTTAGCTGCCCCCTTAGCTGCAGCGCAGCTGGTCGCACGATGGCTCGCACACACCTGCTCGTTCAGGCGTCTTCCTTCTCCCCAGCAACAACGAGCGACAGCAAGCAAGAGGACGGGGTCAGAGCAAGAGAGGCAAGAGGGTGGAGTGCGTCCCGCGGCGGCTTATATTGGTTTCTCACCGAACCTTCGCGCACTTTCTCGGGGGTTCCCGCTCCGCCCTCTCTTAGCCAAACCCCTTGTTCTGGGTTGGATGAGCGGGGCCGACTTACTCCTCCCCCCTATGACGAGGGGGGCGACCCGTCTTCTCTAGCCACTCCCCTTGTTCGTAATGGCCGCAAATGGCGAAGACCGGTCAGCAGCTGCAGGTAAGGCGCCGTCACGTTGCACAGCAGTTCAGTACTGCAATAAACGGTTGCTGTCAAAGCTCAAGTGGGGGAATCCCTGGCACTTGAGCTGCCATGGATCATCGGAGGGGCCTACGCTTTATTTCGTTTGATGCAATGCAGAGTCAATCTAGTGGGAAACACATATTTAGCCTACATAGAATAAGGAAATAAACTATTAAAAAAGATATATCGTGGCCTGTGTGTAAGTTTCATGGAATTAACTAGGAGGACGGCTGCGACCATTATTTACATTACGAGGGTGTTACACACAACAAAACCATACTTTTCACATTCGTTACACTTTCTCCAAAATTGTTACACTTCTCAAAACCGTTACACTTCTCAAATTCGTTACAATATATATGGGGGGAGGGGTGGGGGGAAATCCGGACGGTTGAACTGGTTGAAGGGGGAAACGACAGAAAAAAGGTTTGGAACCACTGGATTAGATGCTGGTTACCTGTGCCACTGAAGGTGGATGGAGGTTATGTTTTCATAGCTGTCTGTCTGTGAGCACGATATCTCAAAAAGGTTATGGACGGTTCAGATGAAACTTGGTGGATAAGTTGAGTGTCTGAACAGGACAACTAGATTAGATTTTGGTTCAGATCCAGATCCAGATTTGGCCTATCAGTGGATACAAAACGTAAACTATTCAGCATGGCGGATGGCGGATGCACTCTCATGGGTGCCATTATAGTTTTCCTCTTATTTGGTTGTTTTAATGCCTGCTCAGAGAGAGAGAGAGAGAGAGAGAGAGAGAGGAGGAGTAAGCTACTGATTTGGTGGGTTTATTTATTTTCTGTTTTATTATTTTATTTTAAAATACCACTTCTCCCTCAGATCATCTCCTTCCCGATGATGGGCCACACATTTATAACAACAATGACAACAAGAAGAAGAAGATGAAAACAAATTGCTGCTGCATTGCTTTCGCAATGTTACTCCATGCGAATCAAATAATTTAAAAATGAGTATTATTACCGCTATTTTAGCCAAAGTCGAGCTTTATAGTACGGCAGAAAGGTGAAATATTTGGGAGAATTGTGACTGATGATACAAGCACGAGAGTTGGCACACAGTCAGAGCATGTCCTAAGGAAGATACTTGGCTATAGGGCCATCGCAGATTTGTCCTGTGACAATAATGGCGGCCATTTTCTTTAAAAAAGGACAAATCTGCGATGGCCCTATAGCCAAGTATCTTCCTTAGGACATGCTCTGACTGTGTGCCAAATGCCATGATTGTATCATCAAAGGCACAATTCCTGCACCTATCTGCCATACTATTCTAGTCTCAAGGCAATAGGATTAAAGGCCACCGAATGGGGCTGGGATTAGCAACCAGTGGTGGGTTGAGGTGAGTTAGAACCAAGCACGCCGCGTAGGGTAGAGCAACACTGACAGTCAGACGCGCCATCGATACATTTCATTCGGCAGTGGAAATTGAAGACCATCACATGGCCTAGCAACGATCATTTGATAGTCCAACCTAGCTTATGTGACGTTAAGGGTTTAAAAATGACCCAGATTGCTAATTCCGCGAAGTCCATTTTTCACGCGTACACATAGGTCACGGCTCCATGGGTGCAAGGCAAAGCGAGATGGTCCTTTGAGACGAGACAAACCACCTTGCATTAGAAAAGAGGGACAGGGATGGGGGAGGGATATGAGAGAGAGAGACAGAGACAGAGAGAGACAGAGAGAGAGACAGAGACAGAGACAGAGACAGAGAGAGAGAGAGAGAGAGAGAGAGAGAGAGAGAGAGAGAGAGAGAGAGAGAGAGAGAGAGAGAGAGAGAGAGAGAGAGAGAGAGAGAGAGAGAGAGACATAGCAGAAGCAATCTAATTAGAGTTGCAGCAACCCACATACGTTAAGCCCTCCCTCCGCCTCCACCTACCGATATCTCTTGCACGCAGATGTCTCTTGCCTTCATTTCTAAGGTTTATTAATACCTTGTGTTAAGCGAAGGAGATCGAACGCATCGGGATATTGAAAATAACAAGTTGTGGCAACACTGTCAAGTCGAGCTATGAAAATACAGTTAAGATCATCACAATGAGGTCACGGGGAAGATACATCAGCAGCAACAGCTTGGCATTTCCACAGTTCGCATCACCGATGTGCAGATCACAAGATGCCTGCTCCTCAAACAGACCTACGTGTGTACCTGCAAATCCCAATCGGCACGAGTGTCTGCCAATCCGCATCAGATGCATCTTTGCGACGACAACACAAATTTTTTTTTTCACCATTGCTCCGAGTACAAACAAAAATTGTGGGAGCAACTGTTCCAAATGATTTCAAGAAGATTTTTCTTCAATTACAGCAATATTTACAGAAAATCTACAAACATCATTCCGTCTCTCCATAGATATATATATATATATCGATGTAGTCTCTCTTTTTCTCTCTCACCTTTTTTCTGTCCATCCTTCTCTGTGTTTTCATCCATCTTGCTTTTCAGAGAGCGAGAAAGACAGACACAACCAGACAACCAGACGAATACGACGCAGGGAAAATGGGACTATAAAGATCTTCTAAATTCAGACAGAAGCTAAAAGACAGAGAGAGAGAGAGAGAGAGAGAAGGACCGCACACCGTTAGAGCTGCAGACACAGTGTACAGAACGGCTCCACCAGCCAGCTGTATTCCGTGAGCCCTCTCACACCTCTCCCTCCCCAATCCCCGTCTCCCACGCTCTCGGTCTCCACCGCAAAACAACCTCTTCTTCCTCATTCACTCACTCATCCCAATTTCCCCAAATCTCGCCAAGCCGTATTAACCTCCCTAACGCATTCCCTTTTGAGAACTCTTCTTTATCCAACTATTTTCCTTCTTTTCTCCACTCCCACACCCTCCACACTCTCCCTGCAAGGCAGAAAAAAGCTTTGTGCTCCTCTACATCCCCCATAGCTGTACATACTCCACGCTAACCACGCGCCTTGGGTTGCCAGGCACCAGATCTCGTGCATTTCCTGGATTCAAACCACCCTGCCGTAAATCCACCACCAAAAAAAAACAATCCGTTTCAGCTACAACACCCATCGAATGGCCACATTCATCGTCACCATCCTCATCCCGAGGTGCTCCATCCCAAGGATGGAGTCACCATTGGTGGCTTTTCAAACACCGAGTGTAAACCGACTGATTAAGGAATTAAATAAATAAATAAAGAGACTTTTCGCAGATGTAACCTCAACAATGCGCAGGGTCCACCAGGAGATGGTGGAAAATGAGACAAATAATTTAAATATATGATTACATAGTGTAGTTGTTTGGGGGAGGAGGCAGTTGTTGAGAGGTGTTGAACACAAAATGTAACTGGTTTTATAAAGGTAAATATCATGATATTCTTGGTATTCAAGTAAAGCCACAAATCCAGCGTTTGATGGATGTTTCAGGCTTATCATGCTCGGCGTGAGCAAGGCAGCCCAGGTTGAGAAACAAATGACGTCATCATTTTGGTCAAGGCTTCACCCTTTTTTTGTTTTTCTCGTAGCTCGAACAATGAGCCCACTATGTACAGTAGAACCTCTTTTATCCGGAATGGGCGATCAAAGGGTGTTCCTGATAAACGATATTTTTGATTGATGGATGTTGTTGATTTAAAAAAAAAAAAAAAAAAACTGGTTCATTTTTAAAAATAATTAAATAAAAAGATTTGGTAAATTTCTTTATTTAAATATTTTAAATAAAAAAATACAAATTTATTAAAATGGATGTGGTGTTTTTTTTTTGTTTTGTTTTTGTATACGAGATCGAGGCTCATGTAAGAGCTAAGAGCTCGTGTAAGTGTTTACATTGTACCCTAACCGAAATATCATAGTTGCCAACTCTAACATTTTTTGTATACTCGTGCCTACCGATGTTATTGACCAATAATAGCAAAAAACATCACTTTCTCAAAATAATATCATCTACGTTTTTTGATAGATTTTCATGTTGTGACAAGGTTACTGTCGGCCTTCAGGTGTACATTCATCAGGAAAACATGATTATTTATTTATTTAATATGCAGCCTGTGACTGATGGTTACATCATTGCTGGGAGCGTGGCGATGCCACCGATGCAGTGCCCCCCGTTCTCCAGTAAGCTGGTACTCATTTTGCCTACCTCGAAAGCATGACCGGCTGAGACAACCCACCTGGTGTTATTTAACAGCAGGACAGAGGCTCAATCTCAAGACCCTAAGATCTTAATCCACCACCTTAACAGTTAAACCAACACCAGGCTTATTATTCTGCTATCAGATCCTCCTCTCTTCCAGTCCCCGCCCTCTCTCAGATCCTCTCCGCCCTCTCCCAAATCATCCCTCCTCCCAGGCCCTCCCCATCCTCCCAGACCCTTCCCATCCTCTCAGACCCTTCCCATCCTCTCAGACCCTTCCCATCCTCAGACCCTCCCCATCCTCTCAGGCTCTCCCCATCCTCCCAGACCCTTCCCATCCTCCCAGACCCTTCCCATCCTCTCAGACCCTTCCCATCCTCTCAGACCCTTCCCATCCTCTCAGACCCTCCCATCCTCTCAGGCTCTCCCCATCCACCCAGACCTTCCCATCCTCCCAGACCCTTCCCATCCTCAGACCCTCCCCATCCTCAGGCTCTCCCCATCCTCCCAGACCCTTCCCATCCTCTCAGACCCTTCCCATCCTCTCAGACCCTTCGCATATTCTCAGACCCTCCCCATCCTCACTCTCCCCATCCTCTCACTCTCCCCATCCTCTCAGATCCTCCCCATCCTCAGGCCCTTCCCATCCTCTCAGGCCCTCCCCATCCTCAGGCTCTCCCCATCCTCTCAGACCCTTCCCATCCTCTCAGGCTCTCCCCATCCTCAGGCTCTCCCCATCCTCAGACCCTTCCCATCCTCTCAGGCTCTCCCCATCCTCTCAGACCCTTCCCATCCTCTCAGGCCCTTCCCATCCTCAGGCTCTCCCCATCCTCCCAGACCCTTCCCATCCTCAGACCCTTCCCATCCTCTCAGATCCTCCCCATCCTCTCAGGCCCTTCCCATCCTCTCAGGCCCTCCCCATCCTCCCAGGCTCTCCCCATCCTCCCAGACCCTTCCCATCGTCCCAGACCCTCCCCATCCTCAGACCCTCCCCATCCTCTCAGGCTCTCCCCATCCTCCCAGACCCTTCCCATCCTCTGAGACCCTTCCCATCCTCTCAGACCCTTCTCATCCTCTAAGACCCTTCCCATCCTCTCAGACCCTTCCCATCCTCTCAGACCCTTCCCATCCTCTCAGACCCTTCCCATCCTCAGACCCTTCGCATCTTCTCAGACCCTCCCCATCCTCTCAGACCCTTCCCATCCTCTCAGACACTCCCCATCCTCTCAGACCCTCCCCATCCTCTCAGACCCTTCCCATCCTCTCAGATCCTCCCCATCCTCTCAGGCCCTTCCCATCCTCTCAGGCCCTTCCCATCCTCAGACCCTTCCCATCCTCTCAGATTCACCCCATCCTCAGGCCCTTCCCATCCTCTCAGGCTCTCCCCATCCTCAGGCCCTTCCCATCCTCTCAGGCCCTTCCCATCCTCTCAGGCCCTTCCCATCCTCTCAGGCCCTTCCCATCCTCAGGCCCTTCCCATCCTCTCAGGCCCTCCCCATCCTCAGGCTCTCCCCATCCTCTCAGACCCTTCCCATCCTCTCAGGCCCTTCCCATCCTCTCAGGCCCTCTCCATCCTCAGGCCCTTTCCATCCTCTCAGGCCCTCCCCATCCTCAGGCCCTCCCCATCCTCAGGCCCTCCCCATCCTCTCAGGCCCTCCCCATCCTCAGGCCCTCCCCATCCTCAGACCCTTCCCATCCTCTCAGATCCTCCCCATCCTCTCAGATCCTCCCCATCCTCTCAGGCCCTTCCCATCCTCTCAGGCCCTCCCCATCCTCTCAGACCCTTCCCATCCTCAGACCCTTCCCATCCTCTCAGGTCCTCCCCATCCTCTCAGATCCTCCCCATCCTCTCAGACCCTCCCCATCCTCTCAGGCCCTCCCCATCCTCAGACCCTTCCCATCCTCAGACCCTTCCCATCCTCTCAGACCCTCCCCATCCTCTCAGGTCCTCCCCATCCTCAGGCCCTCCCCATCCTCTCAGGCCCTTCCCATCCTCTCAGACCCTCCCCATCCTCTCAGGTCCTCCCCATCCTCTCAGGCCCTCCCCATCCTCTCAGGCCCTCCCCATCCTCTCAGACCCTTCCCATCCTCAGACCCCCCTAGCTTTCCTTAGTCACTTCACATCCTCCCACCATGGATGATTTCCATCGTACCCCTTTTTCTTCTCTCAATGTTGGCAACGATGCAACACCTAATCCCAATAACCATAACCCTCACCCCTCTCTCACCCCGTGGCTCTCTGTGTATTTGGCCTCGCCCGATGCATCGAATGGCACGCGGGACGTGTAAATATACATGGGAGGAACACAGTTCAATCTGTGTGTATTTATTTTTGTGAACACAACATAAATGAACGAGGAGGCATCACATATGATATGTGTAGATGTACCGGACACGCTCATTTTATAATCCTGCTTTGGGAATGGATACATTACCCCCTCCTCATTCCCTGTGGATTCGCTCGCTACAGCCATTGCTTTCTTCACGGCAAAGCCTTTAAAACGAACTACTCCAAAAAATAAAATAAAAAACCAATCAAATGTCCAATTACCTTCGGAGTTTTTGCATATGGACCTGGAGGGGGAAAAGCGACTGCGAAAAACGCTTCCAACAACCTCCGAGAGCATAAAATTACAGAAGTTACCTCGAAAAAATTCACATTTTTTTGGCCATTATTTTTTCCCGGATAATGGGTCATCCGTTATTTGGATGTCCGGATAAAAGAGGTCGTGTTATTACCAAAAAGTATTGGGACAGCAGACCCAAACATGAACAGAGCCCCCAACCTGCGTGCATGTATTTTCCCACACTGCAAAGCAGTACATGCTTCATAAGGTGTGCAGGAGCAGGGGCGGATCCAGGAATTTCAAGGCGGGTGGGTGCATGAAACTATAGCGGGGGGGGGGGGGGGGGGGATGGGAGGGGGGGTAAAGGTGGGGTCTGGGGGTCCTCCCCCAGGAAATTAAAAAAAATTGATTGTCAGAAACGGCATTGCGTGCGTTCTTGGAAGTTTCTGCAGTTCCTTGTGTTCTTCCCTGGTCCAACAGTTCAGCAGAGTCGCACCGCCTGCACCCTCATCCTGGATCGAGGGGGGGGGGGTGCGCACCCCCTGCACCCCACCCCTGGATCCACCCCTGGGTAGGTTATTACAAATACAACAAGAAAGAGCAATCAGAGATTGCAAACCCTCGCCAGGATGTATTTTGAGTGGTTTTTAAGACTTTTGTGTTAAAACAAATATGGCGGCCGAACCACGTGACCGATGACGTGATCATGTTTTCCTAAACTAATTCATTCCTCGATCAAGAAATTTCATCTTGATTGGATGAAGTTTTGTACTTGTCGAATTATGACGTCATAATGGAAGCACCTATTACATCATCATTAACCTATTTTATTCCCCATGGAGAGTTCTTTACAACGAGCTATGTCTCAATTTTTTCTATTCAGCACTTTTGGAGATATGGAGGTGCAAAGTTTTTCGATTTTTCCAAGATGGCGGCCGAACCATGTGACCTATGACGTCATAATTATCATAAAATTCTGCAGGTGGAGTTGCACCTATAGTGAAAATTTCCTGTCAATCGGACCAACGGTTGCAGAGAAAATCATATTTATTCTGCGCGGACAAACAAACAAACGGAATGAAATGCAATACCCTCTGCTCAGGCGAGGGTAATTACTACAGAGTTCATAGAACACCTTAAACCGTGTTTGTGTATGTATGTGTGTATGGGTATTGTGTGTATGCATGTGTGTATGCATGCGTGTATGCATGCGTGTATGTATGTGTGCAGTGCATTGTTTCACACAAATTATTTAACAACCTTTGATGGAACGACCTCACAAACCATTGAATAGAGGTTAATAATTCTTTTTCAGGTAGATACTGCTTATGGAAGAGCTGGAACATATGTAGAACTAGCAGAGTTACCCGGCGTTGCCCGGAAGATAAACTCAGTCACGTGTGTGTGTGTGTAGTGGGCTTTTTATAGTCAGAGGAAGCCACGCCCCTTGGGCACGCCCCGCTGCCACGCCCCTAGTCTAAATCTGATGGGCCCATGTTTTTTGTCGTTAAATGTTACCCCCAATGGACCCCCTCTTCCCTCTCTCAGTCACTTCCTTAGGCTGTCCATGAGGCACAACCGAACAAACAGACGTTCACAAATAGGGCTATCGGAACCCAAGAAGAAGAAGAAGAAGAAGAAGAAGTAATATAATAAGAAGAGGAAGAAGACAGAAGAAAGAAGAAAACGAAGAAGATAGAAGATGAGATGCAATATGGATTTTCATGGAGCATTTATTAATTAGTATTGTAGGTTGAAAATTTATCAATATATTAATTCTCCAAGAATCCCAGTTGTTGAAAATGTACTTCCTGATAATAAAAAAAACTCTGATATTATCTCCAGTTCTATCGATATCACCATTCAGAGATAAATGGACACTTTTTGTTCCCACACACTGAACATGCCGCCCCTTAGTTCAACTCCATTATTTTTACTTTTTAGGTACGAGGTATTTTCACTACAAGTTTTCTTTTCACACTCATCGAAAGACAATACATTCTATTTATTGATAATAATTTTTAAAATCAAACTAACTTTCCGACACCTTGAGTATGCCTTCTTGCCTTTCAATATAAATGTTCATACCTTTATTAGTAAAAGACAAAGCATATTTTTAATAAAAGGTCATCAGTCTGTCGTTCATTTATTCAGGGTTAAAAATTATATTTACATCGATTGTTTTTCTTGTATTAACGACCTTTTAAAAATTTACAACTTTTGTAATCGGATAATAATTAAACCACTCATTCTAATCATCATATCTTTCCTTGAAGATGATTGGTCTAATTAATTCCTTCAACATCTTTGATTTCTTCTTCATTTCATACTTTATTGATTTATTACTTGTAAAATTATAATTTTCCCAACAAAATCTCATGGCTTCAAAATAGCTACAAAGTAGCCGAATCATTGCTTCAAAGTAGCCACGTAAGTAACCACGTTGATATCCTTTTCAGCATACATTAGTCATATCTTGCATAACCACGTTGATATCCTTTTCAGCATACATTAGTCATATCTTGCATAACCACGTTGATATCCTTTTCAGCATACATTAGTCACATCTTGCATAACCACGTTGATATCCTTTTCAGCATACATTAGTCACATCTTGCATAACCACGTTGATATCCTTTTCAGCATACATTAGTCACATCTTGCATAACCACGTTGATATCCTTTTCAGCATACATTTGTCATATCTTGCATAACCACGTTGATATCCTTTTCAGCATACATTAGTCACATCTTGCATAACCACGTTGATATCCTTTTCAGCATACATTAGTCACATCTTGCATAACCACGTTGATATCCTTTTCAGCATACATTAGTCACATCTTGCATAACCACGTTGATAT
Source organism: Myxine glutinosa (assembly GCF_964187855.1). Lineage (NCBI taxonomy): Eukaryota > Metazoa > Chordata > Myxini > Myxiniformes > Myxinidae > Myxine > Myxine glutinosa. The sequence continues at coordinate 32,854,511 of NC_136274.1, read as the reverse complement.
CCTTTTCAGCATACATTAGTCACATCTTGCATAACCACGTTGATATCCTTTTCAGCATACATTAGTCATATCTTGCATAACCACGTTGATATCCTTTTCAGCATACATTAGTCACATCTTGCATAACCACGTTGATATCCTTTTCAGCATACATTTGTCATATCTTGCATAACCACGTTGATATCCTTTTCAGCATACATTTGTCATATCTTGCATAACCACGTTGATATCCTTTTCAGCATACATTAGTCATATCTTGCATAACCACGTTGATATCCTTTTCAGCATACATTTGTCATATCTTGCATAACCACGTTGATATCCTTTTCAGCATACATTTGTCATATCTTGCATAACCACGTTGATATCCTTTTCAGCATACATTTGTCATATCTTGCATAACCACGTTGATATCCTTTTCAGCATACATTTGTCATATCTTGCATAACCACGTTGATATCCTTTTCAGCATACATTTGTCATATCTTGCATAACCACGTTGATACCTTTTCAGCATACATTAGTCACATCTTGTATAACCACGTTGATATCCTTTTCAGCATACATTAGTCACATCTTGCATAACCACTTTGATATCCTTTTCAGCATACATTAGTCACATCTTATATAACCACGTTGATATCCTTTTCAGCATACATTAGTCACATCTTATATAACCACGTTGATATCCTTTTCAGCATACATTAGTCACATCTTATATAACCACGTTGATATCCTTTTCAGCATACATTAGTCACATCTTATATAACCACGTTGATATCCTTTTCAGCATACATTCGTCATATCTTGCATAACCACTTTGATATCCTTTTCAGCATACATTAGTCACATCTTATATAACCACGTTGATATCCTTTTCAGCATACATTCGTCATATCTTGCATAACCACTTTGATATCCTTTTCAGCATACATTAGTCACATCTTATATAACCACGTTGATATCCTTTTCAGCATACATTAGTCACATCTTATATAACCACGTTGATATCCTTTTCAGCATACATTAGTCACATCTTATATAACCACGTTGATATCCTTTTCAGCATACATTAGTCACATCTTATATAACCACGTTGATATCCTTTTCAGCATACATTCGTCATATCTTGCATAAGCTCTTTGATATCCTTTTCAGCATACATTAGTCACATCTTATATAACCACGTTGATATCCTTTTCAGCATACATTAGTCACATCTTATATAACCACGTTGATATCCTTTTCAGCATACATGAGTCACATCTTATATAACCACGTTGATATCCTTTTCAGCATACATTCGTCATATCTTGCATAACCACTTTGATATCCTTTTCAGCATACATTAGTCACATCTTATATAACCACGTTGATATCCTTTTCAGCATACATTAGTCACATCTTATATAACCACGTTGATATCCTTTTCAGCATACATTAGTCACATCTTGCATAACCACTTTGATATCCTTTTCAGCAAACATTAGTCACATCTTGCATAACCACTTTGATATCCTTTTCAGCATACATTAGTCACATCTTATATAACCACGTTGATATCCTTTTCAGCATACATTAGTCACATCTTGCATAACCACTTTGATATCCTTTTCAGCATACATTAGTCATATCTTGCATAACCACTTTTATATCCTTTTCAGCATACATTAGTCACATCTTGCATAACCACTTTGATATCCTTTTCAGCATACATTAGTCACATCTTGCATAACCACTTTGATATCCTTTTCAGCATACATTAGTCACATCTTGCATAACCACTTTGATATCCTTTTCAGCATACATTAGTCACATCTTATATAACCACGTTGATATCCTTTTCAGCATACATTAGTCATATCTTGCATAACCACTTTGATATCCTTTTCAGCATACATTAGTCACATCTTGCATAACCACTTTGATATCCTTTTCAGCATACATTAGTCACATCTTGCATAACCATTTTGATATCCTTTTCAGCATACATTAGTCACATCTTGCATAACCACTTTGATATCCTTTTCAGCATACATTAGTCACATCTTATATAACCACTTTGATATCCTTTTCAGCATACATTAGTCACATCTTATATAACCACTTTGATATCCTTTTCAGCATACATTAGTCACATCGTGCATAACCACTTTGATATCCTTTTCAGCATACATTAGTCACATCTTGCATAACCACTTTGATATCCTTTTCAGCATACATTAGTCACATCTTATATAACCACTTTGATATCCTTTTCAGCATACATTAGTCACATCTTATATAACCACTTTGATATCTTTTTCAGCATACATTAGTCACATCTTGCATAACCACTTTGATATCCTTTTCAGCATACATTAGTCACATCTTATATAACCACGTTGATATCCTTTTCAGCATACATTAGTCACATCTTATATAACCACTTTGATATCCTTTTCAGCATACATTAGTCACATCTTGCATAACCACTTTGATATCCTTTTCAGCATACATTAGTCACATCTTATATAACCACGTTGATATCCTTTTCAGCATACATTAGTCATATCTTGCATAACCACTTTGATATCCTTTTCAGCATACATTAGTCACATCTTATATAACCACGTTGATATCCTTTTCAGCATACATTAGTCATATCTTGCATAACCACTTTGATATCCTTTTCAGCATACATTAGTCACATCTTATATAACCACGTTGATATCCTTTTCAGCATACATTAGTCACATCTTGCATAACCACTTTGATATCCTTTTCAGCATACATTAGTCACATCTTGCATAACCACTTTGATATCCTTTTCAGCATACATTAGTCACATCTTATATAACCACGTTGATATCCGTTTCAGCATACATTAGTCATATCTTGCATAACCACGTTGATATCCTTTTCAGCATACATTAGTCATATCTTGCATAACCACGTTGATATCCTTTTCAGCATACATTAGTCACATCTTATATAACCCCGTTGATATCCTTTTCAGCATACATTAGTCACATCTTGCATAACCACTTTGATATCCTTTTCAGCATACATTAGTCACATCTTATATAACCACGTTGATATCCTTTTCAGCATACATTAGTCATATCTTGCATAACCACGTTGATATCCTTTTCAGCATACATTAGTCATATCTTGCATAACCACGTTGATATCCTTTTCAGCATACATTAGTCACATCTTATATAACCACGTTGATATCCTTTTCAGCATACATTAGTCATATCTTGCATAACCACTTTGATATCCTTTTCAGCATACATTAGTCACATCTTGCATAACCACTTTGATATCCTTTTCAGCATACATTAGTCACATCTTGCATAACCACTTTGATATCCTTTTCAGCATACATTAGTCACATCTTATATAACCACTTTGATATCCTTTTCAGCATACATTAGTCACATCTTATATAACCACTTTGATATCCTTTTCAGCATACATTAGTCAAATCTTGCATAACCACTTTGATATCCTTTTCAGCATACATTAGTCACATCTTGCATAACCACTTTGATATCCTTTTCAGCATACATTAGTCACATCTTATATAACCACTTTGATATCCTTTTCAGCATACATTAGTCACATCTTATATAACCACTTTGATATCCTTTTCAGCATACATTAGTCACATCTTGCATAACCACTTTGATATCCTTTTCAGCATACATTAGTCACATCTTATATAACCACGTTGATATCCTTTTCAGCATACATTAGTCACATCTTATACAACCACTTTGATATCCTTTTCAGCATACATTAGTCACATCTTGCATAACCACTTTGATATCCTTTTCAGCATACATTAGTCAAATCTTATATAACCACTTTGATATCCTTTTCAGCATACATTAGTCACATCTTGCATAACCACTTTGATATCCTTTTCAGCATACATTAGTCACATCTTATATAACCACGTTGATATCCTTTTCAGCATACATTAGTCATATCTTGCATAACCACGTTGATATCCTTTTCAGCATACATTAGTCATATCTTGCATAACCACGTTGATATCCTTTTCAGCATACATTAGTCACATCTTATATAACCACGTTGATATCCTTTTCAGCATACATTAGTCACATCTTATATAACCACTTTGATATCCTTTTCAGCATACATTAGTCACATCTTGCATAACCACTTTGATATCCTTTTCAGCATACATTAGTCACATCTTATATAACCACGTTGATATCCTTTTCAGCATACATTAGTCATATCTTGCATAACCACGTTGATATCCTTTTCAGCATACATTAGTCATATCTTGCATAACCACGTTGATATCCTTTTCAGCATACATTAGTCACATCTTATATAACCACGTTGATATCCTTTTCAGCATACATTAGTCATATCTTGCATAACCACTTTGATATCCTTTTCAGCATACATTAGTCACATCTTATATAACCACGTTGATATCCTTTTCAGCATACATTAGTCATATCTTGCATAACCACGTTGATATCCTTTTCAGCATACATTAGTCATATCTTGCATAACCACGTTGATATCCTTTTCAGCATACATTAGTCATATCTTGCATAACCACGTTGATATCCTTTTCAGCATACATTAGTCATATCTTGCATAACCACGTTGATATCATTTTCAGCATACATTAGTCACATCTTGCATAACCACGTTGATATCCTTTTCAGCATACATTAGTCACATCTTATATAACCACGTTGATATCCTTTTCAGCATACATTAGTCACATCTTATATAACCACGTTGATATCCTTTTCAGCATACATTAGTCATATCTTGCATAACCACGTTGATATCCTTTTCAGCATACATTAGTCATATCTTGCATAACCACATTGATATACTTTTCAGCATACATTAGTCACATCTTGCATAACCACGTTGATATCCTTTTCAGCATACATTAGTCATATCTTGCATAACCACGTTGATATCCTTTTCAGCATACATTAGTCATATCTTGCATAACCACGTTGATATCCTTTTCAGCATACATTAGTCACATCTTGCATAACCACGTTGATATCCTTTTCAGCATACATTAGTCATATCTTGCATAACCACGTTGATATCCTTTTCAGCATACATTAGTCATATCTTGCATAACCACGTTGATATCCTTTTCAGCATACATTAGTCACATCTTGCATAACCACGTTGATATCCTTTTCAGCATACATTAGTCACATCTTATATAACCACGTTGATATCCTTTTCAGCATACATTAGTCACATCTTATATAACCACGTTGATATCCTTTTCAGCATACATTAGTCATATCTTGCATAACCACGTTGATATCCTTTTCAGCATACATTAGTCATATCTTGCATAACCACGTTGATATACTTTTCAGCATACATTAGTCACATCTTGCATAACCACGTTGATATCCTTTTCAGCATACATTAGTCATATCTTGCATAACCACGTTGATATCCTTTTCAGCATACATTAGTCATATCTTGCATAACCACGTTGATATCCTTTTCAGCATACATTAGTCATATCTTATATAACCACGTTGATATCCTTTTCAGCATACATTAGTCATATCTTATATAACCACATTGATATCCTTTTCAGCATACATTAGTCATATCTTGCATAACCACGTTGATATCCTTTTCAGCATACATTAGTCATATCTTGCATAACCACGTTGATATCCTTTTCAGCATACATTAGTCACATCTTGCATAACCACGTTGATATCCTTTTCAGCATACATTAGTCATATCTTGCATAACCACGTTGATATCCTTTTCAGCATACATTAGTCATAGCTTGCATAACCACGTTGATATACTTTTCAGCATACATTAGTCACATCTTGCATAACCACGTTGATATCCTTTTCAGCATACATTAGTCACATCTTATATAACCACGTTGATATCCTTTTCAGCATACATTAGTCACATCTTGCGTAACCACGTTGATATCCTTTTCAGCATACATTAGTCACATCTTGCATAACCACGTTGATATCCTTTTCAGCATACATTAGTCATATCTTGCATAACCACGTTCATATCCTTTTCAGCATACATTAGTCATATCTTGCATAACCACGTTGATATCCTTTTCAGCATACATTAGTCACATCTTGCATAACCACGTTCATATCCTTTTCAGCATACATTAGTCATATCTTGCATAACCATGTTCATATCCTTTTCAGCATACATTAGTCACATCTTGCATAACCACGTTGATATCCTTTTCAGCATACATTAGTCACATCTTGCATAACCACGTTGATATCCTTTTCAGCATACATTGGTCACATCTTATATAACCACGTTGATATCCTTTTCAGCATACATTAGTCATATCTTGCATAACCACGTTGATATCCTTTTCAGCATACATTAGTCACATCTTGCATAACCACGTTGATATCCTTTTCAGCATACATTAGTCATATCTTGCATAACCACGTTGATATCCTTTTCAGCATACATTAGTCATATCTTGCAATAACCACGTTGATATCCTTTTCAGCATACATTAGTCACATCTTGCATAACCACGTTGATATCCTTTTCAGCATACATTTGTCATATCTTGCATAACCACGTTGATATACTTTTCAGCATACATTAGTCACATCTTGCATAACCACGTTGATATCCTTTTCAGCATACATTTGTCATATCTTGCATAACCACGTTGATATCCTTTTCAGCATACATTAGTCACATCTTGCATAACCACGTTGATATCCTTTTCAGCATACATTTGTCATATCTTGCATAACCACGTTGATATACTTTTCAGCATACATTAGTCACATCTTGCATAACCACGTTGATATCCTTTTCAGCATACATTTGTCATATCTTGCATAACCACGTTGATATACTTTTCAGCATACATTAGTCACATCTTGCATAACCACGTTGATATCCTTTTCAGCATACATTTGTCATATCTTGCATAACAACGTTGATATCCTTTTCAGCATACATTAGTCACATCTTGCATAACCACGTTGATATCCTTTTCAGCATACATTAGTCACATCTTGCATAACCACGTTGATATCCTTTTCAGCATACATTAGTCATATCTGGCATAACCACGTTGATATACTTTTCAGCATACATCAGTCACATCTTGCATAACCACGTTGATATCCTTTTCAGCATACATTAGTCACATCTTGCATAACCACGTTGATATACTTTTCAGCATACATTAGTCACATCTTGCATAACCACGTTGATATCCTTTTCAGCATACATTAGTCATATCTTGCATAACCACGTTGATATACTTTTCAGCATACATTAGTCACATCTTGCATAACCACGATGATATCCTATTCAGCATACATTAGTCATATTGTTGCGGACGCGGTTAAAGATGTTATTTTACCGAGCGGTTGGTATTACCGCGACCGAACATTTATTCCCCGATTAGAACCCGATTCCACCCAAACGTTGGCTGGATCGCACCGCGGCTGCTCAATGAGGGAAAAGACTAAAACGACGAATGCAAAGAGGAAGACGAAGGCAAAGAAAGGTTTGGAAATACTACTAAATTTATTTACTATTTACACACATAAGCAAAAAGAAAGCAGTCACGTTTATTTACAACACATAAGACGCAGGTGACACAGTGCAAATACTAGCTTACCTACAGTCTTAATTAACCCAGGACAGAACAAACAAAAGACAGACTCACGCGGGGAATGATGACAGGAATCGCAGGAGGTGGATGGCTGGAGGTGAACGCTTGGTGGAGCCAACGCGGAGCTTGGTGGAGCTTTGGTGGAGGTGAATGCTTGGTGGAGGTGAACGCTTGGTGGAGCCAATGCGGAGCTTGGTGGAGCCTTGGTGGAGGTGAACGCTTGGTGGAGCCAACACGGAGCTTGGTGGAGCCTTGGTGGAGGTGAACGCTTGGTGGAGCCAACGCGGAGCTTGGTGGAGCCTTGGTGGAGGTGAACGCTTGGTGGAGCCAACGCGGAGCTTGGTGGAGCCTTGGTGGAGGTGAACGCTTGGTGGAGCTAACGCGGAGCTTGGTGGAGCCTTGGTGGAGGTGAACGCTTGGTGGAGCCAATGCAGAGCTTGGTGGGGGGTTGGTGTGATGGGTTCTCTCTCCTTCCCTCACAAGCTTCAGGACTCTTTCTCTCTCTTTCTTAGTCCCACCCAGTCCAACAACTTCCTCTCTTGCTTAGTCCAACTCAAGGCCTTTCTGTCTTCTGATCTCCTCCCTCCTCGACTCTCTCTGGGGGCCTCTGCCTCGGGTTATATAAGCCCCACCCTTGACCCTTTTGCGAACCTCCCCAAAACGTTCCCTCTCCGCCCTCTAAAGCCAACCCCTCGTTCTGGGTTGGTCGGCAAGGGCTGGTTCACTCCTCCCCTCTATGACGAGGTGGGGACCCGCCTTTCTTCCCCAACCCTGCCTCGTGGTCAATGGCGGCAATTGGAGCGGAGGTAGTTTCCAATCGACGAAAAGGGGGAATGGAGGTTTTGGGAATGGGAATGAAAGGAATCTATCTCTTTCACTTGGTGCAATGGAGTACTTCTATTAATGGGAGACACAGCCTTACCCTAAAACACAGAATAAGATATAACTATCGAACAGGGGTATGCTATGATTGGCTGACGTGTATGCTTGTGGACTAATTATGGGACGCCCTTTTGACCTTTACACAGCTCCGGAGGCAGGAGGCGCAGAATAACCAATAATAATAATAAAGCACACAATAAAAAAACACAATCCTCATATCCGCAACACTGCACCCTCCTCCTCTTAGGCACGGCCCGGGCCTACAACTTTTATTTAGTGTGACACGTAGGTGTAGTTCCCTCTACTTTTAACCTGACCCTGAGTGCGACAGTTTTAAAACATAAATAAATGTGTCCCGCTGCTCCATTGCACCCTGCCTAACAGACTTACGCCCACAGTTAACCGAATTGCGGAATGGTCTTTAAACTATACATTGACGGTGGGGAGCATTATTTAAAATGACTCTGCTTTTATTTACAAGACTAACCCAGGACCTGTAATTGTTCTTTCTGGGGGGAGACAGTCTGCTCTGCATCGACGCACCATGAAACCACCCAAAAACGCACCAATACACCCCCAAGCACCAATCGGTGCAGTCATCACTGTTCATCAATGTTCAACAATAAAAAAATAACCAAACAACCCCTAACCCTGCAGGTGATCTCTTGCTCTTCGGCTCCCTCTGCTGGCTATTATTATGTCTTCCAGTTGTTGTCATTCTCTCTCATTTTCTTACTGGCGGCCTATTTGCAATAAAGTGTGCCCAACGTGTCCATTTTATTTTCTTTATTTATGGCCCACAGGGCCGACTATGTGTGGTTCACCTGTGGGGCATCGGTGCCCTGTGGCCAAGGTCCGCCAGCAAGATTTCGGGCCCTCATGGCCGGTTCCAGTAGAGGGGCCATGCCCCAACCCATGGGGTCCATCAGTGGTGCTCGGCCACAGGCATGTGGTCCATAATGTGGTGCATCGATGCAGACAGCTGGTTCTGGGAATTCCGGGCACACAATGGAGGACTCACGCATGCTCCCCTCGGTGCCCAATGGCGCACAGGTCATGTGGGAGACAAAAGAGACAAATGAGCGAGGGGTAAGTTCACAAGGGTACACATCAATAAGGCAATGCAAGGCGAAATGCGTACGGAGAGCGAAATGAGAAAGCTCGTCCCTACTGTACGTCACCCCCCCTGTCACCTACACTACCCTTGCCCTTACCCCATATTTACAAAATCTACACATTTACAAATTCGTCGCTAATGTCTCGTCTCCCCATATTTCTTCTACACCAAATTCGTCTCCACAATCCCTCTAGCCAAAATTTGCCATCATCAATTCATCATCAATCCTCATAAGGAGGAAGAGATGGAACACAAAGCACAATGTCACACCCACGTCATGATGCGTCTCACAATCCAAACATTTGCATCATAAAAAATAATCAAACAACCTGGCATGGTGTGGAGTACCTGTCACCTCAGGTGAGTGGATGCAGATGGTGCGAGGAGATCCTTCTTCCTAACTATCCTCTAAATGACTTTAACACACTTTACACTACCCGGGGTCTCTCCCTGCCAATCCATTGGCCAACTTACACTATGGGTTCTAAAAACCAATTCCCATTGACCAAACTGTGGTGCTTCTCAATTTGGGGTCTCACTCCCCCGATTCAACTCCCGGTGCCCTTGCACAATTTCTGGGCTGGGGCGTGTAGCTCTCCCAGCAGGTCTACCCACCTGCACACCTCCACCACTGTAGTTGCCACCCGAGCTTACCTAGCTCCTCACCCTAACCTAACTAACTGGGGAAGGCCCCTCCTGGCTCTGTCACCCCTTGGTGCCCTCTGGCACTGGGCTACCCGGGTCCGTCCTCCGGATCCTCGGGCCCCATCCACAACAACTCTACCGGCTCCCAGAGCCCACCTGCGGCCTCACCTGGCCGACATCCTCACAGTGGTGGAGTGCCCAAACCAACTACACACACTAACAGGCTACACGCCCAGCCATTTCCACAACACTAATGCACCCATCCAACATCATTCTTCCAACCGCACCACAGATGCCAATATCCAACCACAATTTACCTGTACCCTCTACCTAACACTTACACTACCCGCCCCGGGTATCCGTGATGGGGGTCCATCCTTCCCCCATTCACACCTTCGCACCATCCACTCCACTCCACAATTTCCGCCATACTCACTCCACGACGATCCATTCCAATACTCCAGATATTCCACACTACCATTCATTTATTCCACACAACCATTCTCCATACACCTGTAGTTGCACACCTGTGCACTCACACCTGGTGCCACCTGCACCCTCCTCCTCTTCCTGGACCATTCGGTCAGCACAATACACAATCACCTTCACTCACTCATACACTGCTCCATCCACCTGTTCAGTTGCACACCTGTGCAATCACACCTGTTCAATCCTCAAACACATGGCATCATCTCATCTACCTGTTACCCTGCTAACTTAGTGCTCCCCGTCTTCCCTTTAAACTAAGCACATACCACGTCATTATCATCCACACTAATCTACCTGCGTCCCCACTACAGGTATCCTTGTCACTAACTAATCTTAACGTTACCTAATGTCATCTTCTAGGTCCCTACACACAATATCCTAACCCACCCGGGCTAGTTTTCACTGCAATCAACCCCATAATCTAGTGCTCCTTTGCCCCCCCACTGTGAGGGATGGTGGATTTGCCATCCCACCACATCGGGGAGGTCCTACTATCAATTTCGCTCGTCCAAATCCAACAAATCAAAAATTTGCCAATCATCTGCCAATCACTACCATTACCAATCACTCTGCCAATCCTTTGCCAATCATCAAATTTTTCCTTTTTCTAATTTTGGGTCCAAAACACTAACCTCATCACCTGTCTACTTATTAGATCCTCTCGGTGCGCCAATTCACGTCTGCAGCCCGGCTTCGTACAGCCGAGCAATGAATGCGGGTTCTTTGGTACCGGCGGTTGGATGCGTCCGACATTCGGTGCAGGGAAGGAGGCTTACCCGGGCCGAGATCCCACGCACCATCTTGGCACCGAGCCATCCAATTGCCCGATCTCGACCTGCCGGAACGTCTCAATAAAAAGTGGTCGCCATGACGACCCTTCCTATCGGGCTGCCCGCTCCGCCTAGTGGAGCACGGACGCGGCCGTTCAAAGCGAGGCCCAGCTTGGATCGCGTACGGCGGTCCTTTCGAACCCGCCGTGGCTCGGATCCCCGCTGGTTCTCGCGGCACGCGAAGCCCGGCACGCACCGAGGGCCCGATTCGGCTATAAGTCGCTCTAACCGCTAACCCGGTTACCGTCGATGCCTCACCTGCATGCTTACACGCATACGCTACCCCTTTCTTGCTCATACATCCAGCTGTTCCCATGCTCCTCGTCGTACCTCCTCTTACACACCTCGGTACACTCATTCCGCTCACAGACTTGGTCACACACCTGACCACCGAACACCTTTGCACGCACTCGTCGCTCGCACACCCCACCAACACACCTCTTCGCGCCCCCTTCTCGGTCACCTCCTCTGTGACTATCACAGGTGTGCTCTCACTCGCACACCCAACCACGTGCCTCACGACCAACTCAAGTGTGCATTCCCACACACGCTCTACCATTCCAGGTGTGCATCCTTCCATTCCAGGTGTACATCCTCGCTCACCTGTCACAACCAACTCACGCTCCGTGTCACTCTCACTACGTTCACCTCCATTCTTGACAGCGCACTCACCCTTACTTTCGACAGCGCACTCTTTTCTCATGCCCCTGTCCGTTACACACCTTTCTCGCGCACACTCTCCCGTTACACCCTCTGTAACACTCACCACAGGCGTGCATTCTCCCTTACTCTTGACAGCGCACTCTTTCCCCTTGCACCTGTCCGTTACACACCTTTCTCGCGCATCCTCTTGCGCACACTCTCCCGTTACATCCTCTGTAACACTCACCACAGGGGTACACTCTCTCGTTACTTCCTCCGTAACACTCACCACACCGCACTTCCATGTGCTCCCTCGCACACGCGCTACGACCGACTCACTCTCGACAGCACACTCACTCCTTGGCGCGCACTTTTTCCTCACACACCCCATGGTCGGACATTCTCGCACACCTCTTTTTTCGCACACCAGACCTGTCGCACACTTCACCAACGGCCTCTCACGAACACCCGGGTCCACATCAACTCCCAAGCCGACTGAAGCTCCCCTCACATCATGTACATTTTCTCGTATATCGCCACTCACCTTGGCACCTCGTCTCCTCACCTCCTTTGCCACCTGCAAACTCTTTATTTGGTTAGTGAGCAGCACATCATGAGTTGAGCACCGACCTTGTACATATTCCATTACTTCCTCCTTTATCTCCCTCTTAGTTTCTGTCCGTCCCTTCTTAATTTCACTCACCTCTTCTTCCACTTCCTCTAATTTTTGCTTCACCTCTTTTATTTCCCGGTGCGTCTCCTCAAGTTCGTCCTCTAAGGCTACCGTGACCGTCTCTATGTGCATCCTCACCTGCCGGTCCTTTGTCTCCATTACCTCTGTCACCTCGTCCAACCTCATTGTCAGTCCCTCACGTACCATCTGACATTGCCTCTGTGTCGCTATCAAGTCATTTTTAATTTCTTTTTGTGTCGCCTTTAACCCTCCTAGTACCGCAGTGTTCCTTTGAACCTGCTCCACTAACTCCGTCTGTCCCTCCGTCAGCTGTTCCACCTCCTCTGTCAGATCTTCTATTCCCCCTTGTAACCTCGCCGTATTATTTCTCACCTCTTTCTCTATACGCTTTTCGCCTCGCTTTACCTCCTCGCGTACCCCCGAGACCTCCTCACTTACACCTCGTCGTATCTCCTCTTTCATCTCCTCCATCTGGTTCCCCATCTGTTCGATTTCCCGGGCGGATTGCTCCCCTATTTCCCGCAATTTGTCTTCCATCCTATTTTCTAACCCCATTAACCCATTTTTCACCCCCTCTAACTGATTCTCCTGGGCAGCCATTCTATTTTCCACCCCTGTTAACCCATTCTTTACCTCTTTTATCCCGTTGTCTAACCCCTCAAATTTAGCTTCTAGCCGTTCCCCCATTTTGCCCCCCATTTCTCCCATTTTGCCCCCCATTTCGCCCCCCAATCGCTCACTATCAGCCCTCATTTGCTCACTCTGAGCATCCATCCGGTTCCCCATTACCCCCATTTGGCCCTCCAATCGCTCACTCTGAGCCTCCATCCGGTTCCCCATTTCGGCTTCTAATCGCTCCCCCTGAGCATCCATTTTTGCCATCATTTGAATCATAAAGACTCGCATGTACTCTGGCATCTCTGGCTCGGCTGCCGCGACCACGGGCGCAGCGAAATTTGGTACTGCTATGGTCACGGGCGCGGCAAAATTTGGTGCCGCTACACCCACGTGCGCGAGGACGCCATCTTGTGCGTCTGATACCCCCTCAACCACCTCCTCCATATACATTACCCCGAGGTCCTGGGTTACTCCTAACCCCTCCTCTAGCTCACCCACCGGCATCCGATCGCCTTGACCAGCCATGGCGCGATTTCAAAATTCGGGTTTTCCTTTTAAAACACAACAATTTCCAGCTGCTTGTAATTTTGAGCGCGTTAAACGCGCTTCGGGCCTCGTATCCCACTCCCCGACACCAATTGTTGCGGACGCGGTTAAAGATGTTATTTTACCGAGCGGTTGGTATTACCGCGACCGAACAGTTATTCCCCGATTAGAACCCGATTCCACCCAAACGTTGGCCGGATCGCACCGCGGCTGCTCAATGAGGGAAAAGTCTAAAACGACGAATGCAAAGAGGAAGACGAAGGCAAAGAAAGGTTTGGAAATACAGTACTACTAATTTTTTTTACTATTTACACACATAAGCAAAAAGAAAGCAGTCACGTTTATTTACAACACATAAGACGCAGGTGACACAGTGCAAATACTAGCTTACCTACAGTCTTAATTAACCCAGGACAGAACAAACAAAAGACAGACTCACGTGGGGAATGATGACAGGAATCGCAGGAGGTGGATGGCTGGAGGTGAACGCTTGGTGGAGCCAACGCGGAGCTTGGTGGAGCTTTAGTGGAGGTGAATGCTTGGTGGAGGTGAACGCTTGGTGGAGCCAACGCGGAGCTTGGTGGAGCCTTTGTGGAGGTGAACGCTTGGTGGAGCCAACGCGGAGCTTGGTGGAGCCTTGGTGGAGGTGAACGCTTGGTGGAGCCAACGCGGAGCTTGGTGGAGCCTTGGTGGAGGTGAATGCTTGGTGGAGCCAACGCGGAGCGTGGTGGAGCCTTGGTGGAGGTGAACGCTTGGTGGAGCCAACGCGGAGCTTGGTGGAGCCTTGGTGGAGGTGAACGCTTGGTGGAGCCAACACGGAGCTTGGTGGAGCCTTGGTGGAGGTGAACGCTTGGTGGAGCCAACGCGGAGCTTGGTGGGGGGTTGGTGTGATGGGTTCTCTCTCCTTCCCTCACAAGCTTCAGGACTCTTTCTCTCTCTTTCTTAGTCCCACCCAGTCCAACAACTTCCTCTCTTGCTTAGTCCAACTCAAGGCATTTCTGTCTTCTGATCTCCTCCCTCCTCGACTCTCTCTGGGGGCCTCTGCCTCGGGTTATATAAGCCCCACCCTTGACCCTTTTGCGAACCTCCCCAAAACGTTCTCTCTCCGCCCTCTAAAGCCAACCCCTCGTTCTGGGTTGGTCGGCAAGGGCTGGTTCACTCCTCCCCTCTATGACGAGGTGGGGACCCGCCTTTCTTCCCCAACCCTGCCTCGTGGTCAATGGCGGCAATTGGAGCGGAGGTAGTTTCCAATCGACGAAAAGGGGGAATGGAGGTTTTGGGAATGGGAATGAAAGGAATCTATCTCTTTCACTTGGTGCAATGGAGTACTTCTATTAATGGGAGACACAGCCTTACCCGAAAACACAGAATAAGATATAACTATCGAACAGGGGTATGCTATGATTGGCTGACGTGTATGCTTGTGGACTAATTATGGGACGCCCTTTTGACCTTTACACAGCTCCGGAGGCAGGAGGCGCAGAATAACCAATAATAATAATAAAGCACACAATAAAAAACACAATCCTCATATCCGCAACAATATCTTGCATAACCACGTTGATATACTTTTCAGCATACATTAGTCACATCTTGCATAACCACGTTGATATACTTTTCAGCATACATTAGTCACATCTTGCATAACCACGTTGATATACTTTTCAGCATACATTAGTCACATCTTGCATAACCACGTTGATATCCTTTTCAGCATACATTTGTCATATCTTGCATAACCACGTTGATATACTTTTCAGCATACATTAGTCACATCTTGCATAACCACGTTGATATACTTTTCAGCATACATTAGTCACATCTTGCATAACCACGTTGATATACTTTTCAGCATACATTTGTCATATCTTGCATAACCACGTTGATATCCTTTTCAGCATACATTAGTCATATCTTGCATAACCACGTTGATATCCTTTTCAGCATACATTAGTCACATCTTGCATAACCACGTTGATATCCTTTTCAGCATACATTAGTCACATCTTGCATAACCACGTTGATATCCTTTTCAGCATACATTTGTCATATCTTGCATAACCACGTTGATATCCTTTTCAGCATACATTAGTCATATCTTGCATAACCACGTTGATATCCTTTTCAGCATACATTAGTCACATCTTGCATAACCACGTTGATATCCTTTTCAGCATATATTTGTCACATCTTGCATAACCACGTTGATATCCTTTTCAGCATACATTTGTCATATCTTGCATAACCACGTTGATATCCTTTTCAGCATACATTAGTCATATCTTGCATAACCACGTTGATATCCTTTTCAGCATACATTAGTCACATCTTGCATAACCACGTTGATATCCTTTTCAGCATACATTTGTCATATCTTGCATAACCACTTTGATATCCTTTTCAGCATACATTTGTCATACCTTATATAACCACGTTGATATACTTTTCAGCATACATTAGTCACATCTTGCATAACCACGTTGATATCCTTTTCAGCATACATTAGTCATATCTTGCATAACCACGTTGATATCCTTTTCAGCATATATTTGTCATATCTTATATAACCACGTTCATATCCTTTTCAGCATACATTTGTCATATCTTGCATAACCACGTTGATATCCTTTTCAGCCGACATTAGTCATATCTTGCATAACCATGTTCATATCCTTTTCAGCATATATTTGTCATATCTTGCATAACCATGTTGATATCCTTTTCAGCATACATTAGTCATATCTTGCATAACCACGTTCATATCCTTTTCAGCATACATTAGTCATATCTTGCATAACCACGTTGATATCCTTTTCAGCATACATTAGTCATATCTTGCATAACCACGTTGATATCCTTTTCAGCATACATTTGTCATATCTTGCATAACCACGTTGATATCCTTTTCAGCATACATTAGTCGTATCTTGCATAACCACGTTCATATCCTTTTCAGCATATATTTGTCATATCTTATATAACCACGTTCATATCCTTTTCAGCATATATTTGTCATATCTTATATAACCACGTTCATATCCTTTTCAGCATACATTTGTCATATCTTATATAACCACGTTGATATCCTTTTCAGCATATTGTTGTGGATATGAGAATGTTTTTTTTTTTATTGTTGTGTTATGAATTGTTGTAAAATATCACCCTCCTTCCTGCAATTGTTGTTGTATAAAGATCAAAGGGCGTTCCCGTAGTTAGTCCATAAAACATACATGCAGGACACCATATATCTTTGTTGACAGTTATATCCTTATTATGTGTATTAGGCTAAGGATTTGTATTCCATTAACGTAATACTCCATTGCACTGAATTACATAAGATAGATCCCCTTTCAATTCCCTCAAAGCCTCCATTACCAACTGCATTCCCCTTTTTGCATCCTTTGCCGACTGAATTGGGTGGTTTGCTGCAATTGCCGCCATTGAACATGTGCTCGGGTCGGGGAAGAAAGGCATGTCCCCACCTCGTCATAGAGGGGAGGAGTGAGTCAGCCCCACTCAACCAACCAAGAACAAGGGGTTGGACTTGGAGAGGGTGTGGAGAGAAACATCGAGGAGGTTCGCGAAGGTTCAGGGGCGTGGCATATATAACCCGCAGAAGACGCCCCCACCTCAGACGAGTCCTGGCAAAGCACGCGACGTCCCCACAGCGGCACGAGCAGACGATAGAGATGGCAGACGAGTCGGGACGAGCCCTCGGAGAAAGAAGGGAGATGCGTCCTGAGGTGAGCCAGAGAAGCAGTTTTGGCTCCACCAGCAGTGTTGGCTCCACCAGCAGCTTTGGCTCCACAAGCAGCGTTGACTCCACCAGGCAGTTTCAACCCGTTACCCTGCGGGAACCAGATTGCGGTGGCATCGGTGGCCGTCGAGGTCCAGCCCGACGTCCAGTGCGGGATCAAGCCCGAACCATCTGCCCCAGCTGAACCTTCCCATTCCTCCTTCCAGCATTCATTCCTGCCATTCCATCCTTCTTGTGTACGTGAGTTTGTTTTGTTTGTCTTGTCCCAGGGAATAAGTTAAGCTTGTATAGTTAAGCTAGTATTTTCACTGTGTTACCTGCTTTTTCCATTTTCCCTGTATATAACCTTGACTGCTCCTTTTGCTTTAGTGTGTGAAAATAATAAATCATGTTATTCTTCTGTACGTCTTCTTCTTCCTCTTTACATTCGGTCGCTTTAGAGGTTTCCATATTGAATATCTGTGGCGCGATTTTGCCCAACGTCCAGGAATCGGGTTAGTCGGGGTAACTGTTAGGGCCGCGGCGCCATCCGCTCGGCAAATCAACATCCTATCCGCGGTCCGTAACAATATATTAGTCACATCTTGCATAACCACGTTGATATCCTTTTCAGCATACATTAGTCACATCTTGGATAACCACGATCATATCCTTTTCAGCATACATTTGTCATACCTTATATAACCACGTTGATATCCTTTTCAGCATATATTTGTCATATCTTGCATAACCACGTTCATATCCTTTTCAGCATATATTTGTCATATCTTATATAACCACGTTCATATCCTTTTCAGCATATATTTGTCATATCTTATATAACCACGTTCATATCCTTTTCAGCATATATTTGTCATATCTTTTATAACCACGTTCATATCCTTTTCAGCATACATTTGTCATATCTTATATAACCACGTTGATATCCTTTTCAGCATATATTAGTCACATCTTGCAAAACCACGTTGATATCCTTTTCAGCATACATTAGTCACATCTTGCATAACCACGTTGATATCTTTTTCAGCATACATTTGTCATAACTTGGATAACCACGTTCATATCCTTTTCAGCATACATTTGGCATACCTTATATAACCACGTTGATATCCTTTTCAGCATATATTTGTCATATCTTGCATAACCACGTACATATCCTTTTCAGCATACATTTGTCATATCTTATATAACCACGTTGATATCCTTTTCAGCATACATTAGTCACATCTTGCATAACCACGTTGATATCCTTTTCAGCATACATTAGTCACATCTTGCATAACCACGTTGATATCCTTTTCAGCATATATTTGTCTTATCTTGCATAACCACGTTCATATCCTTTTCAGCATACATTTGTCATATCTTATATAACCAACTTGATATCCTTTCAGCATACATTAGTCACATCTTGCATAACCACGTTGATATCCTTTTCAGCATACATTTGTCATATCTTGCATAACCACATAGATATCCTTTTCAGCATACATTAGTCATATCTTGCATAAACACGTTGATATCCTTTTCAGCATATATTTGTCATATCTTATATAACCACGTTCATATCCTTTTCAGCATATATTTGTCATATCTTATATAACCACGTTCATATCCTTTTCAGCATATATTTGTCATATCTTATATAACCACGTTCATATCCTTTTCAGCATATATTAGTCACGTCTTGCATAACCACGTTGATATCTTTTTCAGCATACATTTGTCATATCTTGGATAACCACGTTCAAATCCTTTTCAGCATACATTTGTCATACCTTATATAACCACGTTGATATCCTTTTCAGCATATATTTGTCATATCTTGCATAACCACGTTGATATCCTTTTCAGCATATATTTGTCATATCTTATATAACCACGTTGATAACCTTTTCAGCATACATTTGTCATATCTTATATAACCACGTTCATATCCTTTTCAGCATACATTTGTCATATCTTATATAACCACGTTCATATCCTTTTCAGCATACATTTGTCATACCTTATATAACCACGTTGATATCCTTTTCAGCATATATTTGTCATATCTTGCATAACCACGTTCATATCCTTTTCAGCATACATTTGTCATATCTTATATAACCACGTTGATATCCTTTTCAGCATACATTAGTCACATCTTGCATAACCACGTTGATATCCTTTTCAGCATACATTAGTCACATCTTGCATAACCACGTTGATATCTTTTTCAGCATATATTTGTCATATCTTGCATAACAACGTTCTTATCCTTTTCAGCATACATTTGTCATACCTTGTATAACCACGTTGATATCCTTTTCAGCATACATTTGTCATATCTTGGATAACCACGTTCATATCCTTTTCAGCATACATTTGTCATACCTTATATAACCAAGTTGATATCCTTTTCAGCATATATTTGTCATACCTTATATAACAACGTTGATATCCTTTTCAGCATATATTTGTCATATCTTGCATAACCACGTTCATATCCTTTTCAGCATATATTTGTCATATCTTATATAACCACGTTGATATCCTTTTCAGCATACATTTGTCACATCTTGCATAACCACGTTGATATCCTTTTCAGCATACATCAGTCACATCTTGCATAACCACGTTGATATCCTTTTCAGCATATATTTGTCATATCTTGCATAACCACGTTCATATCCTTTTCAGCATACATTTGTCATACCTTGTATAACCACGTTCATATCCTTTTCAGCATATATTTGTCATATCTTGCATAACCACGTTGATATCCTTTTCAGCATATATTTGTCATATCTTGCATAACCACGTTCATATCCTTTTCAGCATACATTAGTCACATCTTGCATCACCACGTTGATATCCTTTTCAGCATACATTTGTCATATCTTGGATAACCACGTTCATATCCTTTTCAGCATATATTTGTCATACCTTATATAACCACGTTCACATCATTTTCAGCATACATTTGGCATACCTTATATAACCACGTTGATATCCTTTTCAGCATACATTTGTCATACCTTATATAACCACGTTGATATCCTTTTCAGCATATTGTTACAGACACGACTTTGATGTTAAGGTGGGCCGAGCGGAATGGCCGTCGTGTCCGCACAAATTACCCGATTATACTCGACGTTGACGGAGCCGCGCTACGCTGGATCAATAAAGGAAAAGAAGACACCCGGCTGGATTATAATGACAGACACCAATGTTTCGATTCTCAATTATATTCGTAAGGAAAAGGTTAGATTACAGGGGCTAGAGGTATATCACAGGAAGACAGGCACTTAGACACACTCTTATATTAACCCCGGACAGACGACAGGTAAACGGGACAACGGCTGACTCACACGGGGATTGATGGCAAGGAAAGGCAGATAGCGATGGCTCAAGGTGCACTCTTGGCTCAAAGCAGGGTACAGTCCGGTCCAAAGATGCGGGGAGGTCACAGCGCTCGGAGGGGACGTTCTTTCTCAGGCGGGTCTTTCTCTCTCAGCGAGCGCAGGCAACGTTCTTTCTCAGGCGGGGCGCATCTGACTCAGCGCGCGCAGGTACTTCTTTCTCCAGCTGGGGGCGCATCTCTTGTCACATCCGGCGCGGGGCCGCGTATATCCGGCGGGGAGTGACACGCCCTCGGCTCGTTAGCTCCGCCTCGTGGAATCGGCACGTTGCTTCTCATTGGGTGCGTGCGGGGGGGTTACCGGCTCCGCCCTTGACGAGGAGCTGACAGCCAGCCCCTCTGGTAACCCCGTGGAGCGCCGAGCCGGTGTGAGGACGCATCCTCCGCCGCGCCGCCCCCATCTCCTCTGTTGTTGTAGTTATAGTTGTGGAAGAAGATGGAAGGAGGTATGGGAAAGGTCCTAAACTCACTACTGATGCCATATAATCACATTCTGGTGCAACGAAGAGTCAGAATTAATGGAAACGAGTCCTTAACTGACATAGATTAAGAATAACTAGCAAGATGTCCGAAAGTTGTCTACGTGTGGTGCGGTGGACCTGGGCACGACATTTAATGGGGGAATAAGGGGAAGGTCGGCTCTACTGAGTGTTATTTACATGCAATGGGACTAGGGAATGGGGGATTGGGGAAAGTTGGGGAGTATTGGAGAAATAGGGGAATATTTACAAGCGGATATGGAGGCCAAATTCCATATTCGCAACATTGCACCCTTCTCTACCCTCGGGGCGTCCCGACCCGATAAATTTTTACCTACTTTAGTGTGGCACGCAATGTAGTTCCCTCTACTATTAACTCGACCCTGAGTGCGACAGTTTTACAGATATTCACAAATGAGTAAATATGTCCCCCTGCGACGTTGCACCCTTCTCCTCACAGAAACACACCCACAGGATAACCGAATCCGGAAAGAATTCTCAAACTACACATACAGCCGGTAGGGAGCATTATTTACAAGACTACGCTGCTATTTACACTACGATCCAGGACCTGTTTTTGGAGGAACACATGCAGATGTTATGCATAGAGAGAGAGCGCGCTTGCCAACATCGATACACCAACCCATGAGTGCTCTGTGGCCGACGGCCTTTAATAACGTGCAGAGCAACCTTCCCGAGCATCAAAAGCACCACCCCACCACCAATCGGTGCAGTCACCATTGTTCATTGGAATAAAAATAAATTCGACAACCCCTAACCCTGCAGGTGTCTCTTGCTCTTCTTGTGGTGCACTTGGTGTTAACTAAAAGTGGTTCACCTGTATGGCATAGGTGCCACGTTGACCCATAGGTCCATCCCCGGGTGGTGCTTGGCCGCAAACGAACTGCGGTCCATTGTGGGTGGCCACAAACATTGCGGTCCATATGGTGTATCGATCCCGGCAGCAAACAGCGAAAGTGCAGGCCCACAACTGCGCAGCCAGCACCTCTCTCTCCTCTCTCTCTACCCCAAAGCCAGATCCTCGGAGGTGGGAGACAAAAGAAGCAGACAAGTGAGTAAGGTGGTAAGGGCGCAAAAGTGCACGCAATGTAAGGTGATGCACACTGGGGGCACATGGGAACCAGGTGAGACAGGTACGTTCCTATCGTACGCCCCCCCCCCACCAGGTAACCTACATGGCCCCTCCCTTACCCCTTACTGTATCCACAAAACACAACACTACCCATAAACATCTACTTTACAAATCAACAAACATCCCTACTGTCTTCCCCGTTCCTCCCATAAACCAAATTCGTCTTCTCTCCCTCCTAACCAATCAAATTTGCCATTTTTCAACTCTCATCAAAATTTGCCATTTTCAACTCAACATCAAAATTTGCCATTACCAATTCAACATCAGTCCCTCCTAGGGAGGGAGAGATGGAATCACCCCAATGTCTCATCCACGTCGTGATGCGTCTCACAAATCCACACAGCAATCTCATTTCCTGCAACAAAACAAAGAAAACACAGGTGTGGAGTCATCATCATCACCACAGGTAAGTGGCTGCGTATGGTGCGACAGGTTCATCAATCCTAACTATTTCCTAAGTGACTTTAACAATTTTACACTACCCGGGGTCTTTCTCCGGCCAAACCATTGGCCCTCTTACACTATGGGTTCTAAAAACCAATTCCCATTGGCCAAACTGTGGTGCTCTTCAATTTGGGGTCTCACTCCCCCGATTCATCTCCCGGTGCCCTCGCACAATTTCTGGGCTGTGGCGTGTACCTCTCCCAGTGGGTCTACCCACCTGCACACCTCCACCACTGCAGTTGCCTCCGAGCTTACCTGCTCCTTGCCCTAACCTAACTACCTGGGGAAGGCCCTCTGGCACTCTCCCCACTCGGTGCCCTCTCTGGCACTGGGCTACCCGATCCACACCCGGGATCCTCAGGCACCCACTCACAACTACCGGCTCCCAGAGCCCACCTGCGGCCTCACCTGGCCGACATCCTCACAGTGGTGGAGTGCTCAACCAACTACACACACTAACAGGCTACACGCCCAGCCATTTCCACAACACTAATGCACCCATCCACAATACCATTCTGCAACCGCACCACAAATGCCAATATCCAACCACAATTTACCTGTACCCTCTACCTAACACTTACACTACCCGCCCCGGGTATCCGTGATGGGGGTCCACTCTTCCCCCATCCACACCTTCGCACCATGCACACCACTCCGTACCACTTACTCCAACTCTCTCCACACACCTGTATTTGCACACCTGTGCTCTCACACCTGGTGCCACCTGCACCCTTCTCTCCCCAAGCGCATTCGCGCTGATCCACACACTCACTACTCATACACTGCTCCACACACCTGTCCAATTGCACACCTGTGCAATCACACCTGTTCCATCCTCACACACACGGCATCATCTCAGCTAACTACTCCCTTCTGAAACTTGCGCTTCCCAGTCGTCCCTTTAAACTATTGCGCTCCCACGTCATTATCATCCATACTAATCTACCTGCGTCCCCACTACAGGTATCAGTCACTAACTAAACTTAACGTTACCTACTGTCATCTTCTAGATCCCTACACACAATATCCTAACCCACCCGGGCTAGTTTTCACTGCCATACACCCCATAAGCTATTGCTCCTTTGCCCCCACCTGTGAGGGATGGTGGATTTGCCATCCCACCACATCGGGGGTCTCTCACTACCAATTTTGCACATCAAATTTCAATAAATCAAAAATTTGCCAATCACTACCCATCATCTGCCAATCACTACTGCCAATCCCTTGCCAATCATCAAATTTTGTTTTTCTCTAATTTTGGGTCCAAAACACTAACCTCATCACCCAGTCGACTCACTAATACCTCTCGGTGCGCCAATCCCTGTCCAAAGCCCGGCTTTGTAAAGCCAAGCAATGGATGCTGGTTGTTTTGTGCCAGCGGCTGGATGCGTCCGGCACTCGGTGCAGGGACGGGGGCTTACCCGGGCCGAGATCCCACGCATCACCTCGGCGTGGAGCCATCCAATGTCCCGATCTCGACCTGCCGGCACGTCTCAACAAAACGTGGTCGCCATAACGACCCTTCCTATCCAGCTGCCCGCTCCACCTAGTGGAGCACGGACGCGGCCGTTCAAAGCGAGGCCCGGCACGCACCGAGGGCCCGCTTCGGCTAAAAGTCGACCTAACCTCTAACCTGGTTACCGTCGATGCTTCACCTGGATTCTTACACCCCGCAGCCCGTTCCTTGCTCACACATCCAGCCGTTTCCATGCCCCTCGTACCTTTCCTTACACACCCAGGTACCCTCATTCCACTCACAGCCTTGGTCACACACCTGACCACCGAACACTGTGGCACACATTCGTTGCTCGCACACCTCACCAATACACCGCTTCGTGCCCCCTCCTCGGTCACCTCCTCTGTGACAATCACAGGTGTGCCCTCATTCGCACACCCAACCATGTGCCTCCCCACCAACTCCAGCGTGCATTCCCACTCACGCTCTACCATTCCAGGTGTGCATCCTTCCATCCCAGGTGTACATCCTCGCTCACCTGTCACAACCAACTCACTCTCCTTGTCACTCTCAATACTCTCACCTCCATTCCTGACAGCGCACTCACCCTTACTCTTGACAGCGCACTCTTTCCCCATGCACCTGTCCGTTACACACCTTTCTCGCGCACACTCTCCCATTACACCCTCTGTAACACTCACCACAGGTGTGCATTCTTCCTTACTTTTGACAGCGCACTCGTTCCCCATGCACCTGTCCGTCACACACCTTTCTCGCGCACACTCTCCCGTTACATCCTCTGTAACACTCCCCACACCGCGCTTCCATGTGCCCCCTCGCACACGCGCTACGACCGACTCACTCTCGCCAGCACCCTCACTCCTTGGCACGCACTTTTTCCTCACACACCCCAGAGTCGGACTTTCTCGCACACCTCCTTTTTCGCACACCAGACCTGTCGCACACTTCACCAACGGCCTCTCACGAACACCCGGGTCTATCTCGACCCCCAAGCTTATTAAATCCCCTGGCGCATCATACGCACGACCATATTGGTCACCACTTACACCAGGTCCTCTTCCTCTTCGCTTCTCCTCCATCACCTGCGAATCCCTCATCCGGTTAATGAGCACATCATCACGATCCAAACACAGACTTTGGACCAATTCTTTTACTTCCTCTTTTATCTCTTTGTTATCCCCTCTCCGTCGCTTCTTAATTTCGCTCATCCCTTCTTCCACTTCTTCTAGTTTCTGCTTCACCTCTTTTATTCCCCGGTACGTCTCCTCAAGCTCATCCTCTAAGGCTACCTTGACCGTTTCCAGGTGCGTCCTCACCTGCCGGTCCTTCGTCTCCATTACCTCTATCACCTCGTCCAACCTCGTTGTCAGTCCCTCACGTACCATCTGACATTCCCTCTTTGTCGCTATTAAATCGTTTTTTATGTCGTTTTGTGTCGCTTTTAAACCTCCCAATACCGCAGTGTTCTTTTGAACCTGCTCCGTTAGTTCTTTTTGTCCCTCCGTCAGCTGTTCCACCTCCTGCGTCAGGACCTCTATGCCCCCCTGTAACTTTACAGTCCCCTTTCTCACCTCCTTCTCCATGTGCTCCTTACAGTGCCTCACCTCCTCGCGCACTCCTCCGACCTCCTCACTCACACCTCTTCTGATCTCTTCTCCCATCACTTGCATCTCCTGCCCAGATGCCACCCTCATCTGCTCCATTTCCTCCCTGTGAGCATCCAGTTTGGTTTCTACCCCCATTCTGACCCCCTCTATCTGCTGCTCCATTTGTTTAACTTCCCTTTCCGCTTGGTTCCTCATGTCCCTCAATTTGCCTTCCATACTGTTTTCTAACCCCTCTAACCCTTTTTGCATCCCTTCCATTTGATTCTCTTGAGCGGCCATTCTGTTTTCTACCCCCGTTAACCCCTCCTGTATTTCCCCTAATCTATCGTCTAATTTCCCAAATTTCATGTCTAATCCCTTAAAATTATTGTCTAATCCCTCACTGGTACCCCTCGCTTCGTCCCTCATTACCCCCAATTGCTCACTCTGAGCCCTCGCTTCGTCCCTCATTACCCCCATTTGGCCCTCCAATCGCTCACCCTGAGCATCCATCCGGTTCCCCATTCTGTTTGCCATTTCTTCATTATTCTGGGCCATAAGGGCCTTCATTTGTATAAAAAACAAGTTCCAATCCACCGGGGGCGCTGCCACGGTCGCCGGCGCGGTGACCAGCGAGGCGCCATTTTGCGTGCTTGCTACCCTCGCTGTTTCGCTCTCCTCACGTGTCTCAATTTGGTCCTGGACCGACCCTGCTTCACTCTCCCCTACCGGACCCCAGCCGTCTTGATCCGCCATAGCGCGACTTGCAAAATTCGAGTTTCGTAAAACAAATCCAATTTTTTTTTTTTTTTTCGTTATAATTTCGGCGAGCGCAGTAACCGCGGGACCGCGCTCCGAATCGATTCGGTCGAGCGCCGTACGCGCTCCGGCTCGATTTTCCCTCCCAAAATTTGGGCCTAACTAATTTAGTCCCGGGTCCGAATCTCACTCCTCGACACCAATTGTTACAGACACGACTTTGATGTTAAGGTGGGCCGAGCGGAATGGCCGTCATGTCCGCACAAATTACCCGATTATACTCGACGTTGACGGAGCCGCGCTACGCTGGATCAATAAAGGAAAAGAAGACACCCGGCTGGATTATAATGACAGACACCAATGTTTCGATTCTCAATTATATTCGTAAGGAAAAGGTTAGATTACAGGGGCTAGAGGTATATCACAGGAAGACAGGCACTTAGACACACTCTTATATTAACCCCGGACAGACGACAGGTAAACGGGACAACGGCTGACTCACACGGGGATTGATGGCAAGGAAAGGCAGATAGCGATGGCTCAAGGTGCACTCTTGGCTCAAAGCAGGGTACAGTCCGGTCCAAAGATGCGGGGAGGTCACAGCGCTCGGAGGGGACGTTCTTTCTCAGGCGGGTCTTTCTCTCTCAGCGAGCGCAGGCAACGTTCTTTCTCAGGCGGGGCGCATCTGACTCAGCGCGCGCAGGTACTTCTTTCTCCAGCTGGGGGCGCATCTCTTGTCACATCTGGCGCGGGGCCGCGTATATCCGGCGGGGAGTGACACGCCCTCGGCTCGTTAGCTCCGCCTCGTGGAATCGGCACGTTGCTTCTCATTGGGTGCGTGCGGGGGGGTTACCGGCTCCGCCCTTGACGAGGAGCTGACAGCCAGCCCCTCTGGTAACCCCGTGGAGCGCCGAGCCGGTGTGAGGACGCATCCTCCGCCGCGCCGCCCCCATCTCCTCTGTTGTTGTAGTTATAGTTGTGGAAGAAGATGGAAGGAGGTATGGGAAAGGTCCTAAACTCACTACTGATGCCATATAATCACATTCTGGTGCAACGAAGAGTCAGAATTAATGGAAACGAGTCCTTAACTGACATAGATTAAGAATAACTAGCAAGATGTCCGAAAGTTGTCTACGTGTGGTGCGGTGGACCTGGGCACGACATTTAATGGGGGAATAAGGGGAAGGTCGGCTCTACTGAGTGTTATTTACATGCAATGGGACTAGGGAATGGGGGATTGGGGAAAGTTGGGGAGTATTGGAGAAATAGGGGAATATTTACAAGCGGATATGGAGGCCAAATTCCATATTCGCAACAATATATTTGTCATATCTTGCATAACCACGTTCATATCCTTTTCAGCATACATTTGTCATACCTTATATAACCACGTTGATATCCTTTTCAGCATACATTTGTCATATCTTGGATAACCACGTTGATATCCTTTTCAGCATAAATCTGTCATACCTTATATAACCACGTTGATATCCTTTTCAGCATACATTTGTCATATCTTGGATAACCACGTCGATATCCTTTTCAGCATAAATCTGTCATACCTTATATAACCACGTTGATATCCTTTTCAGCATAAATCTGTCATACCTTATATAACCACGTTGATATCCTTTTCAGCATACATTTCTCATATCTTATATAACCACGTTGATATCCTTTTCAGCATACATTTGTCATATCTTGGATAACCACGTCGATATCCTTTTCAGCATAAATCTGTCATACCTTATATAACCACGTTGATATCCTTTTCAGCATAAATCTGTCATACCTTATATAACCACGTTGATATCCTTTTCAGCATACATTTCTCATATCTTATATAACCACGTTGATATCCTTTTCAGCATACATTTGTGATATCTTGGATAACCACGTCGATATCCTTTTCAGCATAAATCTGTCATACCTTATATAACCACGTTGATATCCTTTTCAGCATAAATCTGTCATACCTTATATAACCACGTCGATATCCTTTTCAGCATAAATCTGTCATACCTTATATAACCACGTTGATATCCTTTTCAGCATAAATCTGTCATACCTTATATAACCACGTTGATATCCTTTTCAGCATACATTTCTCATATCTTATATAACCACGTTGATATCCTTTTCAGCATACATTTGTGATATCATATATAACCACGTTGATATCCTTTTCAGCATATATTTGTCATATCTTATATAACCACGTTGATATACTTTTCAGCATACATTTGTCATATCATATACACTACTCACAATAAGTTAGGGATATTGTGGGAGTGAGTTTATGTTTTTTTTCGGGGTTAGGGTTAGGGTATTGAAATCAAGAATGCTGTGTTTTTTCACACATTAATAACCATAGAATTAGGACCAACAACTTTTTTCAACATAATTAATACACAAAATCAACCACACCGAAGAACCTGCCAATATCCCGAACTTATTGTGAGCAGTGTGTAACCACGTTCATATCCTTTTCAGCATACATTTGTCATATCTTATATAACCATGTTGATATCCTTTTCAGCATATATTTGTCATATCTTGTATAACCACGTTGATATCCTTTTCAGCATATATTTGTCATATCTTACATAACCACATTGGTATCCTTTTCAGCATACATTTGTCATATCTTATATAACCACGTTGATATCCTTTTCAGCATACATTTGTCATATCTTATATAACTACGTTGATATCCTTTTCAGCATACATTTGTCATATCTTGCATAACCACGTTCATATCCTTTTCAGCATACATTTGTCATATCTTGCATAACCACGTTGATATCCTTTTCAGCATACATTTGTCATATCTTACATAACCACGTTCATATCCTTTTCAGCATACATTTGTCATATCTTGCATAACCACGTTGATATCCTTTTCAGCATAAATCTGTCATGTCTTGTATAACCACGTTGATATCCTTTTCAGGATACATTTGTCATATCTTATATAACCACGTTGATATCCTTTTCAGCATACATTTGTGATATCTTATATAACCACATTGATATCCTTTTCAGCATACATTTGTCATATCTTATATAATCACGTTGATATCCTTTTCAGAATACATTTGTCATATCTTGTATAACCACATTGATATCCTTTTCAGCAAACATTTGTCATAACTTGTATAACCACATTGATATCCTTTTCAGCTTACATTTGTCATATCTTATATAACCACATTGATATCCTTTTCAGCATACATTTGTCATATCTTATGTAACCACGTTGATATCCGTTTCAGCATACATTTGTCATATCGTATGTAACCACGTTGATATCCTTTTCAGCATACATTTGTCATACCTTATAAAACCACATCGATATCCTTTTCACCATACATTTGTCATGTCCTATATAACCCCGGTGATATCCTTTTCAGCATGCATTTGACATATCTTATATAACCACGTTGATATCTTTTTCAGCATACATTGGTCATATCTTATATAACCACGTTGATATCCTTTTCAGCATACATTTGTCATATCTTATATAACCACGTCGATATCCTTTTCAGCATACATTTGTGATATCTTATATAACCACGTTGACATCCTTTTCAGCATTAATCTGTCATATCATAGATAACCACATTGATATCCTTTTCAGCATACATTTGTCATGTCCTATATAACCCTGGTGATATCCTTTTCAGCATGCATTTGACATATCTTATGTAACCACGTTGATATCCTTTTCAGCATACATTTGTCATACCTTATATAACCACATTGATATCCTTTTCAGCATGCATTTGTCATGTCCTATATAACCCCGGTGATATCCTTTTCAGCATGCATTTGACATATCTTATATAACCACGTTGATATCGTTTTCAGCATAGATTTGTCATATCTTATATAACCACGTCGATATCCTTTTCAGCATACATTTGTCATATCTTATAGAACCACGTTGATATCCTTTTCAGCATAAATCTGTCATATCTTGCATAGCCACGTTGATATCCTTTTCAGCATACATTTGTGATATCTTATATAACCACGTTGATGTCCTTTTCAGCATACATTTGTCATATCTTATATAACCCTGGTGATATCCTTTTCAGCATACATTTGTCATAACTTATATAACCATGTTGATATCCTTTTCAGCATACATTTGGCATAACTTATATAACCACGTTGATGTCCTTTTCAGCATACATTTGTCATATCTTGTATAACCACGTTGATGTCCTTTTCAGCATACATTTTTCATATCTTATATAACCCTGGTGATATCCTTTTCAGCATACATTTGTCATATCTTGTATAACCACGTTGATATCTTTTTCAGCATACATCTGTCATATCTTATATAACCACGTTCATATCCTTTTCAGCATACATTTGCATATCTTATGTAACCACGTTGATATCTGTTTCAGCATACATCTGTCATATCTTATATAACCACGCTCATATCCTTTTCGGTGTCCATCAATATTCATCTGCTCCTCTTCCACAAAGAGTTTGGAACAATATTGTTGCGGTTCTGAAAGTGTACATATATGATTAATAAAGGTTAAAGGTTTTTCCCCCATAGTTGGTTCACATGCAACATGTAGGTTACCTTCGAACGTTAGTTATTTCATAGTATATGTGAGATAAGGACATTTCCAATAGTGATACCTGCGTTGTGTAAAGAAATAAATAAGAGTAGGTCCCGTTCATTTTGCCTCCACCCTCCAAATCGACCTCGTTGAGCAGCATCCATCCCGCGCCCCGATTCGGCTAATGCACCTAACTTGCCAGCAGCGTTCGCTGCTCTTGGGTTTTCGCTCAAACCAGCCCAGATGCCACAAGGTAAGGCTTGGAAATGGGGCGGAGCGCGAGGTCGGGAGTGTGGCCACGTCAAGCAGACATCAAGGGCGGAGCCGGTAAGACCCCAACAACCAACCAGGGCTCAGTGGGCATGGCCTAAGGGGCGTGGTCAGAGCGCGGCTGGGACATTCGAGGGGCTGGGCAGCGCTATATAATCGCGCATGCAAAGCCTTTCATCAGGACTGATGAGCGAGGGGCTTTGTAAGAGGACTGATGAGCGAGGGGCTTTGTAAGAGGACTGATGAGCGAGGGGCTTTGTAAGAGGACTGATGAGCGAGGGGCTTTGGAAGAGGTCTGATGCGCTTGATCGGGAGGTCTGATGCGCTTGATCGGGAGGACTGATGCGCTGGATCGAAAGGACTCGCGTGATATGGACGGTGAAGGACTCTTGTTGGACTGCGTCAAAGGTCTGGTACCAGGAGACTGATGAGCATTGAGAGAACTGCGAGGACTCGTTGGGAGGGCCCTGTGTTAAAGGACTTGTCGTTGTGAAAGCATTGCTGGAGCGGCGCAT
Organism: Myxine glutinosa; assembly: GCF_964187855.1. Taxonomy (NCBI): domain Eukaryota; kingdom Metazoa; phylum Chordata; class Myxini; order Myxiniformes; family Myxinidae; genus Myxine; species Myxine glutinosa. The sequence continues at coordinate 32,821,944 of NC_136274.1, read as the reverse complement.
TGCAGAGGCCTTGTGAAAGCGGCGCATTGTATTGAACTATACTGGGAACACGTATAAAGCGCCGGTATATCTATTACATACGCAGCCACACCAGTGTAATCGCCCAGCTTACTGATCCCCCCCCCCCACCCCCACCCTCCCCCTGATAATTGTCCGATCCACGCCAACGACACGCGGAGAGCTTGCCTGCCATCTACCATCGTCTTCATGGTACCAGTCGGGCACCGGAGCGAGCTGTGGACACGGTCCTTTGGACCATCAACCCAACCATCTACAACCCCCGTGTGAGTCCGAGTCTGAGTGCGAACGGGCCCGTGTCCAGCGATAAGTTAAGACTGTTATTAAGGCTGCCTTGTGTATTCTGTGCTTCTTCTTCCTGTGTAAATAATTAATAAACCAATCTGTTCTTCCTTTTCCTCTTGATTCGACCGTTTTAGTGATTTCTCCATTGGGTAAACGTGGCACGATTAGGAACCGCTCCAATCGGGTTAGTACCTGTTGACGGCCCGAATCGCGGCTCGCTATCGCTCGGCGTGTCCACTAAAACCGTGGTTCGGGCGGGGTTATTTCCTTGCTTCATGGCCATCGTTAGTAATTAGGTAATAAGAATTCGGCTTACGACCCTACCTAACGTCGTCCGGAAGGAACGTCATAGCCCCGGATTGCGTCGGCTAGATAATAGACAAGGGGATTAATCCCCCCTTGGTAAGGGGAAGGCCGACGTTTGAGATCCACAACAATTGGTAGTCAGGAGTGGGGATTTGGAACCTGGGACTAAAAATTTTTAGACCAAATTTTGGACACCAATTTTGCACATTGGGCGCAACAATTGGTGTCGGGGAGTGGGATTTGACCCGAAGTGCGCTTAACGCACTCAAAATTACGAGCGGCGGAAATTGTACTAACATCTAAATTTGAATCGTGCCATGGATAACCAAGGCGGTCGGATGCCGGTGGGGGTAGATGAGGAGGAGCTAGAAATAACCCAGGACCCCCGGGAAGAATTGGAACAGTTGGCAATGGAGGACATTAATGAGGGGCAGGTAGCAGGAGAGGAACAAAATGGCGGTGCCTCGCACGTGGCAGCGAGAGCGGAGCCCACAGCACCAGTGAATATGGACCTTTTTATGATGCAAATGATGGCCTTTATGGTCAAGATGGGGGAAGAAATGGAAAAAATGAATGGGACAATGGGTGCCAAAAAGGACGAGATAAAAGCTCAGAGAGAGCAATTGGGAAATCGAATTGGGGGATTAGAAAGCAAATTGGGAGGCCAATTGAAGGACGTGGGTGGCCAAATGGGAGAAATGAACGAGGGGTTAGTGGGGTTGGAAAACAGGATGGGCATCCAAGAGAATCGAATGAAAGGGATGAAAGACGGGTTAAAAGGGTGTGGTAACAGAATAGGTGGCCAAATAAAAAAAAATGGGGAAGGACATAGACCGCAGATCGAGCAGGAAAGGCACATTGGTACACGACGAGGTAGCGTGACTTGAGGAACATGGGGAAAGCGAGGTTGAGCCAAGCACAGCCGGGTGGACCGGGGTAGAAATCGCGACACGGGGTGTAGAAAAGCCCGACGGCCGCCAAATTAGAAAATTTTATTTTATTAGCACCGGTGGTCGTCGAGGAAAAAGAAATTGAAATAAAAGAAATAGTGGAAATTGGGGCTGAAGAGACGGCAGACTTAGAAAATCAATCGCGGGAGGAAAAGATGGAATATGTACAAAGTCTGCATTCGCATTGTGATGTCGTGCTGAATAAACAAAATGAAAGTTTGCAGATGCGGTTAGAGGAGAAAAGGATCCCGAAGGTAAGTAGGGTTGTGTATGGCGTGAAAAGGTTTGGCGCGAAAGTGTTTGGCACGAAAAGATTATTCGCGGGCTTGGGATCGCGACGTCACGCGGGCGCTTGTGGGAGGTCCGTGGTGAGCTTTGTGAAAGTAAATGGCGCGCGTGTGAGGGAAAGGTGTGTGCCGAAGCGTGAGTGTGTAACGGAAGAGTGTGAAACAGAGTGTGTTACTGAGAGTGAGAGTGAGTGCACAACGGAGTGTATGTGGGAAGAGTGTGTTGAAACGGAGTGTGGGACAGAGTGTGGAACAGAGTGTGCAATGGCCGAGGAGAGCGTGCGGGAGTGCATGCCGGAACGGGGGATTGGGTGTGCAATATAGTGCACACCCGTGAGTTATGGAGAACGTAACGGAGGAGTGTGTGCAAGAATGTGCGCAAGGGTGTGCGGTGATGATTGGGTATGTGCAGGAGTGCACACCCGTGGGTATTACAGACAGTGCATGAGAGGAATGCGTGGAAGAGAAGTGTGTAACAGAGTGTGCGAGTAGAATGGGTGCACCAGGGTGTGCGCGAGGATGTGTAGTAAGGGAGTGTGTGAGCGGCGTGAGTGGAGTGAGCCGGAGTGTATGGGGATGCCTGGATGTGCGAGAGAGGAGTGGGCCGCGAGGTGTGGATGTGAGAATGCAACTCGAGCATCGACGCAGACCGGGGCAGCGTTTAGGGCGACGTACAGCCAACGCGAGCTCTCACGGCGTGGTGCGCTTTGTGTGCTGCGGGGGCCGGCGGGGATCGTTGCCGCGGCGGTCTCGCAAGGAGCGCCGTGCACGATCCAGGCCGGGCCCCGCCCTGTATGGTCGGTGCCGCGTCGTAAAGGCGAACGGCACGGTTTGGGGGGAGGAAGGCCAGGTCAGACCTTCGCCCCCTGGCGGGCGCGGTGCTCCGGCCGGGGGAGGTTGGGTCATCGTGCCGGAGACCGGAAGGCTCCGCGCCGAGATGGCGCCTGGAACCTTGGTCAGAGTATGCCTCCTCCCCAGAATCGAAAATGCCGGACGGAACCGACCTACAGGAGACTGACCATCCGCATGCATTGCTCGGCATTGCGAAGCCGAGCTGTAAGGACGCTGTATTCCCGCACTGAGAGGCTCAAGTGGACAGATAGTCATAGCAGTCGTGATGGCGAATGGTAGCTTTACCATTCACCTCACGTTGGGGCAGAGGAGCAGTAGTTTATGGGGTTTGGCAGTGTGAAATAGCCGAGGGCGGGCTAGGATAATTGTTAGGGACCTAGAAGTGACTTTAGGAGACCGAGATTTAAGTAGTGACTTTTGTACCGGTAGTGGGGACGTAGTCAGATTAGATGGATGATAATGACGAGGGAGTGCTTAGTGTAAGGGAAGACGGGGAAAGCACAAGTATTAGAGGGAAGGAGATAGTTAGATGATGCTGTGTGTGTGAGTATGAGGATGCGCTTTAGGTGCAATGAGGAATTGAGTGAAATTGTTTGTGGATGAACTTGGTGAAATGAGGCATTGGTCATGAATGGTTGTGTGTGTGAGAAGCTGGTTATTGGGGAACTTGGTGAAATGAGGCAATGGTCTGGGCTGACCGGAGAAAGTGTATGAGTGGTGTATTGAGGATGTGTGTAAGTGTGTTGAGTGATTGACTTGCATGGGGTGCAAGTGAATAAATTGTGTGGAATAAATGGTGTGGAGTAAATGGTGTGTGGAATGAGTTGAGTGGAGTGCATGGTGCGAAGGAGTGGACGGGGGAAGATGGACCCCTTCACGAGTACCCGGGGAGGGTAGTTTAATGTTAGGTAGAGGGAGTAGGTAAATTTGTTGGATATTTACATCTGTGGTGCGAGTAGTAGCAAGTTGTTGCTTTGAGGGGTGCATGAGTGAGTGGAATGGCTGGGCGTGTGAGCCTGTTGGTGAGTATGGTTAAATGGGCACTCCACCACTGGTAGTCTGTCGGCCAGGTGAGGCCGCAGGTAGGCTCTGGGAGCCAGGTAGCGTTCAGTGTAGAGTTCAGTGGGGCCCGAGGATCCTAAGAGAGGACCCGGGTAGCCCAATGCCAGAGAGGGCATCACGGGGTGAGAGAGAGCCAGGAGGGCCTTCCCCAAGTTAGGGTAGTCGCAGGAGCTAGGCAAGCTTGGGTGGCGACTCCAGTGGCAGAGGTGCACACTGCACAGGTAGGTAGACCTGCTGGTAGAGCCACACGACCCAGCCCCGAAATTGGGCGAGGGCAGAGTGAGAAAAAATGGGGGAGTGAGACCCCAAATTTGGTAGGCACCACAGGATGGTCGATGGGAATTGGTTTTTAGAACCACATAGTGTAAAGTTGCCAATTGGCAGGGCAAGACCCCGGGTAGAGTAACGGTGTTAATGTCAGTTAGAGGATAGTTAGGATGAAATCTCTTCGCACCATCCACATCCACTCACCAAGGTGACAGGACTCCACACCAGGTTTTTGCAGACGATTTGGAATGAAAGACGCATCATGACGTGGAAGTGACATTGTGTGTGATTCCATCCCTTCCTTCTTGGGAGGGATTGGATGACGAATTTGGTTTAGGGGGAGATATGGGAGATGAGACGGTAGACGGAATTTGTAAATTGTAAATACGGGGAGGGGCAAGGGTAGAGTAGGCTGACGTGGGGGGTGACGAACGGCTAGGGACGAGCTTTCTCCACTCACTCTCCCGCGCCCCTCATGTTGCATTACCTCGTATTGATGTGTACCCTTGCGCCCTTTCCCCCGCTAACCTCTGCTTTGTCTTTCCTCCCCACCCATGGACCCATTATATTTTGTTGAGGGGAGTGTGCAGGTACCCTGAGCTGTGCGCCTGCACTTTTGCACTGCACCCTGCTGCCTGTTGCCTGCACCGGTACACCATATGGACCACACGGTCTGTGGCCTGGCACCTTTGCTTGGGCAGACAATCGCTGCAAGCGTTATCTTGCTCCTGCGGACCACTGTGTTTTAAGTGGCCTCGATGCCATGCAGTCGGACCACCTAAGATGGCCCTGCTGGCCGAAATAAAAAGCGGACACGGTTTGTGCACTTTTTATTATTCCGGTGTGCCAGGAAAAGAAGATCTTGTGGCGGACACGAAAGCCCACTGGCATGGTGACATCATTCCGCGCACCAAGTGGGCGGCGGCCACGCCCGAGGGGTAGGCGTGGCCTGAGGATATACACGGGGCGCGCAGCCCGGAGCGCGCTAGTGTTACAGTGAGCTCCTGAAATAAAGACGCTTATAAGTTACCGCTTGTCCGCTTCCTCCTTGCTCGCAAGCAGCGCGCGTAACGCCGCGCTTTACTGGTGACCCTCGACGTTGGATCTGCCGGAGCGATCCTTCCACACACGACGCCATTGCCATGGCCAACTTCATCAAACTTCCCGAATTTTGGGAGGCCCAGGCCGAAGTCTGGTTCGTCCAAGCCGAAGCCCAATTTCAGCTTCGGCGCCTCACCGGCGACGACACGCGCTACTGCCACGTCGTCGCCTCCCTCGGGCCCGGCACGGCCGCTCGAGTTGTGTCCGTCCTTCGCCACCCACCGGACGGCCACAAGTACGAGGCACTCAAGCGGCTACTCCTAGCCACGTTCGGCCTCACGGACGACGCACGGGCCGACCGCCTCCTGGATCTCCCCGAGCTCGGCGACACGCGCCCGTCGGTCCGAATGGACCATATGCTGTCACTGTTGGGCGACGAAGCCCCCGGTTCTCTATTCCGGGCGCTTTTCCGTTGCCAACTTCCAGCGCAGGTTCGCCTCGCGTTGGCCGGGACCGTGCTAACGGAACCCCGAGCATTGGCAGCCGAGGCGGACAGGTACTTTGCGGCCGTCACGGACCTCGAGGCTGATGCTGCTGATGATGCTGATCCACAGCATCAGCTTACACAGCATACGCAGCATGCTGATACGCACCTCGTGACCGCCGCCACGCCTCGCCCACCGCCGCGGCGAAAACCGCCACCGCGGGGAAACCCGCCAACTCCACCGGCCTGGTGGAGCCAGCCGCGCTCCTCCAGCTCCACCACCTGGTGCTGGTTCCACGCCAAGTTCGGCCACGAGGCTCGGCAGTGTCATCCGCCATGCTCCTTCAACAGGTCGGGAAACGCCCGGGCCGGCGCTCAATAGTGGCGATGAGCGCCGGCCGTTCGAGCAGCCTGCTGTTCATAATGGACACCTTATCCGGGTGCCGTTACCTGTGCGACACGGGAGCGCAGGTGAGTGTCGTTCCCGCCGGTACGTCAGACAAGCACGCCGCGGGCGGGGGCCCCGCGCTGCTTGCCGCGAACGGGACGCCCATCCGTACGTACGGAAAACGCTGCCTCTCTCTGTGGTTCGGAGGGCAGGTTTTCCGATGGACGTTCGTCACCGCCGACGTGCCCATGGCACTGCTTGGCGCGGACTTCCTGTGTGCTAATGGGCTCCTGGTCGACGTAAAGCGCAGACGTCTTGTCCAGGCCGAGACGTTCAGCTCGCTCGCTTGTGCGCTGCCCAGCTCGTCGAGCAGCTCAACGAGCGGCTCGCCGAGCGGCTTGCCAAGCGGCTTGCCAAGCGGCTTGCCGAACGGTTCGGTTCCGGCCACGTTGATCTGTACGCTTCCGGCAGCGGACGCATTCACCCGCCTCCTCGCCGGCTTCCCGGCCCTCACGCGGCCCACCTTCTCGGCGGGGTCCGTCAAGCACGGGGTGGCCCATCACATCCCCACCGTCGGGCCACCGGTCTACGCCCGGGCACGCCGCCTCGAGCCGACGAAGCTGGCGGTGGGAAAAGCGGAGTTCGCTACCCTGGAGCGACTCGGCATTGTTCGGCGCTCGGAGAGTGCTTGGGCGTCGCCGCTGCACATCGTGCCGAAGCCCGGCGGGGGATGGTGACCGTGCGTGGACTATCGCCGTCTCAATGACGCCACCACTCCCGACCGCTACCCCGTCCCCCACATTCAGGACTTTTCCGCCTGTTTGGCGGGCATGTCCTTCTTCTCAAAGGTGGACCTCATACGCGGCTACCATCAGGTCCCCGTCAGGCCGGAGGACGTCCCGAAGACGGCGGTCATCATGCCATTCGGACTCTTCGAGTTCCTGCGGATGCCCTTCGGTCTGAAGAATGCGGCTCAGGCGTTCCAGCGACTGATGGACAGCGTCCTGCGCGACTTGGATTTTGTCTACTTCTACCTGGACGATATCCTCGTCGCCAGCGCGTCCCGCGAAGAGCACCTACGCCACCTCCGCATGCTCTTCGAACGCCTGGGCCAGCATGGCCTGATTGTGAACCCCGCAAAGTGCCGGTTCGGCGTCGCCGTAATCGATTTTCTGGGGCACTGTGTCACCAGGCACGGAGCCGTCCCCCTGCCGGCCAAGGTGGAGGCGGTGAAGGGGTTTCCGCGCCCCCGCACGATCAGAGGGCTGCAGGAGTTCCTGGGCATGGTGAACTTTTACCATCGGTTCCTGCCCCGTATCGCCCAGCTCCTGCGCCCCCTGCACGTAGCTCTCCGAGGTAAGCCGGGCAAAGGCGACGTTACCTGGACCAAGCAGATGGACACGGCATTCACGGGCGCGAAGCTCGCCTTGGCTAACGCCACCATGCTCGCGCACCCGGCGCCCGATGCACCGATCGCCCTCACCACCGACGCCTCGGACTACGCGGTGGGCGCGGTGCACGAGCAATGGGTGCGTGGAGCTTGGCAACCGCTGGCATTCTTTAGCCGGCAGCTTTGCCTGCCCGAACGCCGTTACAGTACCTTCGACCGCGAGTTGCTCGGGCTTCACTTGGCGGTCAGGCACTTCCGCCATCTGCTCGAGGGCCGTGCGTTCACGGCCTTCGTCGACCACAAGCCGCTGATCTTCGCGATGGGCAAGGTCACCGAGCCGTGGTCGGCCCGGCAGCAGCGTCACCTCTCGGCCGTGTCCGAGTACACGACGGACATCCGGCACGTCGCGGGGAAGGACAACCCGGTGGCGGATTGCCTTTCCCAGGCCGTCGCCCACGCAGTCCACCTCGGCATCGACTATGCCTGGATGGCAGCGGCCCAGGCCGCTGACCCCGACGTCCAGGCCTTGCGGACCGCCGTCACGGGCCTCCGCGTCACCGAGGTGCCGTTCGATGGCGCGGGCGCGGCCCTCTTGTGCGACGTCTCCCTCGGGCGGCCTCGCCCCATCGTGCCCGCGGGCTGGCAGCGCCAGGTGTTTGACGCCATCCACGGCCTGTCCCACCCGGGAGCGAGGGCCTCCCAAAGGTTGATCGCCGACAAGTTCGTCGCCCCTCCGGAAGGCCGTCCGCGGCTGGGCCAGGACGTGCCTCGCGTGCCAGCGTGCCAAGGTGCACCGGCACCCCCAGACCCCGTTGGCCCCGTTGGCCCCGTTCACGGTGCCGGAACGCCGGTTTGACCACATCCACGTGGACCTGGTGGGACCTCTGCCCCCCTCGCGGGGTTTCACCCACGTCCTCACCATGGTGGACCGCACCACCCGGTGGCCGGAGGCCATGCCCTTGGCGTCGACGACGGCGGTGGACGTCGCGCAGGCTTTCATCGCCACCTGGGTCGCCCGGTTCGGCGCCCCCTCAGACATCTCGTCCGACCGCGGCCCCCAGTTCACCTCGGAGCTCTGGGGGGCGGTCGCGCAGGGGCTCGGGGTCCGGCTGCACCGAACCACGGCCTACCACCCCCAGGCTAACGGCCTGTGTGAGCGATTTCACCGCTCATTGAAGGCCACACTCCGGGCCACCCTCGGAGACGGCGGCTGGGTCGACAGGCTCCCCTGGGTCCTGCTGGGCCTCCGGACGGCGCCCAAGGAGGACCTGCGCGCATCCGCGGCAGAGTTGGTCTTCGGGCAACCGCTGCGGGTGCCGGGCGAGTTCCTCCCCGACTCCACGGCACCATGATCCGCGGCACAGCAGCGCTCCGCTCTGCAAGAGACCGCCCAGAGGTTCGCCCCGGTGTCAACGGCATGCCACGGGCACCCACCGACGCACGTCGCCCCGGAGCTTCACACGGTGGAGTACGTCTTCGTCCGCCACAATGCCCACCGGACACCCCTGCAGCCCCCGTACGACGGGCCTTTCCGCGTGCTGGAGACCGGGGCGAAGCACTTCACCCTGGACATCGGTGGTACTCCTGACCGCGTTTCTGTAGACCGCCTCAAGCCGGCCCACCTCGACGTGGACCATCCACCGCCAGTGGCCCGACCCCCGCGTCGGGGCCGCCCCCCTGCAGGCGGACCCCCGGCACCGCCCCCCTGCGGGCGGACCCCCGGCACCGCCCAGCCCCGCCGCCACGCCACCCCCCGGTCCTGCACCCATCCCAGGGGCAGCCAGGGGCATCCCACCTGGCATCCCTGCACCCCGGACGCCGCCGATCGCCAGGGGGCACTTCGGCCGGGTCATCCGTCTGCCCCGCAAACTGGCCCTCCATGTGCGTGGGAATTCTGGGGGGGCGCGTGTGGCGGACACGAAAGCCCACTGGCGTGGTGACATCATTCCGCGCACCAAGTGGGCGGCGGCCACGCCCGGGGGGTAGGCGTGGCCTGAGGATATACACGGGGCACGCAGCCCGGAGCGCGCTAGTGTTGCAGTGAGCTCCTGAAATAAAGACGCTTATAAGTTACCGCTTGTCCGCTTCCTCCTTGCTCGCAAGCAGCGCGCGTAACGCCGCGCTTTAATCTCCAAATTATTACGGCACACCGAAGAAGAAGAGGAGCAGCCAAGATACAACGGCCCAGCAGCCAAGCAAGCCCAAGACGTCATTCATTATTATTGAAATGTGATTGTGCATTTTGGTGCTTTTTGTGCATTTTTTTTTTTTTGTGCATATGGTGTATGGTGTATTGGTGCAGTGCATTCTGTGTTTCCTCTTCTCAAAATTCCTTTTCTCTCCCACAAAAAGAACAGGTCCTGGGTTGTAGTATTGTAAATAATTAGTAGTCTTGTAAATAACATGCTCCCCACCGGCTTCATGCATAGTTTGGGAATTCTTTCCGTAATTCGGTTAATTGTGGGCGTGAGTCAGTTAGTTAGTACACAACGCAGTAGGTGGGACATATCCAGTGTTTAAAACTGTCGCACTCAGGGTGTTAGAGTAAATGTAGAGGGTAACCACACCTAAGTGTCACACTAATGGTTATAAAGTAGTCCTGACCCTTGCATCAGAACCGGTCGGGCTCAATGGTGTGTGGGTCCGGCTCGGGCACGAGCCTGGCGAAGGAGGGGTGCAGTGTTGCAGTTCTGAAAGTGTACATATATGATTAATAAAGGTTAAAGGTTTTGCCCCCATAGTTAGTCCACATGCAACACGTAGGTCACCTTAGAACGTTAGTTATTTCATAGTATATGTGAGATAAGGACATTTCCAATAGTGATACCTGCGTTGTGTAAAGAAATAAATAAGAGTAGGTCCCGTTCATTTTGCCTCCACCCTCCAAATCGACCTCGTTGGGCAGCATCCATTCCCACGCCCCGATTCGGCTAATGCACCTTGCTTGCCAGCAGCGTTCGCTGCTCTTGGGTTTTCGCTCAAACCAGCCCAGATGCCACGAGGTAAGACCTGGAAAAGGAGCGGAGCGCGAGGTCGGGGGTGTGGCCATGTCAAGCAAACATCAAGGGCGGAGCCGGTAAGAGCCCAACAACCAACCAGGACTCAGTGGGCATGGCCTAAGGGGCGTGGTCAGAGCGCGGCTGGGACATTCGAGAGGGTTTGCTGGGCGGGGCTAAATAATCGCACACGCAAAGCCCTTCATCAGGACTGATGAGCGAGGGGCTTTGTAAGAGGACTGATGAGCGAGGGGCTTTGTAAGAGGACTGATGAGCGAGGGGCTTTGTAAGAGTTCTGATGCGCTTGATCGGGAGGTCTGATGCGCTTGATCGGGAGGACTGATGCGCTGGATCGAAAGGACTCGCGTGATAAGGACGGTGAAGGACTCTTGTTGGACTGCGTCAAAGGTCTGGTACCAGGAGACTGATGAGCATTGAGAGAACTGCGAGGACTCGTTGGGAGAGCGCCCTGTGTTAAAGGACTTGTCGTTGTGAAAGCATTGCTGGAGCGGCGCATTGCAGAGGCCTTGTGAAAGCGGCGCATTGTATTGACCTATACTGGGAACGCGTATAAAGCGCCGGTATCTCTATTACGTACGCGGCCACGCCAGTGTAATCGCCCAGCTTACTGATCACCCCCCCCCCCCCCCGATAATTGTCCGATCCACGCCAACGGCACGCGGAGAGCTTGCCTGCCATCTCCCATCGTCTTTGTGGTACGAGTCGGGGACCGGAGCGAGCTGTGGACGCGATCCTTTGGACCATCAACCCGACCATCTACAACCCCCGTGTGAGTCTGAGTTTGAGTGTGAACGGGCCCGTGTCCAGGGATAAGTTAAGACTGTTATTAAGGCTGCCCTGTGTATTCTGTGCTTCTCCTTCTTCCTGTGTAAATAATTAATAAACCAATCTGTTCTTCCTTTTCCTCTTGATTCGACCGTTTTAGTGATTTCTCCATTGGGTAAACGTGGCACGATTAGGAACCGCTCCAATCGGGTTAGTACCTGTTAACGGCTCGAATCGCGGCTCGCTATCGCTCGGCGTGTCCACTAAAACCGTGGTTCGGGCGGGGTTATTTCCTTGCTTCATGGCCAGCGTTAGTAATTAGGTAATGAAAATTCGGCTTACGACCCTACCTAACGTCGTCCGGAAGGAACATCATAGCCCCGGATCGCGTCGGCTAGATAACAGACAAGGGGATTAATCCCCCCTTGGTAAGGGGAAGGCCGACGTTTGAGATCCGCAACAATATAATAATGGTTGATTTCTCACATTACCAAAGCATTGATTTTTAGCTCACCTGGAATGAAGTTCAGGGGAGCTTATGTGATGGCACATCGTCCGTCAGTCAGTCAGTCAGTCAGTCTGCAAACATTTGAAACTTCTCTGAAACCGCTGATGGGATTGTGACCAAATTTGGCACAAATGATATTTGTTGTGTTGTGACTAAATCATTAAAAAAAAATCGGGGTCTAAGGGAATCTACCAGGGGTCAAAGTGGATCCAGGTTTGACCCCCAAAATAGGAATTTGCTTTTTCCTCTGAAACTACATACACTATTTCGATGAAACTTCACCACAACCTTCATCACCCGTGATGTACCAACGTTTGTTCACGGCATTAAAAAAAAATCCCTCTTTGGGAGTACACGGGGCGGGGGGGGGGGGGGGGGGGTCATTCAGCAAATGAGTCTGTAAACACTTCAGTCATTACCATTTCAACCAAACACGTGATTCTGATGAAACTTGGCCACATGATTCTGATGAAACTTGGACACATGATTCTGATGAATCTTGGCCACATGAGTCTGATGAAACTTGGCCACAAGCTTCATATCAGATGCCTATCGAAGGTGTATTGACCGCATCAAAATCTGCACTCATTAACGGGTTGAAATCGGGCCTAAAACGCAAAAAAAATTCCTGCCCTAACCTAAAGGGGGCGATGCATCAGCAGCACAGCCATGCCCTATCAGCCAAATAGCATGATCTGTAAACACGTTTCGCTGTAATCAGCATCGATTGGGCTTCCATTCAACCAATCACGTGACCAGATTCTGCACATGAACAAAATTTCGATGTTTTATGGTCTTTTTTTTTTTTTTTTTTGGTATACAAGATCGAGGCTCGTGAAAGAGCTAACATTAATCACACAAAAAGTCAAAGTGACACAAGACACAAAAAACAAGGGGAGCGGCAGACAAGATGGGGAGAGAGGGGGAAGGACAAAAACACAACATTTGAGAGCAGGGACATCGGGAGGACTTGGGGGGAGGTGGGAGAGGTATAAAACAATGAACACTGCAAGGACTCTGGGGTGAATTACCTGGGGTAGAAAAGATCAAGGTTTTGGATTGGGGAAGATAAGAGATGGTGGTGAACAGCTGTTTTAAAGACCTGGAGGAAGGAGTGGGATTGAAGGGAGTGGGGGACTTTGTTCCAGAGGCGGGAGAAAAGGGGAATGAAAGAGTGAAGGTGAGCAGAGAGCCTAGATTTTGGCAGTTTAACCATAAGAGGGTTGCTGGCAGATCTTGTGCGACCTGAAGGAATATTTGGGGGACAGAGCACAGAGAGAGCTGGGGGAGCAAGGCCGGAGAGGAGTCGGTAGAAGACAGAAAGACCACCAACCTGCCTGCGGTGAGTGAGTGAAAGGCCCTCGGAGTTAGTTTCATCGCGGGAGATTCCAATGATTCTGAAAGCTTTGGCCTCAACAGCATGAAGCCGAGCTAGGTGTGAGGCAGGAGCACCAGCCCACAGGGGGGAACAGTATTCCATTGAGCTGCGGAGGAAAGCCTTGTATGTGGTGAGGAGCTCAGGTGTGCCAAGGAAGGACTTCGCACGACGGAGGATGCCCAGTCGGCGACTGGCTTTGGAGGCCAGCTTGGAAATGTGGTTTTCCCAAGAAAGATCATGGCAGATAGTGAGACCCAAAAGCTTGAGCGACGATTGACTCTTGCTCCTGATCCAGGTGAGCTTCAAGACCCGTGGTCCTATTTTTAGCTCACCTGCAACGAAGTTCAGGGGAGCTTATGCGATGGCGCGTCGTCAGTCCATCAACACTTGCAACTTCTTCTCCGAAACCGCTGAAGGGATTGTGACCAAACTTGGTACAAATGATATTTTTTGTGCTGTGACTAAAGTTTGTTCATGGCATTAAAAAAAAATCGGGGTCTAAGGGGGGTTTACCGGGGTCAAAGTGCATCCAGGTTTGATCCCCCAAAATAGGTATTTGCTTTTTCCTCTGAAACTGCACACACTATTTCGATGAAACTTTACCACAACCTTCATCACCCGTGATGTACCAAAGTTTGTTCACGGCATTAAAAAAAAAAATCTGCCTCTTTGGGAGTATACGATACGAGGGGGTCAAAGTGGATCCAGGTTTGACCTCCCAAAATAGATATTTGCTTTTTCCTCTGAAACTACACACACGATTTCGATGAAACCTGACCACAACCTTCACCACCTGTGATGAACCAATGTTTGTTCAAGGCATTAGAAAAATTGGGGTCTTAGGAGGTATACTGGGTTGGGGGAGAGGGGGTTGTCCCCCAAAATAGGTATTTTTTTGTTTGGTTGTTTAAACAAATTTCTACATGCTGCCCGGTCTTCTAGCAACCATTGAAATTGGTTTAAAATACCTTAAGTCAGTGCAGTATACTGTTTATTCCACCAGGTGAGCGCCAGTATTGCCCCTAAATGTATTCTTTCTATTAATTATAGTCCAAGTCAAAGGCCCAAGTGCACCAGACCTTTTCTTTTTTTAAACCCAAGTTGTTTTTTTATAACTATGAATAAGTAAATAATAGACTATATATGGTTATGTAGTTAGGAATGTTATATGATTACATCATCATTGGAGGGTTGGGGGTGCCTAAGGTAAAGTGTGTCCTGTCATTGTCATTGTCACCCTATTACCGGCTATCCCACATATCGGCCAAAATTGAGGTTAAGTGTGAAGTTCATAAAAGTCTTCTTTCAACGTCAGCACACCTTCTGGAGTTTTTGGAAGTTTTCAGCAAAACATTTGAACAAAACACTGAGAGTATTCTCTGTTGAAATGGATTCTGAATGGAAAGCTGAACTTTGAACCCCTTTGTACCAGAACTTGTATCATGTTGGATTTGTCTTCAGTTCATAATATGTAAAGATATGCAAAAACGTTGACCTCTCGCACCCATTCCCCTCTCATCTCCTCCCAACCCCTTCCCTCCCATTCCCTTTGCACCCCTTCCCTCACCCACAGTTCACTCCCACACAGCCTCCCCAAATCCTTGCATACATAATATGTAGTTGGCCCTTGCCAAAATGGATAAAGGGCTAAAGAGCGATTGCATTGAGCAGTGCACATTCCTCGGAGTGGGTATCGTATCCCAGGATATCAATCACTTGCAGATGAACAGAGAGAATATTGTCTAACAGAACCATATGTTTGTCACCGAGTGTTGCTTGAGGAATATTTCAGGAACAAGACGAATTAAATAACTAAGTAAGCGACCAAAAGCAAAACGCACAATCACACAATGAATGTAAGTAATGAAGACCCATCTATGGTGAGACGGAGTAGACCAATGATGTCGGTGCAAGATCCTCATTCCTGCCACGTGCAGATCCTAATGGACGTGCAAATGATGAGCAATTATCGATGGCTCTGGAAAATGAAAATTTCTAATATAGAGTTGAAATGGCTTTGGAATATGTAAATTTCCAATATTGAGTGGAGATGGCTCTGGAATATGGAAATTTCCAACATAGAGTGGAGATGGCTCTGGAATATGGAAATTTTCAACATAGAGTGGAGATGGCTCTGGAATATGGAAAATGCCAATGTAGAGTTGAAAAGGCTCTGGAATATGTAAATTTCCAATATAAAGTGGAGATGGCTCTGGAATATGGAAAATGCCAATGTAGAGTTGAAAAGGCTCTGGAATATGTAAATTTCCAATATAAAGTGGAGATGGCTCTGGAATATGTAAATTTCCAATATAAAGTGGAGATGGCTCTGGAATATGGAAAATGCCAATGTAGAGTGGAGATGGCTCTGGAATATGGAAAATGCCAATGTAGAGTTGAAAAGGCTCTGGAATATGTAAATTTCCAATATAAAGTGGATGGCTCTGGAATATGGAAAATGCCAATGTAGAGAGGAGATGGCTCTGGAATATGGAAAATGCCAATGTAGAGTTGAAAAGGCTCTGGAATATGTAAATTTCCAATATAAAGTGGATGGCTCTGGAATATGGAAAATGCCAATGTAGAGTGGAGATGGCTCTGGAATATGGAAAATGCCAATGTAGAGTTGAAAAGGCTCTGGAATATGTAAATTTCCAATATAAAGTGGATGGCTCTGGAATATGTAAATTTCCAATATAAAGTGGAGATGGCTCTGGAATATGGAAAATGCCAATGTAGAGTTGAAAAGGCTCTGGAATATGTAAATTTCCAATATAAAGTGGAGATGGCTCTGGAATATGTAAATTTCCAATATAAAGTGGAGATGGCTCTGGAATATGGAAAATGCCAATGTAGAGAGGAGATGGCTCTGGAATATGGAAAATGCCAATGTAGAGTTGAAAAGGCTCTGGAATATGTAAATTTCCAATATAAAGTGGATGGCTCTGGAATATGGAAAATGCCAATGTAGAGAGGAGATGGCTCTGGAATATGGAAAATGCCAATGCAGAGTTGAAAAGGCTCTGGAATATGTAAATTTCCAAGATAAAGTGGAGATGGCTCTGGAATATGGAAAATGCCAATGTAGAGAGGAGATGGCTCTGGAATATGGAAAATGCCAATGTAGAGTTGAAAAGGCTCTGGAATATGTAAATTTCCAATATAAAGTGGAGATGGCTCTGGAATATGGAAAATGCCAATGTAGAGAGGAGATGGCTCTGGAATATGGAAAATGCCAATGTAGAGTGGAGATGGCTCTGGAATATGGAAAATGCCAATGTAGAGTTGAAAAGGCTCTGGAATATGTAAATTTCCAATATAAAGTGGATGGCTCTGGAATATGGAAAATGCCAATGTAGAGTTGAAATGGCTCTGGAATATGTAAATTTCCAAGATAAAGTGGAGATGGCTCTGGAATATGGAAAATGCCAATGTAGAGTGGAGATGGCTCTGGAATATGGAAAATGCCAATGTAGAGTTGAAAAGGCTCTGGAATATGTAAATTTCCAATATAAAGTGGATGGCTCTGGAATATGGAAAATGCCAATGTAGAGAGGAGATGGCTCTGGAATATGGAAAATGCCAATGCAGAGTTGAAAAGGCTCTGGAATATGTAAATTTCCAATATAAAGTGGAGATGGCTCTGGAATATGGAAAATGCCAATGTAGAGAGGAGATGGCTCTGGAATATGGAAAATGCCAATGTAGAGTTGAAAAGGCTCTGGAATATGTAAATTTCCAATATAAAGTGGAGATGGCTCTGGAATATGGAAAATGCCAATGTAGAGAGGAGATGGCTCTGGAATATGGAAAATGCCAATGTAGAGTGGAGATGGCTCTGGAATATGGAAAATGCCAATGTAGAGTTGAAAAGGCTCTGGAATATGTAAATTTCCAATATAAAGTGGATGGCTCTGGAATATGGAAAATGCCAATGTAGAGTTGAAATGGCTCTGGAATATGTAAATTTCCAAGATAAAGTGGAGATGGCTCTGGAATATGGAAAATGCCAATGTAGAGTGGAGATGGCTCTGGAATATGGAAAATGCCAATGTAGAGTTGAAATGGCTCTGGAATATGTAAATTTCCAAGATAAAGTGGAGATGGCTCTGGAATATGGAAAATGCCAATGTAGAGTTGAAAAGGCTCTGGAATATGTAAATTTCCAATATAAAGTGGATGGCTCTGGAATATGGAAAATGCCAATGTAGAGTTGAAATGGCTCTGGAATATGTAAATTTCCAAGATAAAGTGGAGATGGCTCTGGAATATGGAAAATGCCAATGTAGAGTTGAAATGGCTCTGGAATATGTAAATTTCCAATATAAAGTGGAGATGGCTCTGGAATATGCAAATTTCCAATATAGAGTTGAAATGGCTCTGGAATATGTAAATTTCCAAAATAAAGTGGATGGCTCTGGAATATGGAAAATGCCAATGTAGAGTGGAGATGGCTCTGGAATATGGAAAATGCCAATGTAGAGTTGAAATGGCTCTGGAATATGTAAATTTCCAAAATAAAGTGGATGGCTCTGGAATATGGAAAATGCCAATGTAGAGTTGAAAAGGCTCTGGAATATGTAAATTTCCAATATAAAGTGGAGATGGCTCTGGAATATGGAAAATGCCAATGTAGAGTGGAGATGGCTCTGGAATATGGAAAATGCCAATGTAGAGTTGAAATGGCTCTGGAATATGTAAATTTCCAAGATAAAGTGGAGATGGCTCTGGAATATGGAAAATGCCAATGTAGAGTGGAGATGGCTCTGGAATATGGAAAATGCCAATGTAGAGTTGAAATGGCTCTGGAATATGTAAATTTCCAAGATAAAGTGGAGATGGCTCTGGAATATGGAAAATGCCAATGTAGAGTGGAGATGGCTCTGGAATATGGAAAATGCCAATGTAGAGTTGAAATGGCTCTGGAATATGTAAATTTCCAAGATAAAGTGGAGATGGCTCTGGAATATGGAAAATGCCAATGTAGAGTGGAGATGGCTCTGGAATATGGAAAATGCCAATGTAGAGTTGAAATGGCTCTGGAATATGTAAATTTCCAATATAAAGTGGAGATGGCTCTGGAATATGCAAATTTCCAATATAGAGTTGAAATGGCTCTGGAATATGTAAATTTCTAATATTGAGTGGAAATGGCTTTGGATTATGGAAATTTCCAATATGGAGTGAAAATGGCTCTGTAATATGGAAAATGCCAATATCGAGTTGAAATGGCTTTGGAATATGTAAATTTCCAATATTGAGTGGAGATGGCTCTGGAATAAGTAAATTTCTAATATCGAGTTGAAATGGCTTTGGAATATGTAAATTTCCAATATTGAGTGGAGATGGCTCTGAAATACCACAGGCAGGTTGGTGGTCTTTCCATCTTCTACCGACTCCTCTCCGGCCTTGCTCCCCCAGCTCTCTCTGGGCTCTGTCCCCCAAATATTCCTGCAGGTCGCACAAGATCTGCCTGCAACCCTCTTATGGTTAAACTGCCAAAATCAAGACTCTCTGCTCACCTTCACTCCTTCATTCCTCTTTTCTCCCATCCCCGGAACAAACTCCCTCACTCTCTTCAATCCCACTCCTCCCTACAGGTCTTTAAAACGGCTGTTCACCACCATCTCTTATCTTCCCCAATCCAAAACCTTGATCTTTTCTATCCCCGCTAATTTCACCCCAAATCCACTTTTTTGAGGTGACTTTTGACTTCTTTCCTGGAAGTCCTTGGTGTCCTTGCGTTTTTTACCTATCCTGCCTCCCCCCAGGCCCTCTCCTTCCAAAAACATCTCCCGATGTCCCTGCTCTCAAATGTTGTTTGTGTGCTTCTTCCCCTTCTCTCCCCATCTTGTCGACCGCTCCCCTTTTTATATACTTTGTTTGCTTGTTTGTTTGATTTGTTTGTTTGATAAATGTTAGCTCTTTGACGAGCCTCGACTCTGTACACAAAAAAAAAAAAAAAAAAAATTCATTTCTAATATAGATTTGAAATGGCTTTGGCATACGAAATTGGAGGGGGGAAATTGAGCAGCTCTGGAATATGTAAATTTCTAATATAGATTTGAAATGGCTTTGGCATATGTAAATTTCCAATATTGAGTGGAGATGGCTCTGGAATATGTAAATTTCCAATATTGAGTGGAGATGGCTCTGGAATATGTAAATATCTAATAAATAATAGAGTCCAGGAGCAGCTGGGTACGACTGGGTACGGTGGGTACAGAGAGGGATGGGTTTGGAACACAAGATTTGGAGGCAAACACAGAGTTGAGGCATTCAGCTTTTTCACGTGCGGAGTCAGCTGTGTAGCCGTTTGAGGTAAGGGAGGGGATGAAGGAGGAACAAACACCAGAAACAGATTTGACCAGACGCCACCAGGATTTGGAAGAGGGAGACAGATAAGAGAGTTCGGTCTTGAGAACGGAGAGATATTGTTTCCTGGCTCTCCTGAGGGTGGACACACACTTGTTTCGGGCTTTGTGAAAGGAAATGAGATTTCCTTCCGTTGGATTTGCTTTCCAGGAGACGAAGGCAAGTTGTTTCTGGGCAACAGCCTCACCACAAGATTCCATGTACCATGGACGGGAGGAAGGGTATGACAACTGAAGACGAGATGGGATAAATCTGTGCATGAGAGAGAGCAATTTACTTTGGAAGAATTCCCAGGATGAGTTGATGTCAGAGGTGGTAGAGATGGGAGACCAGTCCAGATGATTGATGGCTGCTTGAAGACCGTGCCATTTGGCCTGAGTGAAATGCCAGACTCGTCGACGCTGAGCAGGTTCCCTGAGAATGGTCAGAGAGATGTTCACTTTAACAAGCACATGATCAGATGAGCCGATTGGAGCAGAAGAAGAGCAGCAGACATTTTCAGGGAAGTTAGTCATAACCAAGTCCAGAAGAGAAGATGCTCCGTTGACTGAGATCCGGGTCGGGAAATTGACAGATTGTGTCAGTCCCAGTGAGTCGCAGAAGTCCTTTGCTGAGGAGCCATGTCTGGTGAGAGAGGTACCCACACCCAGCCAACTGGCATGGTGACAATTGAAATCACCACATATGAGGAAGAGAGAGTTGGGATGAGTAGACAGAAGTTGGTCCATATTATCAGACAGCGAGATGTAGATGGAGTCATCACTGTTTGGTGGAGGGTACAACACACATATGAACAAGAGGTGGGATCGAAGGGGAAGCCGTAGCCAGAGGTATTCCTGGGGGTGAGGTGGAGAGAGTGCAGTGCAGGGCGAGTGAGGAAGAGAGTTTTTGATAAAGATAGCAACCCCACTTCTAGGACGAGGCTCAGGTCTATCATACCGGAGGAGGGAGTGACCCGGGAGAGATACTAAGGAATCAGAGACATCATGAAGGAGGAAAGTTTCTGTTAAGCAGATCACGTCTGGTTTGACAGAAGCAACCTGTATGGAGAGATCAGTTGAGTTTGAACGAAGGCCCCGGATGTTTGAGGTCCATACCGTTAATGAAGAGGAAGGGGGAGCATCGGATACAGAACAGGGGGGAGGAGGGGTAGGGTAAGATGTGGAAGAGGTGGAAGAGGTAGGGAGAGCTGTTGAAGGTGTGTCAGAGATTTCAGAATAGCTCGGAGAAAGGGAAGGATGGGGCGGACAAAAGGTTTGATGGTGATTGGGTGAGGCACAATGAGGTGTTATTTGAGGAGGGGGAAGAGCGAGGCAGAAGGTTGGGGGAGATGGAGGTGAGAGTTGGAAGGGGGAAGAAGCGGGGAGGACGCTTTGAGGAGGGGGAGTGAGAGGGGGGAAATTGAGAAGAAATGAGGGTGGGGAGATTTGAAGGGGAGGGGCGAGGGGGGAGTTTAGGAGGGAAGGGACAAGGGGAGGGATTTGAAAGGGATGGGATATGGGGGAGATTTGGAGGGGAGGGGTGATGGGGAATATTTGGATGGGAGGGGTTATGGGGAAGATTTGGAGGGGAGGGGTGAGATTGGATTTTAGAAAGTGTATGATTGATGGGAAACGAACATTTATTGCAAAATGAGTTTCTTGTGATCTTTGAGTCAAAAATACGTTTAAGGATGCTGGAGGGAGGATGGAGTGCAGGAGAGTTTAGGGAATGTAGAAAAGAGGCACTGAAAGAGATGGAATTTTTTTTTGGGATGAAGAGATTTGGTGAGCAAGTCGAAAGCAGCCTTTTAAAGAAGAGGAAGAAAAAGGTGTTATAATATACGACGGAATACAGAACTTGAGGGGAAAGTGTAAACATTTTAAGGTTAATAACAGTGAAAACTATCTGGGGAAATGGGGGAGAAACACATGGTCGAAGAATGAACGAACGAATAAGAACGAATAAACGAATGAGAACAAAGAATAAGAACAGAGAAGGAAATGTTTTTTTTGTTTTTTTGTTTTTTTTTGAGTTGATTTTAAACAAGGAAGTAGGCTATGGGGTGAAAAGACTGGGAAAAGCAGAGAACGAAAGTTATTGGAGCACAAATGACGGACCGCTGAGAGAAAAACAAAGCCTCAAGGTTGGACACTGTACAAGGCCTCAAAAGACACGACACTAATTAACACGATTTTCTATACAGGTATGAAAGATTTGCACCGAAAATCTTCCTCGGGACACACGATACGTACAACACCATAAAATAAATACAGTTATAACGAAAATACAAATGGGAACAATTACTTAACTTCGATTTCGATGGAGAGCGTGGACAGCTGCGAATAAACGAAACCTCGCCGGCGAGTTGAAATGGCTTTGGAATATTAAAATTTCTAATATTGAGTGGAAAGGGCTTTGGAATATGGAAATTTCCAATATAGATTTGAAATGGCTTAGGAATATGGAAATTTCTAATATTGAGTGGAGATGACTCTGGAATATGTAAATTTACAATATAGATTTGAAATGGCTTAGGAATACGGAAATTTCTAATATTGAGTGGAAATGGCTTTGGAATATGAACATTTCCAATATAGAGTTGAAATGGCTCTGGCATATGGAAAAGCAAGCTATCCCAGGATTGTGCATCTGTAAATACAGTAAAGTACGTGATTCATTCACTAATCAGTCACCGTGCTTTGTGTATCCACCTAGTAAGTCATGTAGACTCCCAAAGTGTCATTCTTCTACATCTCCTGATTATTTCAGATCAGCTGCTGTTGTGCAACATCAAACAGGGCAACCATTTAGGTCGTTTAACCAAGTGGCATTCCAGCAAAATCTGTATGGTTTGCATCCACCATGAATGGACTTATGGACAACCCGATGAAGTTACCATGGGTGACGTTTGTCATGCTGAGCGACATGCTCGCTTGTTCGACAAGTGTGTGCGAGCCATGCTTGCCGAGTAACCCAGCATACCGTCGCGCCTTTTAATAGCCACGCCGCTAAGTTTAGGTACAAACTGGCATCCCGTCATGGTCCGAGGGCTTCAAGAACACAAGCGCACCTTCACCAACTATTCTTCAACGTTTAATATCAATGCTCTTCATCTTCCACTTATCCCTGACTACAAGAGCAGATACTCTTACATGATCAAACCTGGGGACGATTCGATGCAGAACACGTAGGTCTTGGGAGTCGAATGTCAACCGGTGTCTGCACTCCGCCAACTCCCACTCACCGACCCTCCATGCAGATATCTTCCAATCTCCTCCTGCTCACACCTAGCCTCCCATCTCCTCCTTGCTCACACCTAGCCTCCCATCTCCTCCTTGCTCACACCTAGCCTCCCATCTCCTCCCTGCTCACACCTAGCCTCCCATCTTCTCCCTGCTCACACCTAGCCTCCCATCTCCTCCCTGCTCACACCTAGCCTCCCATCTCCTCCCTGCTCACACCTAGCCTCCCATCTCCTCCCTGCTCACACCTAGCCTCCCATCTCCTCCCTGCTCACACCTAGCCTCCCATCTCCTCCCTGCTCACACCTAGCCTCCCATCTCCTCCCTGCTCACACCGAGCCTCCCATCTCCTCCCTGCTCACACCTAGCCTCCCATCTCCTCCCTGCTAACACCTAGCCTCCCATCTCTTCCCTGCTCACCGACCCTCGATGCAGATATCTTCCCATCTCCTCCCTACTCACGTACCCGATGTGCACACCTTGCCTCCCATCTCCTCCCTGCTCACCTACCCGATGTACACACCTAGCCTCCCATCTCCTCCCTGTTATCTACCACCTTAGCTCGTTGTCCCTTTAGCCTACCTCTAAGATTGCTCTCTCTTGCTCTTGCGCTCACCATCTCTTTCTCTCTCCCACACATTCATTTTAAATACATCCATCTCGTCTGAAGCTCAAAATAAATTATGAAATCTGTTTACTTCTTAGGTTTACAAGACTCCACATATTTATACTCCCAATGACCATCAAACATCACTCACCCCTTAAGTCACACCTTATTGCGATGCTTTGGCAGATTATTTTGCCATTATAAAGTTTATCTTGTTTTTCATGCCTCTTCTTTTCGATTCAATTTTCTACCAATATTACATCTTTTATCTTCAAAATTCACCAGCCTCGGTGTCGCAATGGTTAGATTGCTCCGAGTCTGGTGGGTCAGTTGTTCAAAACCCCAAGTACCAAAGACTTTAAAAACATAGCACGTGCCACTTCCTTGCTCGAGTCTCAGCATTTAAAAAGGATAAAGCACGGACAAACAACCATAGGGTAGGGGATCCTTTGATGGGTCTGATGGTCTCCTCCTGCATCGAAGTTCCTTGTAAGGGACATCTTGTCATTATATCATATATTCATAGGACCACAACTTCTTCATTGCATCGATAGAATAGAAAAACAAAAAGACTAATTAATGAAATCAGATCAAGCATCAATGATAATCATAATAACAATCATGTCATGGAATTTAAATTTAGGAATGGTATGTTTGAACTCAATGGACCGTACATATCCACCAACCAAGTGGTCCAGAGTGAGATACAGAAGGGGTACTTAAACTAATAAACGGTGGTCCCCCCCAAAAAAAATTTAAATTAATTTTTTATAAATAATTTTAAATTAATAATTTTAACAATTACTGTAAATTTCATGCATTTGCATAGGACAACCGTTGGGTTTAAGCCAAATCCTAAACATGACCAGCAGACCTCATTTATAGTCCCAGGAAACCTTATATAGACAACGCCACAAGTCCGCGAATGACCCACATGTCCGAGAAGCCACGGACAGGACTTCTACAATCACCACAAGAACCAATCGGCGTCCGCAAAGAGTCGCAATCACTTTCAGCAAGACGAAGAGATAACCGACGGTAAACAAAGCCGGGGTTGTGCCTCGGGTTGGTCGGACCGAAGTTTCGGAAGAAGTTAGGAAAACGTTTGACCATATGCACACGGCCGGGAATCGTGCGTGTGGGTAAACGCACGGGGCGGACACGTACGGGGTGCGTGGAGTGCTCTCAGGCACGGTACGATGCTCACCCATTGCGTCGAAGGCACGGAAAGTCTGATGGGAGCAAAGGCACGAGCAAACTTCAACAACTTCTCTTTGCAACGTTCGCACCCGCACGACCCCTCCCTATGCGGCCCCCTTTTTCCCTCTCCCACTTTCTCCTCCTCTCGGTCACTGTCACTCCTCTTTTCCCAACTTTCTCACAGTCTTCCTTTAACCCCGCACCCACTCAAGTCCCCTCCCCTCCTCCATCCTGTTATTCATCTCTCGCTCTCCCAACTTATCCCGATCTTTTCCCAGCCTGTTCCCTCCCCCAACTTTCCCTCCTTTTCATCATTCACCATCCTCCACCTCCTCCTCTCAAATCCTCTTTCACTTCATCAGATTAATTTTTCTTTCCCCCTCTTTTTCCATCACTTCTCCTTCCTTAGGTTCTCGCACCCCAGCCTTTAAACCAGAAATGCTTCAACTGTCTTTTTCTCCTTCAACGCCATCCATTCCTTGCACCGACCCTCCTAAAGGCTCCACATTTCATTCTCCGTTCATTTTTGAACACCGCACCCTTCTTTGGGAGTAACGTTCCAACATGCAGACCCATATTGAGATCTCTTCCTGCGTTTTTCTTCATCCCTTAATGGCCATTCGAATTTTTGCCTTTACCTGAAAGATTCTCATCCAATACAATCCACAAAGGCCAAACATTTGGCCAGAATTCAGCACATGGTAGGAAAGGGCTTGGAAGTCTCAAATTTCAGGCCAAATTTCTGCGCGGAGAACTTTTCGAGCGATGTTCGAGCACAGCGACCGGTGAAACAAGCGCTCTTTGTATTTATTTATTGCTCTCACTAACAAAATCAATCTTTCACTGTAAGTAACGGAATTACATCATTAACTGCTTGATTGGGCCATGGCCGCCTCTGCTACCTTACATGTCCTGTTCAATACCTCGTTTTAAAAATGGCATTTGAGAAACCTCGATAAGTACTTTGGCTTTATTATTGAATTAATTGCAGTTCATTTTGACATCTTATTAATATGCTGCATGAACGTACCCACAATGCACCATTTTATATCGAGTATTGTACGGTTTCATTGAGTTGGATCTTGGAGACGGCGTGAAGCTGGAAGGTTGTGAAAACATTTTGCTACCTCGAAGACATGCTGAATGGAGAAGGTGGATCAGACTCGGCAACGGTTGCTCGAGTGAGATGTGCATGGCAGAAGTTTCGAGAACTGAGTGGCGTGCTGACGAGGAGGGGAGTGTCTTTGAAGCTGAAGGGAAAGGTGTATGCTGCATGTGTGAGAAGTGTTATGATTTATGGGAGCGAGACATGGGTAATGAACGTAGAGCAACAACGAAGGCTGGAAAGGGTGGAAATGCGAATGGTTTGGTGGATGTGCGGAGTATCGTTGAGAGAGCGGAAGACAAATGATGAATTGTGGAAGATGATGGGAATAGAGCCTGTGATTGATGCTGTGAAGAGAAACAGGTTGAGATGGTTTGGTCATGTGTTGAGGAAGGATGAAAGTGACTGGTTGAAAAGAGTGATGGAAATGAATGTAGAAGGAAGTAGAGGACGGGGAAGACCGAGAAAGACTTGGCTAAAGGGGGTGGAAGAAGAAATGCGGGCAAGGGGTTAACAAGGGGAGATGCAGAAAATAGGGCAAAATGGAGAAGATTGTCATGGGGCCCGCAAGGCTAACACCTGCTCTAGCAGGGAAAATGGCCTTAAAATGCCTGTTGTTGTTGTATTGTACGGTTTCAAATGGATGTGTGCAACCAAGACTTTGAGACAGGTCGATTGCGGAGTGAAGATGTTCCGTGGTGTCCACACCACTCTCGGATAGCCTTCAACTCCGCACGGCGGACATTTCGAAACGACACGGGATCCGAGGGGTTCGAGGCACGGAGGTCTGCATGGTGTGCACCATCTGGGATGACCAGAGCCACCAGGCTTGCGGTGGGTGAGTGCAGCACCCCACCCGCAGACCAGGGGTCCAGCAAACCGTTACTGCAAAACAAACGTGAAAATCCTTGTAGCTGGGACTCAACAATTAACTGACAATTCGATTGAAGCAAGAAATTGTGTTGCACC
Organism: Myxine glutinosa; assembly: GCF_964187855.1. NCBI lineage: Eukaryota > Metazoa > Chordata > Myxini > Myxiniformes > Myxinidae > Myxine > Myxine glutinosa. Next base: position 32,795,466 of record NC_136274.1, on the reverse strand, counting down.
TGAAAACAATGTTGCTGTGTGCGGTGATGTTGCGACCACCGTAAAACACCAGCGGCCAATCAAATCGAGCGCGAACACCCCACTGACGTTGGCAGTCAGCTGCAAATGCTTCCTGGTCCCAGGGATGATCCTCAAACATGTCTGACTTTCCATTAGAACACATTGGCATCGGCAGTTCTGTGCACGACTATGATACAAAAGGCAAGCTTGGTAAGGGAAATGCTTGGCGGGACAAGATAGACCAGATGCTGTACTTCATCAATATATGGACCGTCGTACCTGGTACCACCAGCCAGTCACACCTAGGCTTTGTGTAGCCGTTTGGCTGATGTTAAGACACGGCACAGTTCCTGTGTAATTGTAATATACCAAGACTGCACTTGCCACATGACGCACAAGATCCTTATCCGGTAAGGTTGGATCAGTGAGATGAGCGCAAACAGCCTGCACAGAGCACACCACAAAATTGTTGGCCTTTTCCTTCATGCTCACAAAACACGGAGATCATGGAACTGATCAACAAGTTAACTAGGCAATCGAGCAATATATGATCCCACACACATTGGCACGAGAAGCTGCTCGAGTGCTCACATGTTGGGTCAGCACCCCACTTATGTATTATGCCATGTCCGGTCCTAATCCGTAGCCAAACGCCGACCCTACAGCACCGAGTCCTCAAGTCCTGAGCGGTCTCTCCTGAGGAATAATGTGATCCCACTTACTACTTACCTTCACTGGCCATGCAGGTAGTGGTTGAAGGAAGGAGGCAGGGTATGGATAGTCAACCATGGCGACCATACTCCATGTTCCGGCGAGCCAAGCTTTCAGTGCCAAGACATCGGCCAACCCAGTCAGCGAAACACATAGGTGGAACTCTGCCTCGAGGAAACGAAGACCACCAGCTTGAAGATGGGGAAATTCAAAGAAGAGGGTAAAGTCTCTCAGTCGGCCTGCTTCGTTTTCCCATCCAAATCCTAACCCTAAGACGGTAGTCTTTCTCCATAGACTTTATGTAGGGAACTCAAATTCAAATCCTATATACAATAAGCCTTTGTCCATTGTACACTAATCTCTTTGCAATGCATATCAAGTAAACTGAGGTCTAATAATGTATTTGGCCTGCATTTCTTCAATCGATGTTAAAAAAAGCAAGAGGAAGTGAAAAAGTGAGAGAAGACACTCTCACATCCAAAGAAGAAGACACATCCAAATGACTTAAAACACAGCCTTTAGAAACATTATATTGCACAAAACATTTTAATGTACACTTACAAAATATGACAATTATTTGACAATCTGAATGCATCAATATTTCCAAGCAGGGACATTACAACACTCATTATTATCATTTGTCCAAGTATTCTACGTTGTCCAAATACGAGAGGTGATCACAACTGTATATACAAAATTCTGGAGATATGGTCCGGCCTCCCCTTTTTGGTTAAATCATGAAAATATTTTTTTATATTTCAATGGAAATATCCAACTCAAGTCCTTCCTTGGCACACCTGAGCTCCTCACCACATTCAAGGCGTTCATCCGCAGCTCAATGGAATACTGCTCTCCCCTCTGGGCTGGTGCTCCTGCCTCACACCTAGCTCGGCTTCACGCTGTTGAAACCAAAGCTTTCAGAATCATTGGAATCTCCTGCGATGATGCTAACTCCGAGGGCCTCTCACTCACTCACCGCAGGCAGGTTGGTGGTCTTTGTCTTCTACAGACTCCTCTCCGACCTTGCTCCCCCAGCTCTCCCTGTGCTCTGTCCCCCCAATATTCCTACAGGTCGCACAAGATCTGCCAGCAACCCTCTTATGGTTAAACTGCCAAAATCTAGGCTCTCTGCTCACCTTCATTCTTTCATTCCCCTTTTCTCCCGCCTCTGGAACAAACTCCCCCACTCCCTTCAATCCCACTCCTCCCTCCAGGTCTTTAAAACAGCTGTTCACCACCATCTCTTATCTTCCCCCATACAAAACCTTGATCTTTTCTACCCCCGCTAATTCACCCCAGATCCACTTTTTTGAAATATCAACTTCTTTCCTGGAAGTCCTTGCAGTGTTCATATGTTTTATACCTCTCCCACCTCCCCCCAAGCCCTCTCCCTCCCACAGTTCTCTCGATGTCCCTGCTCTCAAATGTTGTGTTTGTGTCCTTCCCCTCTCCTCATCTTGTCTACCGCTCCCCTTATTTTGTGTTTTATGTGTCGGTTTGACCTTTTGTGTGATTAATGTTAGCTCTTTCACGAGCCTTGATCTTGTATACAAAAAAAAAAGAAAAAGTTCAAGGTCCATTTTTCCGAGCAGGATATGGAGGACCTGCTGACTCAGCCCTATGGTGAGGACTATGCAGGGTTGTTTGTCATTGCGTTCCAAGCAAAAGTCTGTGAAGGAATATTGAATTCTTTCAGCGTATACTAGTTATCTTTCAGGTAACCTGTACATCCTAGTCCTAATATCCTAATCTTGAAAAGGTATCGTGTGATCTTTAATATCCAAAAGCAAATGTCAACGGAAAGGGCAGCCGGCTTAGCATGGTCTTCAACAGGACGGTGCAGTCATCGATACTTGCGGAGTATGCAAAATGGCAGCTTATCGTCTGGATCAAAAGGAAAATGACGAACAATAAACGCAATCTGAGCAACAAAGCACAATTGTAATACTATCCTTTGGTGACCATTGCAAAAGTGAGCGTTCCACAATTTCACCAAAATTGCATTGAAAATGCAACATTCAACAGCAACAACATTGAAAATAAGGAAGAGTTGACCAAAAGCCGTTTGCAAGAATTGCATTTTGAGAAATGGCAGAGAGAATGGTGGAAGGAATTAATACGCGGGTCACGCAAGCAGCCATCAAACATCCAGCGAGGGAGGGGGAGACACCGGAGGGTTGGTGAGAAAAGGCTATGGGTCTAGTTACCATAGCAACCATTAGCAGAATCCCTTTCACCACCAGAATGCCAAGACAGATTCTACAAGGTGCCCAACAAAAACCGATATCAATTACATCATACAGACAGTGAATATTATTTGCATTTGCAACAGCATCGTTATTACCTAGTTATTGGCTTTTAAGCTAGAATCAGTGAATCAACATAGGACATTGGCTTTCCATTTACTAAACCGCCAGCTCCACCATCATGTTGAGAAAACACACACACACACACACACACACACACACACACACACACACCTCTCCCCCCCCCCCCCCCCCTCACTCGATGAGAGAGAGAAGATAGGTTGAGGGAACAAGGTAGCAAGAAAAGAGGTAGACCACGGTTTAGATGGGAGGATTGTGTGAAGAGGGATATCAATAAGTAAGGTGGGGGTGGTTGTAGAGTGGAGAGAGTTGGCTGAGGACAGAAGGGAATAGAGGAGTATCGTGGTCAAGGCAGGGCAGGAGCTTGGTAGCATTGGCCCTCACCCCTTATAAAGGGAAGAGAAAGAAAACATATATACATAATTATTTTTATATATATATATATATATATATATATATATATATATATATATATATATATATATATATATATATATATATTGTTACGGACACGACTTAGATGTTGCTTGACCGAGCGGAATGGCCGCCGTGTTCGCACAAGTTACCCGATTACACTCGAACGTTGGCCGAATCGCGCTATGCTAAATCAATGAAGGAAAAGGACACAACGGCTGGGATTAAGGCAACGACACAAGGGGTACAGTTCTCAAGACCTCCGGAGGAGGATATAATATTGGTTATGCAGAACGGTTAGATTACACGACAAGAGGTAAAGCACAGCAAGATGGACACTTAGACACAGTCTTATCTTAGCCCCGACAGACCACAGACAAACGGGACAAGACTGACTTACACGGGGATTGATGGCAGGGAAGGGCAGGCAGTCGATAGCTCAAGGTGCACCTTGGCTCAGGGGCAGAATCGACCCGGTCCGGCCCAGAGATGCGGGGAGGTATCGTCGCGCTGGAGGTGGCGTCCTTTTCTCTCCAAGCTGAGGCGCATCTGACGTCACCTCCGTCTTCCTGCGCATGTCCAGCGGGGAGTGACACGCCCTCGGCTCGTTAGCTCCGCCCCAGATGGAATCGGTCCGCCGCTTCTTATTGGGTGCGGGGGGTTACCGGGCTCCGCCCTTGACGAGGAGCTGACAGTGAGCCCCTGCGTGGTAACCCCGTCGGAGCACATGTTCAATGGCGGCTAACCAAGCCGGAGTGAGGACGCACACTCCCCGCGCCGCCGCCACGCCGCCGCCGCTGTTGTTGTTGTTGGTGTTGTTGTTCCATGAGGAAGAGATGCGGGGAGGTATTGGGAGGTCCTAAACTTACTAATGGTGCCATAAAATCACATTCTGGTGCAACGAAGAGTCAGAATTAATGGAAACGAGTCCTTAACTGACATAGACTAAGAATAACTAGCAAGATGTCCTATAGTTGTCTACGTGAGATGCGGTGAACCTGGGTACGACATTTAATGGGGGAAAAAGGGGAAGGTCGGTTCTACAGAGTGTTGTTTACAGACAATGGGACTAGGGAATGGGGGATTGGGGATAGTTGGGGAGTATTGGGGAAATAGGGGAATATTTACAAGCGGATATGGATGGAGGCCAAATCCCATATCCGCAACATTGCACCCTTCTCTACCTCGGGGCGTCCCGACCCGATAAATCTTTACCTACGTTAGTGTGGCACTCAGATGTAGTTCCCTCTACTATTAACTCAACCCTGAGTGCGACAGTTTTACAGATGTTCACAAATGAGTAAATATGTCCCCCTGCGACGTTGCACCCTTCTCCTCACAGAAACACACCCACAGGATAACCGAATCGCGGAAAGAATCCTCAAACTAAACATACAGCCGGTAGGGAGCATCATTTATACAAGACTACACTGATATTTACACTACGATCCAGGACCTGTTTTTGGAGGAACACATGCAGATGTTATGCATAGAGAGAGCACGCATGCCAGCATCGATACACCAACCCACGAATGCCCTGTGGCCTTACGGCCTTTAATAATGTGCAGAGCACCCCATCCAAGCACCAAAAGCACCACCCTTATTCATACAGTCAGCACCATCCGGTGCACCAATAAAGTGTTCAATAATCACCGGTGGTGTCGCAGCCGGCCGATGTTCTGCCGCTGGTCTTGCCTTCATGTGGTGTACTTGGCCTTCTGGCTTCTTTAAAAATAAAGAAAGGCGCTAACCGCGTCCATTTCTAAATTGTGGCCGTCAGGGGCCAACTAAAAGTGGTTCACCTGTATGGCATAGGTGCCACGTTGACCCATAGGTCCATCAACGGGTGGTGCTTGGCCGCAAAAGACTGCGGTCCATGGTGGGCGGCCACAAAAATTGCGGTCCATATGGTGTATCGATCCAGGCAGCAAGCAGCGAAAGTACAGGCCCACAACTGCGGAGCCAGCACCTCTCTCTCCTCTCTCTCTGCCCCAAAGCCAGATCCTCGGAGGTGGGAGACAAAAGAAGAAGACAAGTGAGTAAGGTGGTAAGGGCGCAAAAGTGCACGCAATACAAGGTAATGCACACTGGGGGCACATGGGAACCAGGTGAGACAGGTACGTTCCTACCGTACGCCCCCCCCCCCCACCAGGTAACCTACATTGCCCCTCCCTTACCCCTTACTGTATCCACAAAACACAACACTACCCATAAACATCTACTTTACAAATCAACAAACGTCCCTACTGTCTTCCCCGTTCCTCCCATAAACCAAATTCGTCTTCTCTCCCTCCTAACCAATCAAATTTGCCATTTCCAACTCTCATCAAAATTTGCCATCTCCAATTCAACATCAAAATTTGCCATCACCAATTCATCATCAGTCCCTCCTAGGGAGGGAGAGATGGAATCACCCCAATGTCTCATCCACGTCGTGATGCGTCTCACAAATCCACACAGCAATTCTCATTTCCTGCACACAGAACAAAGAAAACACAGGTGTGGAGTCATCATCATCACCACAGGTAAGTGGCTGCGTATGGTGCGACAGGTTCATCAATCCTAACTATTTCCTAAATGACTTTAACAACTTTACATTACCCGGGGTCTTTCCTTGCCAATCCATTGGCCAACTTACACTATGGGTTCTAAAAACCAATTCCCATTGACCAAACTGTGGTGCCTCTCAATTTGGGGTCTCACTCCCCCGATTCAACACTCGGTGCTCTCGCACAATTTCCGGGCTGTCATGTGTAGCTCTCCCAGCAGGTCTACCCACCTGCACACCTCCACCACTGTAGTTGCCACCCGAGCTTACCTGCTCCTCACCCTAACCTAACTAACTGGGGAAGGCCCTCTCGCACTCTCACCTCCTCAGTGCCCTCTCTGGCACGGGCTGCCCGATCCACACCCGGGATCCTCAGGCACCCACTGACACTAACGGCTCCCAGAGCCCACCTGTGGCCTCACCTGGCCGACATCCTCACAGTGGTGGAGTGCCCAAACCAACTACACACACTAACAGGCTACACGCCCAGCCATTTCCACAACACTAATGCACCCATCCACAATACCATTCTGCAACCGCACCACAAATGCCAATATCCAACCACAATTTACCTATACCCTCTACCTAACACTTACACTACCCGCCCCGGGTACTCGTGAAAGGGGTCCACTCTTCCCCCATTCACACCTTCGCACCATGCACACCACTCCGTAGCACTTACTCCAATACTCCATGTATTCCACACACCTGTACTTGCACACCTGTGCTCTCACACCTGGTGCCGCCTGCACCCTTCTCTCCCCCAAGCACATTCGCGCTGATCCACAACACTCACTACTCATACACTGCTCCACACACCTGTCCAGTTGCACACCTGTGCAATCACACCTGTTCAATCCTCACACACACGGCATCATCTCATCTAACTACTCCCCTCTGAAACTTGCGCTTCCCAGTCATCCCTTAAACTATTGCGCTCCCACGTCATTATCATCCACACTAAACTACCTGCGTCCCCACTACAGGTATCAGTCACTAACTAACCTTAACGTTACCTAATGTCAATCTCTTCTAGATCCCTACACACAATATAACCTAACCCACCCGGGCTAGTTTTCACTGCCATACACCCCATAAACTATAGCGCATTTGCCCCCCTCTTTGTGAGGGATGGTGGATTGGCCATCCCACCACATCGGGCATCTCCCACTACCAATTTGGCACATCAAATTTCAACAAATCAAAAATTTGCCAATCACTACTCATCATCTGCCAATCATTACTGCCAATCCTTTGCCAATCATCAAATTTTGTTTTTTTTATAATTTTGGGTCCAAAACACTAACCTCATCACACAGTCTACTCACTAATGCCTCTCGGTGCGCCAATTCCTGTCCAAAGCCCGGCTTCGTAAAGCCAAGCCATGAATGCGGGTTGTTTGGTGCCAGCGGCTGGATACGTCCCGCATTCGGGGCAGGGACGGGGGCTTACCCGGCCCGAGACCCCACGCACCATCTCGGCACGGAGCCATCCAATGTCCCGATCTCGACCTGCCGGAATGCCTCAACAAAAAGTGGTCGCCATGACGACCCTTCCTATCGGGCTGCCCGCTCCGCCTAGTGGAGCACGGACGCGGCCGTTCAAAGCGAGGCACAGCGTGGATTGCGTTCTTTCGAAACCGCCGTGGTTCGGATCCCCGCTGGTCCTCGCGGCACGCGAAGCCCGGCACGCACCGAGGGCCCGCTTCGGCTAAAAGTCGACCTAACCTCTAACCCGGTTGCCGTCGATGCCTCACCTGGATGCTTACAAGCATACGCTACCCCTTTCTTGCTCATACATGCAGCCGTTTCCATGCTCCTCGTCGTACCTTTTCTTACACACCTCGGTACACTCATTCCGCTCACCGACTTGGTCACACACCTGACCACCGAACACCTTGGCACACATTTGTCGCTCGCACACCTCACCAACACACCTCTTCGCGCCCCCTCCTCGGTCACCTCCTCTGTGACAATCACAGGTGTGCTCTCACTCGCACACCCAACCACGTGCCTCACTACCAATTCCAGCGTGCATTCCCACTCACGCTCTACCATTCCAGGTGTGCATCCTTCCATTCCAGGTGTACATCCTCGCTCACCTGTCACAACCAACTCACGCTCCGTGTCACTCCTACTACTCTCACCTCCACTCTTGACAGCGCACTCACCCTTACTCTTGACAGCGCACTCTTTCCTCATGCACCCGTCCGTTACACACCTCTCTTACGCACACTCTCCCGTCACACCCTCCGTAACACTCACCACAGGCGTGCATTCTTCCTTGCCTTTGACAGCGCACTCTTTCCCCATGCACCTGTCCGTCACACACCTTTCTCGCGCACACTCTTGCGCACACTCTCCCGTCACACCCTCTGTAACACTTACCACACCGCGCTTCCATGTGCTCCCTCGCACACGCGCTACGACCGACTCACTCTCGCCAGCACCCTCACTCCTTGGCACGCACTTTTTCCTCACACACCCCAGAGTCGGACTTTCTCGCACACCTCCTTTTTCGCACACCAGACCTGTCGCACACTTCACCAACGGCCTCTCACGAACACCCGGGTCCATCTCGACCCCCAAGCTCATTAAATCACCTGGCGCATCATACGCACGACCATATTGGTCACCACTTACACCGGGTCCTCTTCCTCTTCGCTTCTCCTCCATCACCTGCGAATCCCTCATCCGGTTAATGAGCACATCATCACGATCCAAACACAGACTTTGGACCAATTCTTTTATCTCCTCTTTTATCTCTTTCTTATCCCCTCTCCGTCGCTTCTTAATTTCGCTCACCCCTTCTTTCACTTCTTCTAATTTCTGCTTCACCTCCTTTATTTCCCGGTACGTCTCCTCAAGTTCGTCCTCTAAGGCTACCTTGACCGTTTCCATGTGCGTCCTCACCTGCCGGTCCTTCGTCTCCATTACCTCTGTCACCTCGTCCAACCTCGTTGTCAGTCCCTCACGTACCATCTGACATTCCCTCTTCGTCGCTATCAAGTCGTCTTTTAGTTCTTTCTGTGTCGCTTTTAACCCTCCTAGTACCGCAGTGTTCCTTTGTACCTGCTCCACTAACTCCGTCTGTCCCACCGTCAGCTGTTCCACCTCCTGCGTCAGGTCCTCTATGCCCCCTTGTAACTTTACAGTCCCCTTTCTCACCTCCTTCTCCATGTGCTCCTTACAGTGCCTCACCTCCTCGCGCACTCCTCCGACCTCCTCACTCACCCCTCTTCTGATCTCTTCTCCCATCACTTGCATCTCCTGCCCAGATGCCACCCTCATCTGCTCCATTTCCTCCCTGTGAGCATCCAGTTTAGTTTCTACCCCCATTCTGACCCCCTCTATCTGCTGCCCCATTTGTTTAACTTCCCTTTCCGCTTGGTCCCTCATGTCCCTCAATTTGCCTTCCATACTGTTTTCTAACCCCTCTAACCCCTTTTGCATCCCTTCCATTTGATTCTCTTGAGCGGCCATTCTGTTTTCTACCCCCATTAACCCCTCCTGTATTTCCCCTAATCTATTGTCTAATCCCTCTATTCTACTCCCTAACCCTCCGATCTGGGCCCCCATGTCATTCCTTAAACCCCCGATCTGGTTTCCCATGTCATCCCTCAATTTCTCGCTATTGGACCCCATTTCGCCCCCCATGACCCCCATTTTGCCCTCCAATCGCTCACCTTGAGCTTCTATACTGTTCCCCATTACCCCCATTTGGTTTCCCATTACCCCCAATTGCTCACTCTGCAGTTTGAGGGACGCCTGCATTTGCGCCATAAATTGCTCCATGAGGGCCTGCATTTGGGCCATCCCTCCCACTTGTGCAGCGGGTGCGGCTGCCGTAGCTATGTGCGAGGCGCCATTTTGCGCGCCCGCAACCTCGTGCGCGAGGACGCCATTTTGCGACCCTGCCACCCTCACTGCTTCGCTCTCCTCATGTCCCTCCATTTGGTCCTGGATCGACCCTGCCTCACTCTCCTCTACCGGAACCCAGCCGTCTTGATCTGCCATAGCGCGACTTTCAAAATTCGGGTTTTTATTTTTGTAAAACACAATCAAATTTCGCCGTTATAATTTTGAGCGCGTGAAACGCGCTCCGGGTCCAATCCCACTTCCCGACACCAATTGTTACGGACACGACTTAGATGTTGCTTGACCGAGTGGAATGGCCGCCGTGTTCGCACAAGTTACCCGATTACACTCGAACGTTGGCCGAATCGCGCTATGCTAAATCAATGAAGGAAAAGGACACAACGGCTGGGATTAAGGCAACGACACAAGGGGTACAGTTCTCAAGACCTCCGGAGGAGGATATAATATTGGTTATGCAGAACGGTTAGATTACACGACAAGAGGTAAAGCACAGCAAGATGGACACTTAGACACAGTCTTATCTTAGCCCCGACAGACCACAGACAAACGGGACAAGACTGACTTACACGGGGATTGATGGCAGGGAAGGGCAGGCAGTCGATAGCTCAAGGTGCACCTTGGCTCAGGGGCAGAATCGACCCGGTCCGGCCCAGAGATGCGGGGAGGTATCGTCGCGCTGGAGGTGGCGTCCTTTTCTCTCCAAGCTGAGGCGCATCTGACGTCACCTCCGTCTTCCTGCGCATGTCCAGCGGGGAGTGACACGCCCTCGGCTCGTTAGCTCCGCCCCAGATGGAATCGGTCCGCCGCTTCTTATTGGGTGCGGGGGGTTACCGGGCTCTGCCCTTGACGAGGAGCTGACAGTGAGCCCCTGCGTGGTAACCCCGTCGGAGCACATGTTCAATGGCGGCTAACCAAGCCGGAGTGAGGACGCACACTCCCCGCGCCGCCGCCGCGCCGCCGCCGCTGTTGTTGTTGTTGGTGTTGTTGTTCCATGAGGAAGAGATGCGGGGAGGTATTGGGAGGTCCTAAACTTACTAATGGTGCCATACAATCACATTCTGGTGCAACGAAGAGTCAGAATTAATGGAAACGAGTCCTTAACTGACATAGACTAAGAATAACTAGCAAGATGTCCTATAGTTGTCTACGTGAGATGCGGTGAACCTGGGTACGACATTTAATGGGGGAAAAAGGGGAAGGTCGGTTCTACAGAGTGTTGTTTACAGACAATGGGACTAGGGAATGGGGGATTGGGGATAGTTGGGGAGTATTGGGGAAATAGGGGAATATTTACAAGCGGATATGGATGGAGGCCAAATCCCATATCCGCAACAATATATATATATATATATATACTTTGCCAGTTGGCTGGGTGTGGGTACCTCTCTCACCAGCCATGGCTCTTCAGCAAAGGACTTCTGCGACTCACTGGGACTGACACAATCTGTCAATTTCCCGACCCGGATCTCAGTCAACGGAACATCTTCTCTTCTGGACTTGGTTATGACTAACTTCCCTGAAAATGTCTGCTGCTCTTCTTCTGCTCCGATCGGATCATCTGATCATGTCCTTGTTAAAGTGGACATCTCTCTGACCATCCTCAGGGAGCCTGCTCAGCGTCGACGAGTCTGGCATTTCACTCAGGCCAACTGGCACGGTCTTCAAGCAGCCATCAATCATCTGGACTGGTCTCCCATCTCTACCACCTCTGACATCAACTCATCCTGGGAATTCTTCCAAAGTAAATTGCTCTCTCTCATGCACAGATTTATCCCATCTCGTCTTCAGTTGTCATACTTGGGAATTCTTCCAAAGTAAATTGCTCTCTCTCATGCACAGATTTATCCCATCTCGTCTTCAGTTGTCATACCCTTCCTCCCGTCCATGGTACACGGAATCTTGTGGTGAGGCTGTTGCCCAGAAACAACTTGCCTTCGTCTCCTGGAAAGCAAATCCAACGGAAGGAAATCTCATTTCCTTTCACAAAGCCCGAAACAAGTGTGTGTCCACCCTCAGGAGAGCCAGGAAACAATATCTCTCCGTTCTCAAGACCGAACTCTCTTATCTGTCTCCCTCTTCCAAATCCTGGTGGCGTCTGGTCAAATCCGTTTCTGGTGTTTGTTCCCCCTCCATCCCCTCCCTTACCTCAAACGGCTACACAGCTGACTCCGCACGTGAAAAAGCTGAATGCCTCAACTCTGTGTTTGCCTCTAAATCTTGTGTCCCAAACCCATCCCTCTCTGTACCCACCATACCCAGTTGTACCCTGCTGCTCCTGGACTCCGTGTCCTTTCCTCCTGACAAGGTGGAAAAGTTTCTGTCAACCCTCGACTCTGATTCTGCAACTGGACCCGACGGCATCAGCCCACGGGTCCTAAAATCCTGCTCTGCTGCTCTATCTCACCCTCTCTCTGTTCTCTTCACCCTCTCTTTTGCTCAAGGTCAACTGCCATCTGCTTGGAAATCAGCCAACATCACCGCTTTGCACAAAAAAGGTGCAAAAACAGATCCTAGCAACTACAGACCAATCAGCCTTCTCCCAATTATCAGCAAAGTCATGGAATCCATCATTGCTTCGGATATGAAATCTTTCCTCTTCTCCAATGGCTTGATCTCTGATCATCAATTTGGTTTCAGACCAGGTCACTCTACTCTGGACATGCTGCTTCTGCTGTCTCAACAATGGATGGAGGTCCTCAATGCCAAACAGGAAATTAGAGCTGTCTCCCTCGACATATCACGTGCCTTCGACACGGTCTGGCACCCCGCTCTGCTCACCAAACTCTCCTCCTTTGGTATCCATGGAAATCTCCACGCATGGCTGGCGGACTTCCTCTCTAGTCGTCGTCAACGTGTGGCCCTGAATGGGTTTCTCTCATCTCCTCTTCCTGTTCAGGCTGGAGTTCCCCAAGGCAGTGTTCTGGGCCCCGTGCTTTTTCTGGTCTTCATCAATGATCTCTCTGACTCTCTCGAAAATCCTCTCTATCTCTTTGCTGATGACTCCACTCTCTGCCGCTCCATTCCTCTTCCCTCAGATCGGCAGTCTGCTGCCTCCTCACTCTCTGAAGACCTGGACAAAATCACAGACTGGTCAAACAAGTGGAACATGTCTTTCAATCCTGACAAATCTCACACTCTTACTATGTCTCTCCGAAAAGATCGACTGGACAACCCTCCCATCTACTTTCTCAACAATCCTCTCCAAGAAGTTCTGTCGCTCAAGATTTTGCGTCTCACTATCTGCCATGATCTTTCTTGGGAAAACCACATTTCCAAGCTGGCCTCCAAAGCCAGTCGCCGACTGGGCATCCTCCGTCGTGCGAAGTCCTTCCTCGGCACACCTGAGCTGCTCACCACATACAAGGCTTTCATCCGTAGCTCAATGGAATACTGTTCTCCCCTATGGGCCGGCTCCTGCCTCACACCTAGCTCGGCTTCACGCTGTTGAAACCAAAGCTTTCAGAATTATTGGAATCTCCCGCGATGAAGCTATCTCTGAGGGCCTTTCACTCACTCACCGCAGGCAGGTAGGTGGTCTTTCTGTCTTCTACCGACTCCTCTCCGGCCTTGCACCCCCAGCTCTCTCTGTGCTCTGTCCCCCAAATATTCCTACAGGTCGCACAAGATCTGCCAGCAACCCTCTGATGGTTAAACTGCCGAAATCTCGGCTCTCTGCTCACCTTCACTCTTTCATTCCTCTTTTCTCCCGCCTCTGGAACAAACTCCCTCACTCCCTTCAATCCCACTCCTCCCTCCAGGTCTTTAAAACAGCTGTTCACCACCATCTCTTATCTTCCCCCATCCAAAACCTTGATCTTTTCTACCCCCGCTAATTCACCCCAGATCCACCTTGTTTGAAATTCCAACTTCTTTCCTGGAAGTCCTGGCAGTGTCCATATGTTTTATACTTCTCCCACCGCCCCCTTCCCATGCCCCCCCCCCCAAAGCCCTCGCCCTCTCTCAGATCTCTCAATGTCTCCCGGTCCCTGCTCTCAAATGTTGTGTTTGTGTCCTTCCCCCTCTCTCCCCATCTTGTCTACCGCTCCCGATGTTATATGTTTTATGTGTCGGTTTGTCTTTCTGTGTGATTAATGTTCGCTCTTTCACGAGCCTCGATCTTGTATACAAAACAAAACAAAACAAAAAAAAACAAAAAAAAAACCTGTGTATATATATATATATATATATATATATATATATATATATATATATATGTATATATATATATATATATATATATATATATATATATATATACAGGGTGATTGAAAAGTAACTCCCTATTTTAAAATATTTAGAAATTATTTATTTATTGTAATATTTTTCTCAAATTTTTAGTGTTTGTTCCTTAATGTATGAGAATTTAATCTGCGTTGATTTTTTTCAGATTATTTTTTGTTTGAAATTCGGAAGCCCTACAAACATGGCTGGACGTCTTACCCTGCAGGAGCGTGCCCAGTTAGCGGCACGTTACGAAGTTTGGAAATCCGTTATTCAAGTGCAAAGATGGTGGAGGACCATTAAAGGAGCACATGCTCAAGTTGAGGCAAAGACGATCAAGAATTGTCATGCAAAACTCATGGCTACAGGATCTGTATCTGATACTCGAAGAAGCGGTCGCCCTTCCAAGTCCAGTGACCCGGAGACAGTGCAAGCAGTTCAAGAAATGTTTACACATCGCCCAAGAAAGTCAATTCGACAAGCAGCAAGGGAAAGTGGGCTCTCCTTTCACACAGTACGAACTGTGCTCAAAAAGGAGCTTAAATGGCATGCTTGGAAGCCGCACTACTGTCAAGCACTCTCTGCTGAAGACTGCGACATTCGCATGGAGTTTGGGGAAGTGATGCTGGCTTGGTATGAAGATTTGTCTGATCTCTTTAAAAATATCCTCTGGTCTGATGAAGCGGTATTTCACATCGGTGGGTTTGTGAACCGTCACAACTGCTATTACTGGGCAGGAGAAGATCCTCGTGTTATTTCTGAAAAAACGCAATATCGGCCCAAGGTAACGGTGTGGTGTGGAATGACCACACCGTGTTAGTAGGGCTTCCGAATTTCAAACAAAATATAATCTGAAAAAAAACCAACAGATTAAATTCTCATACATTAAGGAACAAACACTAAAAATTTGAGAAAAATATTACAATAAATAAATAATTTCTAAATATTTTAAAATAGGGAGTTACTTTTCAATCACCGTGTATATATATATATTTGATATATATATTGATATATATATTGACATATATAAATATATATATATTGATATATTGATATATATATTGTTACGGTTTGCCGCCGCCCTTCTTACCCTTACCAAGCGGGGATTAAGCCCCTTGTTCTTTCTGGGCCTGGCGTAACCGAGAGACCTGAAACGCCTCTTCCGGGCAAACGCAAGGTAGGGTTTCGGGACCAAGTCTCGCTCGTACCTAAATACCTGCGCCGCCACGGAAGCAGGGAACCAAGACTCGCATGAGCCACGTGTAATTTGAGTACACAGAGTGGATTGCATACCACGTGGTCCGTGCAGTCACCGTTAATATTGGACCCCGATTATAGCGGTTTTACTCGTACCACGCTTAGTCAATGATGGAAATCACAAGAACAATCGAATGGAAGGAAGAACACATGTTTAATTATTATTCCCAATATTATGTACAATGATCGGTAGAAGCAGAGACACAGAGCAGAACTTAAGCAGTCTTATTATTAACCCCAGACATGGGCCCGTTCGCACTCACACAGGGAAATTGCAGGGAGGATGATGTTCAGGCCAAACGCGCCGACTTGGTCGTCCAGGAACGGCCCCATCCGGCTCTCCTCGGTCACAGCACGTCCCGCGACGATGGCAAGCAGGCGGTGGAAGGATCCTCGTAGTGCGTCTCCCAAACAAAAGCAGATGATGAGGCAGGAAGGCGGGAAGGAATGTACGCGTCTCTCGGCGCGGCTGGCGGTTCCACAGCGCGTCTAGCAACCAGCGCGCTATCACTCACATAACTCGATGCACTATAGCGGCTCGGCTTCAAGCTCAACCGAGCGTCACTTTAATATGAGCGCGTATCTTGGTTCATGTGCGTCTTTCTCCGATCTCGTATCTCTCAAACTCCACTGCTGACTGCGCTCCTTCAACTCCTCTTCTCTTCTCGTCAGTCCTCAAATGCCAACTCACCGCACTGCTCGACGCTCAACTCCACTTACTGCTCCTGGGGGCTTTGCGCAATGGTTATATCGACACGCCCTGAGCCTTCTCGAACGTTCCAACCATGCCCTGTGACGCAGTGTTGCAGCCACTCCCTGTGAGCCCTGATTGGCGGCTCGCGCTTACCGTCAGCTTCTTTGCCGCCCTCATTCGGTCCCGACCCGACCCTCCAGGCCGGCCTCGGGTTACTTCGCGCCAAAAAGCCAAAGGCAGCACAAAGAGGTGTAAGAGGCATAAGGCAATGGAGGCGGGATAAGGCAATGGAAGTATGAGAAGGACCTACTCTCATTACTCTACTCAACGCAAAACTAACATAGGAAAAGGACTAAGCTCATAAATACTAAAAAATAACTGAACTATCGCGAGGCTACGTGTTGTTTGTGTGACTAACTATGAGGGGGAAATTTAACCTTTATTATACAAAACTCAAAACCGCAACACAGAAAAGAGGTAGACCACGGTTTAGATGGGAGGATTGTGTGAAGAGGGATATCAATAAGTAAGGTGGGGGTGGTTGTAGAGTGGAGAGAGTTGGGTGAGGACAGAAGGGAGTGGAGGAGTATCGTGGTCAAGGCAGGGCAAGAGCTTGGTAGCATTAGCCCTCACCCCTTATAAAGGGAAGAGCAAGAAAACATACATATATATATATATATATATATATATATATATATATATATATATATATATATGTATGTATGTATGTATGTATGTATATATATATATATATATATATATATATATATATATATATATATATATATATATATATATACACAAAGAATTAAGTTAAGCACCCCTACACAACGAATTAAGGTAAGCACCCCCTAATATATATTCTTTGTGTATATGTATACATTGGCATATATTCTAAGGTATGTGAGATCAAATAATGATTGGTATGACATTAGCAATTATCCATTGATGAAATGCAGATGAGTGCACTCGTAGGGTTGAGTTGGGTTGAGTAGTGATCCGATCACGTGGGTCCTACACACGTTATTGACGCAAAGATCGCTAGAGGTCTTCTCAGAACAATGACTGTACGTTAGAAAACATAAACGTCATCCACACTGTCCGTGATGGACCTATAGCTCCATACTTAAATTGAGGTGAAAATATGCCTAAAATTCCCAAAAGATTTCACCTTAAATTATTCAGAATAAAATATTGAAAACGGCATGATTGTTATGTTTTTATGTGACCATAATATCACTTCTCCAGAAAATATAGCAATATCATGGGTATATTACACTGTTTTGACGACAACAAACTTGTAATGTGCGAGGTTGTAAAAAAACGGGGGGGGTGCTTAACTTAATTCTTTGTATATATATATATATATATAAATAAATAAATAAATATATATACATAAATATATATACATAAACATATATACATAAATATATATATATACATATATATATATATATATATATATATATACATATATATATCTATATATATAAAGTAGAGTTGGCCTCTATCTATGATCTCTAAGATCTCGAGAACCCGTGGACGGATTTGCGAGCGGAAAGTACTGTTCGACTCGGGATGGTCCCAGGAATGTCACGGAGACATAAAATTTAAAAAATTTCGGGTTTTAAAATTAGCGCATAATTAGCACTAGCAGAAGAGAGAGAGGGATTCGAAGGGAGGGAGCGCAGCGCTTCTAGCGCTTCTGACTACAGCACACCTTAAAATTAAAAAAACTTCGGGTTTTAAAATTAGTGTGTTACGCGTAATTAGCGTCTATCTATATCTATATATATAAAGTAGAGTTGGCCTCTGTGTCTGTATCCTCTACAATCTCTAAGATCTCGAGAACCCGTGGACGGATTTGCGAGCGGAAAGTACTGTTCGACTCGGGATGGTCCCAGGAATGTCACGGAGACATAAACATTTATAATCACTTGCTAGCGAATAAATAATAACGCATAAATACCTTTCAGCAGCGCGTAAAATAATCTTTCGTTTCAAGTCACTCTCACAAATAGCTTTCCGGAAATGACGGGTCGAAGTGGTCGAGCTGTTAGCATGACGCCTTATCTTTTCAGAGTCCGGGGTTCGAATCACCCCTCTGACATTTATTTTTCGCTTTTATCACGTCCTTTCCCGCACAATTTTTGGGACAGATCCCCGTTGAGTGTTTTATTAAAGTTATTGTTTTGTCATTTTCTTATTGTTTTCATGTTTATTTGGCTTGAAACAAAAAAAATTATGCCGCCGTTAGGCGTTATGACATCCGATCATAATGCAGCTAATTAGCTTCTAAAAACCAAGAGTCCTGGCAATATAGAAACGCTCTGGCACTGTAGACATTTATCTGCCATGCGGTTTCAATATTCGATTGGTAAAGTTTCTACAACACAATAAACTATACTAGCGTGTTTTTATTTGCATAATTTAACAAGCCGCGTACAAACTCACTACCGTCTATCTCATATCAAGTTTTAAAGTGTGTCTTACTTTGCATAATTATAGATTCTGCCAATTTCTGGTGTCGACAACCACAGACTAACGTCTACCAGTGTCACGTTTGTTTTAATTTGCATAATTTAAAAAGCCGCGTACAAACTCACTTACCGTCCATCTAATCTCAAGTTTTGCCCGCATACAACACCACTACCGTCTACCGGACCGCCTGCAACCCCACTACCATTAACCAGCCCGCCGGCAACCCCACTACCGTCTACCAGGCCACCTACAACACCGGTAACAGGTGGAGTTAACAATATTAACTTCTATATATATAAAGTAGAGTTGGCCTCTGTGTCTGTATCCTGATCTATGTATGATCTCTAAGATCTCGAGAACCCGTGGACGGATTTGCGAGCGGGAAAGTACTGTTCGACCTCGGGATGGTCCCAGGAATGTCACGGAGACATAAACATTTATAATCACTTGCTAGCGAATAAATAATAACGCATAAAATACCTTTCAGCAGCGCGTAAAATAATCTTTCGAAGGGAGGGAGCGCAGCGCTTCTAGCGCTTCTGACTACAGCACACCTTAAAATTAAAACAACTTCGGGTTTTAAAATTAGTGTGTTACGCGTAATTAGCACTAGCAGAAGAGGGAGGGAATCTAAGGGAGGGAGCGCAGTGCTCCCTCCAGCGCTTCTGTTAGCGTAATTAGCGTATTTCGGAACGTTAATTTTTCAACTTCATTATTCGGAATCAGTAACGTCCCAGAGAACCTTCGTAACGTTAATTTTTCAACTTCATCCGATTGACATGGGACCAACGGCATGTGACAAAGAGTGAAACATACAGGCTACATTTATTTGACGACAATGAGTTCCGACTTCCGACCTCGGTGGGATGACAGGCTGAGTCAACCCCCCTGGTGTGAAGGGGGGAGGAGGAGGGGGAGGGGGAAGAGAAGGGGAGGGGAACGAGGGGGGAAGGGGATGGGAGGGGGGGAGGGGGGAGGGGGGAAAGGGGGAGGGGGAGGGGGAAGGGGGAGGGGGAGGGGGGGGAGGGGAACGGGGGGGGGGAGGGTGGGAGGGGGAGGGGCCCCTTCTTCCCCTGGGCACCCCCGCACCCTTCCCTCCCCCCTTCCCCTCCCCCCCTCCCCCCCCTTCCCCCTCCCCCCCATTCCCCTCCCCTCCTCTTCCCCCTCCCCTCCTCCTCCCCCCTCCCCCCCGTTTCCCCTCCCCTCCTCTTCCCCCTCCCCTCCTCCTCCCACTCCCGTGCAAAGCCGGGTACCTCTGCTAGTACAGTATATATATATATATATATATATACATACATATATATATATATATATATATATATATATATATATATATATATATATATATATATATATACATATACATATACATATATATATATATATATATATATATATATATATATATATATATATATATATATTTTTATATATATATATATATATATTTTATATATATATATATATATATATATATATATATATACATAAATATATATACATATCTACATATACATATTGTTGCAGATATGAGGGACTGTATTTTTTTTATTGTGTGCTTTATTATTATTATTGTTTATTCTGCGCCTCCTGCCTCCGGAGTTGTGTAAAGGTCAAAGGGCGTCTCATAATTAGTCCAAAAGCATACACGTCAGCCAATCATAGAATACCCCTGTTCGATAGTTATATCTTATTAGGTGTTTTAGGGTAAGGCTGTGTCTCCCATTAATTGAAATACTCCATTGCACCAGTGAAAGAGATAGATTCCCTTCATTCCCATTCCCAAAAACCTCCATTCCCCCTTTCGTCGATTGGCAATTACCTCCCCTCCAATTGCCGCCATTGACCACGCGGCAGGGTCGGAGAAGAAAGGCGTGTCTCCACCTCGTCATAGAGGGGAGGAGTGAGCCAGCCCCACTCGACCAACCATGAGCCAGGGGTTTGGCTAGAGAGGGCGGAGGAAGAACGTTTGGGGGAGGTTCGAAAAGGTTGAGGGGCGGGGCCTATATAACCCGCCGGCGGGGCGTTCCCAAGTGCAGACGAGAGGGAGTCCAAGCAGTTGAGACAAGGAGGGAGAGACATGAGATGGGCTGAGAAAGGAGAGGAGCTTTTAAGAGAGTCGCAAAAAGGTCCAAGGCAGATGAGCTGAGACGAGAGGGAGTCCAAGCAGTTGAGACAAGGAGGGAGAGACATGAGATGGGCTGAGAAGAGAGAGGGTCCAAGAAAGAGGTGAGTTGTGAGGTCCAACAAGCAGAGATCATCCAAGGAAGCACCAAGCCTGCTATTCGTCACCTTGCTCGCGAGCGGCAGCGTCTACAGCAGCAGCAGCAACAACGCTCGCCAGCCGCTTAGGGGCCTGGACAGCAGTTCGGAGCAGGGCCGCGAAGGAACGGCGGCTGCCCAACGTGCGGATCGTGCTGCCGGACCCAGTGGACTTTCCTCTCCTTCCAGCCAATTCCTGTCATCATTCCCCATGTGAGTCGTCTTTGTTTGTTCTGTCCTGGGTAGGTAATTAAGCTTGTATAAGCTAAAGATTTCACTGTGTCACCTGCGTCTCATGTCCCTGTAAATAAACGTGACTGCTTTCTTCTTGCTTATATGTGTAAATAATAAACCCAGTTACTCTTCTGTACGTCTTCTTCCTCTTTGCATTCGGTCGCTTTAGAGTTTTCCCGATTGAATAGCGGTGGCGCGATCCGGCCAACGTCTGGGTTGAATCGGATTAGTTGGGGAATAACTGTTCGGTCGCGGAGCCTCCACTCGGCAAATATAACATCTTTAACCGCGTCTGTAACAACTGGTGTCAGGGAGTGAGATACGAGGCCCGAAGCGCGCTTAACGCGCTCAAAATTACAAGCAGCTGGAAATTTGTTTTGTGTTGTAAAGCAAAACCCGAATTTTGAAATCGCGCCATGGCTGGTCAAGGCGATCGGATGCCGGTGGGTGAGCTGGAGAAAAACGGGGTAGAATCGACCCAGGACCCCAGGGAAGAAGTGGGGAAAATGGTGGAGGAGAGTAAAGAAGGTGTGGTTGAGGGGGTATCAGGAGCACAAAATGGCGCTCTCGCGCACGTGGTTGAGGGGGCCACGGCCGCGGAACCAATGAGCGCGGTCCAAATGCCAAGCCTTCATGGCCCAATTCATGGTGGAAATGCAGAAAAAAAACGACAGTATGGAACAAATGAGGGACGAAATGAGGGCTAATGGTGAGCAAATGAGGGCTCAGAGTGAGCAATTGGGGGCAATGAGGGGCGAAATGGGGGGCAAAATGGGCGAAATGGGGGGCAAAATGGGAGAAATGGGGGAACGGCTAGAAGCTAAATTTGAGGGGTTAGACAACGGGATAAAAGAGGTAAAGAATGGGTTAACGGGGGTGGAAAATAGAATGGCTGCCCAGGAGAATCAGTTAGAGGGGGTGAAAAATGGGTTAATGGGGTTAGAAAATAGGATGGAAGACAAATTGCGGGAAATAGGGGAGCAATCCGCCTGGGAAATCGAACAGATGGGGAACCAGATAGAGGAGGTGAGAATCGGGGTAGAAACCAAACTGGATGCTCAGAGGGATGAATTGGGACAGATGAGGGTGGCATCTACAAAAGAGAGGGAGGAGATGAAAGAGGAGATACGACGAGGTGTAAGTGAGGAGGTCTCGGGGGTACGCGAGGAGGTAAAGCGAGGCGAAAAGCGTATAGAGAAAGAGGTGAGAAATGGAACGGCTAGGTTACAAGGGGGCATAGAGGACCTGACGGAGGAGGTGGAACAGCTGACGGAGGGACAGACGGAGTTAGTGGAGCAGGTTCAAAGGAACTGCAGTACTAGGAGGGTTAAAGGTGACACAAATAGACATCAAGGACGACTTAATAGCGACACAGAGGCAATGTCAGATGGTACGTGAGGGACTGACAATGAGGTTGGAAGAGGTGACAGAGGTAATGGAGACGAAGGACCAGCAGGTGAGGACGCACATAGAAACGGTCAAGGTAGCCTTAGAGGACGAACTTGAGGAGACGCACCGGGAAATAAAAGAGGTGAAGCAAAAATTAGAGGAAATGGAAGAAGAGGTGAGTGAAATTAAGAAGAGACGGACAGAAACTAAAAGAGAAATCCAGGAGGAGGTGATGGAATATGTACAAGGTCGGTGCTCAACTCATAATGATGTGCTCGCTAACCAAATAAAGAGTTTGCAGGTGGCAGAGGAGGTGCGGAGACGAGGTGCCAAGGTGAGTGGCGATATACGTGGAAATGTACATGATGTGAGGGGAGCTTCAGTCGGCTTGGGGGTTGATGTGGACCCGGGTGTTCGTGAGAGGCCGTTGGTGAAGTGTGCGACAGGTCTGGTGTGCGAAAAAAGAGGTGTGTGAGAATGTCCGACCATGGGGTGTGTGAGGAAAAAGTGCGCGCCGAGGAGCGAGTGTGCTGTCGAGAGTGAGTCGGTCGTAGCGCGTGTGCGAGGGAGCACATGGAAGCGCGTAGTGAGAAGTGTTACAGAGGATGTAACGGAAGCATGCACGCCTGTAGTGAGTGTTACGGAGGAAGTAACGAAAGAGTGTGTGCAAGAGGATGCACGAGAAAGGTGTGTAACGGACGTGTGCATGGGGAAAGAGTGTGCTGTCAAGAGTGGTGGTGAAAGTAGTGAGAGTGACACGGAGCGTGAGTTGGTTGTGACAGGTGAGCGAGGATGTACACCTGGAATGGAAGGATGCACACCTGGAATGGTAGAGCGTGTGTGGGAATGCACACTTGAGTTGGTCGTGAGGCACGTGGTTGGGTGTGCGAGTGAGAGCACACCTGTGATAGTCACAGAGGAGGTGACCGAGAAGGGGGCGCGAAGAGGTGTGTTGGTGAGGTGTGCGAGCGACGAGTGTGTGCAAAGGTGATCGGTGGTCAGGTGTGTGACCAAGTCTGTGAGCGGAATGAGTGTACCTGGGTGTGTAAGAGAAGGTGCAATGACCAAGAGCATGGGAATAGCTGGATGTATGAGCAAGAAGGGGGTAGCGTATGCGTGTGAGCATGCAGGTGAGGCATCGACGGTAACCGGGTTAGCGGTTAGAGCGACTTATAGCCGAATCGGGCCCTCGGTGCGCGTCGGGCAGCTTCGCGTGCCGCGAGAACCAGCGGGGATCCGAACCACGGCGGGTTCGAAAGGACCGCCGTACGCGATCCACGCTGGGCCTCGCTTTGAACGGCCGCGTCCGTGCTCCACTAGGCGGAGCGGGCAGCCCGATAGGAAGGGTCGTCATGGCGACCACTTTTTATTGAGACGTTCCGGCAGGTTGAGATCGGGCAATTGGATGGCTCCGCGCCGAGGTGGTGCGTGGGATCTCGGCACGGGTAAGCCCCCGTCCCTGCACCGAGTGCCGGACGCATCCAGCCGCCGGCACCAAAGAACCCGCATTCATTGCTCGGCTTTACGAAGCCGGGCTGTAGACGTGAATTGGCGCACCGAGAGGATCTAATAAGTAGATGGGTGATGAGGTTAGTGTTTTGGACCCAAAATTAGAAAAAGGCAAAATTTGATGATTGGTACGGTGATTGGCAGATGATTGGCAAAATTTTTGATTTGTTGAAAGTTGGTGAGCAAAATTGGGAGTGGAACGTCCCCGATGTGGTGGGATGGCAACTCTGTCATCCCTCACAGCGGGGGGCAAAGGAGCACTAGTGTTATGGGGTGTATGGCAGTGAAAACTAGCCCGGGTGGGTTAGGATATTGTGTGTAGGGCCCTAGAAGATGACATTAGGTAACGTTAAGATTAGTTAGTGACAAGGATACCTGTAGTGGGGACGCAGGTAGATTAGTGTGGATAATAATGACGTGGTATGTGCTTAGTTTAAAGGGAAGACGGGGAGCACTAAGTTAGCAGGGTAACAGGTAGATCAGATGATGCCGTGTGAGTGTTGGAGGTGTATAGAAGTGTATTGTGAAAAGTGTGTGGTGAACAGGTGTGATTGCACAGGTGTGCAACTGGACAGGTGTATGGAGCAGTGTTTGAGTGATGGTGATGGTGATGTGTGTTGTGTTGACCAAATGGTCCAGGGAGAAGGAGGGTGCAAGTGGCACCAGGTATGATTGCACAGGTGTGCAACAACAGGTATGAGGAACAGGTGTATGGAATAAATGGTAGTGTGGAATATCTGGAGTATTGGAATGGATGGTCGTGGAGTGAGTATGGTGGAAACTATGGAGTGGAGTGGATGGTGCGAAGGTGTGAATGGGGGAAGCGTGGACCCCCATCACGAATACCCGGGGCGGGTAGTGTAAGTGTTAGGTAGAGGGTATAGGTAAATTGTGGTTGGATATTGGCATCTGTGGTGCGGGTGGAAGAATGATGTTTGGATGGGTGCATTAGTGTTGTGGAAATGGCTGGGCATGTAGCCTGTTAGTGTGTGTAGTTGGTTTGGGCACTCCACCACTGTGAGGATGTCGGCCAGGTGAGGCCGCAGGTGGGCTCTGGGAGCCGGTAGTTGTGGATGGGGCCCGAGGATCCGGAGGACGGACCCGGGTAGCCCAGTGCCAGAGGGCACCAAGGGGTGACAGAGCCAGGAGGGGCCTTCCCCAGTTAGATAGGTTAGGGTGAGGAGCTAGGTAAGCTCGGGTGGCAACTACAGTGGTGGAGGCGTGCAGGTGGGTAGACCTGCTGGGAGAGCTACACGTCACAGCCCAGAAATTGTGCAAGGGCACCGGGAGATGAATCGGGGGAGTGAGACCCCAAATTGAGAAGCACCACAGTTTGGTCAATGGGAATTGGTTTTTAGAACCCATAGTGTAAGTGGCCAATGGATTGGCAGGGAGAGACCCCGGGTAGTGTAAAGTATGTTAAAGTCATTTAGAGAATAGTTAGGATGAAGAATCTCCTCGCACCATCTGCATCCACTCACCTGAGATGACGTACCTCCACACCACGCCAGGTTGGTTTAATTATTTTTATGTGCAAATGTTTTGGCTTGTGAGACGCATCATGACGTGGGTGTGACATTGTGCTTGATGTTCCATCTCTTCCTCCTTATGAGGGTTGATGACGAATTGGGTGATGGCAAATTTTGGATAGAGGGATTGTGGTGACGAATTTGGTATGGGACGAATTTGGTATGGGAAATATGGGAAGACGAGACATTAGCGACGAATTTGTAAATGTGTAGATTTTGTACATATGGGGTAAGGGCAAGGGTAGTGTAGGTGACAGGGGGGTGACGTACGGTAGGGACGAGCTTTCTCACTTCGCCCTCCGTACGCATTTCGCCTTGCATTGCCTTATTGATGTGTACCCTTGTGACCTTACCCCTCGCTCATTTGTCTTCCCCCTTTTGTCTCCCACATGACCTGTGCGCCATTGGGCGCCGAGGGGAGCGTGCGTGAGTCCTCCATTGTGCGCCCGGAATTCCCAGAACCAGCTGTCTGCATCGATGCACCACATTATGGACCACATGTCTGTGGCCGAGCACCACTTATGGACCCCATGGGTTGGGGCATGGCCCCTCTGCTGGAACCGGCCATGAGGGCCCGAAATCTTGCTGGCGGACCTTGGCCACAGGGCACCGATGCCCCACAGGTGAACCACACGTAGTCGGCCCTGT